>NC_134572.1:137609104-137927104 GCF_050947875.1 Dermacentor variabilis
GCTTTGCTCAAGGATGTAAAAACGATCATTTCTCTGTCAACATTGTATTGTGTACCGTGCATTGGGTGCACGTTAAAGCACCACGGGTGGTCGAAATCACTCCAGAGTCTGCCATACAGCCTGCCTCATAATCGAAACGTGGTTCTGTCACGTAAGACCCCAAAGGTTATTATTTAGCATTGCATCGCTAACCTCAAAAGAAAGGAGTCCAAACCCAGAGCGCCGGCGAGCAGCGTTCGTTACATGGTGGCAATGGGAGAAGCGCCGCTTCGTGTCATATTTTCTCCCACGTTATCTACACACATACACCGCAACTAGCATTCAAAAGTACGGCCACACTATCGCCCACGTGTCGACTTGAAATGAATGGGCACAATCAGTGAGTAGAAGCATGGGGGACGGACTACACTGAAAACACACGACAGCTTGCGGCTCAACGTTTCTTTACGGTCCTCAGAGTAAGCGTGCGACTAGCGATAATGCATCTTTGCTACAAGCTATTACGAAGAAGAGAATGTGTGCGTTCAATGCCCTTGTGCCAAGAAAGAACAAATATACCGCAACTGAGCACACCCCCAAGCGATTATGCAGAAAGTAAACGATCAGGTAGTGACCGCACCGAGGAATGTTATTGAGTCAGAAACGTGACAAGCCGCTGTTTCAGAGTGATTGAGAAATAAAGTACGAGCATCAAAAGACACTCATCCGCATTTAATTCCAGAGCGGATGGTTTGAACGACATTTCTAGTCCTGCTTTTAGATCAAGCACAGCATATGCTATTCATACCCCTTGGACAAAGTGCAATGGCTTACGAAAACACTTGCATGTCCTCTGAAGCTGTGGTCAAAGCTTCTTGTTGTCCAACCAGTTACCTTCTATACGATATCCGCCGAAGCAGCGGCATGCTGAGCCGCACCGGCCTTATGCACATCCATTGAAAACAAGGAGGCAATTGAGGCAACTGAAAAAAGCAATGAATGCCTCACAATGTGATTAAACATGGCGGCGCCCACGAGATCGCCGTGAAAAGGGGCTATAACGTACAGGTATTCTGTTCTGGTGTTATTCCAATCTCCTGGCGTCTGGTTTACGTAATCGCCGATGCGAGCACGGGCGGTGACCAATAAGGTCGTTTCAGCAGCCCACTCAAACGCTCTCCTTATTTGTAGGGGGCGACCTTTATTTGGTTTCAAGGAGAATAGCATTTTCCCCCATGACAAGTTTTCCTCATCTAACGGGCCGAGAAGAGGCGAAAAGTGCGCAGCGTAGCAGAGAGATCAGAAGCGACGGAGCTAACACAATTAAAGTAGATAATCAGGTTAGGAGAGGGGTGTCATTAAATATGACTGGTCCGCTTGCTTGCGATGGCTCGTCGATGATTGCAGCGGTGCACGACGGGTCGCCAAGGAATGCCGTCAGAACGGATGCCTAGAGAAGAATGTTTCGCAGAGTTATGTCGTATGTGTGCCGAATGGGCTCGACACCGTTGTGCTGCCACGCAAATTCTTATTTAGCGCAAAGAAATCAATTCACCCAATAGCTCCGAGCAGCCAGTTCCAGAGTGATCGGTGGACAGCTATCTTCTCTTTCTTTCGAAGCAGGGCATTCTCCAGCTATGCCCTCCAAAAAAGATTTGACTTGTGTTTGGCATAACAATTCGTAGTAGAAGCAGCGGGAGAATTGTACACTGACCTGTACAGTACCCAGAGGAGTCACGATACCTCCATTAGAAGAAGTAATGAACAGGTTGCAGAGGCTCCTTCTATAACATTCAGCATCACTAGAGTTCAGCATCACTAGAGACGATTTACAAGAAATAATTGAGGACCTTAACAGAGAGAGTGTAATAGTGGGGTTGAAGATTAATATGCGGAAGACAAAGATAATCATAAATAGCCGGGCGACGAACAAGAGTTAAGGATTGCCAGTCACCCTCGAGAGTCTGTGAAGGAGTACGTTTACGTAGGTCAATTACTCCCAGGGAACCCTGATCATGAGAAGAGAATTTGCAGAAGCATAAAAAAGGGTTGGAGCGCGCATACGGGAGACATTATCAGCTCCTGACTGGAAACTTACCATTATAATTGAAAAGGAAGGTGTTCAATCAGTGCATTTTACAGGTGCTGACGTATGGGGCAGAAACTTGGAGACTGACAGAGAAGCTTGAGAACAAGGACCACGCAAAAAGCGATGGAACGGAGATTGCTAAGCAAAACGTTAAGAGACAGAAAAAGAGCGGTTTGGATCAGAGAGCAAACAGGTATAGATGATATTCTAATTGACATTAAGAGAAAAAAAATTGAGCTATACAGGTCATGTAATGTGCAGGTTAGTTAACCAGTAGACCATTAGTTAGAGAATGGCTGCCAAGAGAAGGGAAGCGGGGTCCAGGGCGGCAGAAGACTAGGTGGGACGAGGAAATTAAGAAATTCGCGGGCGCTAGTTGTAATCGGTTGGCACAGGACAGGGTTGATTGGACATCGCATACATCGTCTTACAGTGGACATAAACTAGGCTGATGATGATGATGATGATGATGATGATGATGATGATGGTGATGATGATGATGATGACGACGACGACGACGATGATCAATTCGCACACTTCCCTTCGACGTGCTGAGTTTCCGCGGTGTCGTAACGTCGCGTGACAGGTGAAGCAGGCGTGGCCCGAGTACATTTCGACCAATCGCGGAAGGCTAATGGTTCCAAAGGCGTAGGATAGGAAAGAAATGTTTCATTGCGGTAGCAATTACATGGACACTTCAGGCAAATTTTGCCGTTGTCGCCGCCATCGCCGTGGGGTTCCGTATATATTTAGGCGTGTGTATTTTATATGCCACGCCATGGTATATGACATGCGGTATGTGCGGGTTATATTGGCACACCATTCTATCCCTAAACTTGCTCATACCAGGTCTTAGATTCTTCACGAAATTATTCCTCATAATCTTGAGAATGTCAGTCCACAAACAAACGTCACGAAAGAAAACAAAAAAAACAAAAGAAAACAAAAACAAAACAACAAAAACTTAAATTTACGCAGACCTGAATATTGAAGGTGCGAAACAATAGCTGTATGGCGACCTCTGTTCGTAAAATGTTAGATCTGTTTCAAGAATGCGTATCTCCGCTCACACTCACACATGAGCTTCAGGTGAATGGGTCACTCAGGTTTTTAGATTTGAAGTTATCTTTTACCCGGCAACATGTATGTTGGATGTACGATCCGCGAGCCTCTGTTACCTTATGTATCTGCCCATTCAAAACTCGTTATGAGAGGTAGCGTTCAAGCCTCTTTGCATAATGCACTAACTAAATCCTGTTATCATTTGACAGAACCTAGTTTCCGTTCGCAGATAGCTCGGTTGAGGTCGGCAGGGTACCCGAGCAACCTTCTTGTGTCAGTCTCGGAGAACTTGCGTAGTAAGTTTAGCATCGACCTTACAGCTTTGAGCATCAGATGCATGATCAAAGAAACAAAACAGCTGTTATCCCGTACGCTCATGGAATATCCCACAAACTTAAAAAATAGGACAACGGGCAGGTATCGACGTTGTATTCTCGGCTCCAAAAAACTTGCCCAGCTTTGGGTCAGAACCAGTCCTGTTGCTAAGCAACGTAGGATTTGCGGTGTTAAACATAGAAAAAAGTATACTGTTTGTTCGAAAGGGGTTGTGCAGAAGATACCTTTGAAATGCGGCCGGTATTATGTAGGGCAGACTGGTAGATGTCTTAACGTCAGGTTACAAGAACACAGCAATAAAGTGCGCAAAGCGCGCGAAGGGTTTCTAGGTGTTCATTGCGCACAGTGCGGCTGTATCCCGCTTTTCGAAGAAACCACTATCTTAGCGAGGCATTCTAATGAATGCACCAGACTCATCACCGAAGCAGCAGCGATTGCCGATGGTGACTCAGTTAGCAAGCCATCAATTGCATTAACTTACAAAGAACTGGTTTTTCGGAGGTCACACACATGCGCTCTCGTTGTTCTTAGATGATGAATTTTGAATGCCTACTCATGTCGGGTTGTTGCTTTGTAGGGGGCGCTTTTGTCTTTGTCCCAGTATATATATGTATGTTTCTCATAATAAAAAACAGTTGGAAATCAGCGCTTGTCTTCGTCGTCATTTTTTGTCCCTCGTCTATGTATGCGCTGTAAGTGACGATTGATGTCACGAAACAAAACACAGACAGCGCATGCATTTTATCTTTAATCTACACAGACCTAAATATTAAAGGTGCGAAACAATAGCAGAGCTGAAATCTGAAAGTGATGTAATCTTATAGGCGCAGCTTTGCACTACTACTGGGATGCGCCCAGGAAAGAGGTTTGAAATACTCGATACGGAAAAGTGGTCGCAAAGTCACTAAGAACGACGTTGGCTTTAATTAATAAATGTAAATGAAAATGTCCGACGACAGGAGTCAAACAGAGAACCTCTAGCACAGCAGGTCGTTTTTACTTAGCTTAAGTCCACTTCATACTGTCACTACAGCTAGGAGTCTTAGGCATCGTGTATTATCCTAATATGTTTCTATCGCATTCATTGCTTCGCCCTCGTGGCGAAGCTGTGATATTTCTTTTTCTATGCTTGGCCTAATCATGTCTGATCGGAGTGTACACATGATCTTGAGACGGGCAATTTTCGCGGTTTTCGTGACGCTTCGTGACTGGCAGATTTAGTGGGCGTGGCCCCAATAAAAGGTTTCACCAATCGCTGCGAGGTAATGAAGACAAACAGAAGCACTTTGGAATATCTTTGCGCTATAGCACTCAAGGTTGCGTCTTTTCTGAAGAACTTAGCGTCTTTCAAGTGTTGGGGCGTCAGGCCAACCTCGGCAAGTTTCTTGCTCCGCCATTTTTCTTTTTCAGTGTAGCAAGCGTGGAAACAGTCTAGTGCTTATGCGAAAACTTCCATAAAAGACATAGCTACTGTCTGTAGATGTCTTTCAAGAATACGAGATAAACGATTGTTTACTTTGCAGATGACGCAAACGACGACTCGTCTATCTCTGGTGGCAAGAACTCCACCATCGTAAGCGTGGGAGGCGCAGTCCAGAGTGGCAATGCAGCTGAACACGCTCCACGACCGCCAAAGTTAGTCAGCAGGGAGCCTATTTCACCTGGCACTTCACCTCCTGCAGCGTGGTCGACGGCTTCGGCGGCTGAGGCGCCTTCGACTAGTACTGAACTGATACTGCCGACGCCAATGAAACCCAAACCTACCTCATTCGAGCCTGCTTCCACGCCCACTCCCACCGTGCCAAAGCCTACCATGCCCAAGCCCACCGCGCCGGAGCCTACCACGCCGAAACCCACTACGCCGCAACCCACCACACCGCAACCCATCACTCCAATGCCCACCACGCCAATGCCCACTACGCCGACGCCCACCACGCCGACGCCAAGGACGCCGAGGCCCACCACGCCGACGCCAATGACGCCGAGGCCCACCACGCCGACGCCAAGGAAGCCGAGGCCCACCACGCCGACGCCAAGGAAGCCGAGGCCCACCACGCCGACGCCAAGGACGCCGATGCCAACCACGCCAAAGCCTACCATGCCGATGCCTACATCGCCAGAGCCTCCTACGATGAAGCCAAGCGGGGATTCGAGTGAGCCACATGAAAGTAAGATGCCCTGTTTACCGAGACGCTCTTATGGAGCGATATATTACAGTCATTATAGACGTCGCAACAGCCAAGGCTGGCTGGTTGGTGGGCTGCTTACATACACCTTTAGTTCAGAAATACTCCAGCACCTTTTACTGTTGTTCACAGTTAGAATCACTCACCGTTTTCCGAGGTCTTTCAGAAATCGAGGCCTCTAGAGGGGTAACTGCTTCATTACTGACCTATACTTGAATTTGCTATCAAAACATGAAGATGAAGAAAACTTGTTGATGGAGTTGGTTTAGCACAATGAACGCAAGATGCGCTTAGCAGATGCGCATAATGTCATATGGCTCTTCCTTTTTTTCACCACGCCCTTTAAGAACATGTTACATTCAATAAAACAGGCGACATGTTTATTGGGCATGTGAAAACACAGCCCACACATGAATAGTATTCTGCGAACTTTCCTAAGTAATTCCCAGGTATCTTGACCTGAGTTCTAAAGATAGTGCTGTTTATTTAAATCATAACTTCTTCCGCCGCTCACTTCATCACCCGAGCCCTGTCGAGTATGCTGAATATGTATCGTTCATTTTAGGTATGTTTTTTCTCTGCCCCTCTTCGCGCGGCGACCTTAGCGAAATATCTACCAGATAAGTTTTCTCGCTCATTTTCTTACAGTGGATCAGCGTTTCATGTGCCTAAATAGCGTCGCTACCAGGGGCGTAGCCAGGGGGGGGGGGTGCTTATGGGGCTTCAGCCCCCCCCTCCGAAATTTTTTCGTGCTCTCCATGCGCCGCCGGTCAAAAGAACCCACGCCACCGGAAACCATGCTCGTTTTTTTCTAGAATGTCCTTCTCACGCTCGAAAAAAACATTTTTGCGCGAACATTGCGAAATCGGGCTGCATTTCGCGGCAACGCCCATGCACCGGGAGTCACATATCGTAACGCAAGGAGCTCCATCCGAGCACAAAGTTCCAAAGGCGTCGCGGGCGGGCTTGTCGCGGCATCTCGCTGGGACCGCGGAATCGGGAACGCTTGGATATCAATTCTGACACTTTATGGGTACATAGTTCTAATAAATTTTTGATGCGAAAGGTGCATTGATATTTCAAAAGTCATACTTTAGATTTTCAATTCCGGAACATTGTGGGCTTAATGTAGTTATAGATATTTGACGCCAAAGGTGCATTGACATTTCTAAAGTCTTAGATCGGAACATACAACGAGAGAAGCCAAATCAACACACTTTCAGAGTATTTGACAATACACGCAGCGAGATATGATGAGACGAAGCATTGTGGTGGTTCATTTGTGCCGTCATGTCGCATAAAAAAATTAAAATTAATATATGTGGTTCTACGTGCCAAAACCACTTTCTGATTATGAGGCACGTCGTAGTGGGGGACTCTGGAAATTTCGACCACCTGGGGTTCCTTAACGTGCACCTAAATACAAATACACCGGTGTTTTCGCATTTCGCCCCCATCGAAATGCGGCCGCCGTGGCCGGGATTCGATTCCACGACATTTTTTTTTCACCTACGCCAAAGCATCCATGTCAATACACTAAAGCCAGCCAGGGTAACTACGTTCTTATTTATTTTTTCTACTTTGTCTTTTATTCGTGAGGACACATTGAGCCCCTTAATTTTTTTTATTCTCGCAACCCTACCCGCGGGCTGGCAGAGCCAGCCAGAGTGCATGGGTTTTTCTTGTGTTGCTCCGAAACCACCGCGCGGCGTACTTCGGTGCGCGTGTGGTTTTCTCTGGCCGAGTGAATTGTCGCCTGGCAGAGTTTTGGACGCCTTCTGGCTAGCAGACGAGAAAAAGAAACAATGGTCCCTCACCGCCATCACTGTGAAGACTTGACGGATTGCACCGTGTTCGCTTGAGCGCAGCCTCACTTGAAGGTCTTGTCTCGTCGGTGTCAAACACCGAGCGCTATTATGCGTATGGTTCTCGGTGGACCAAGCGTCTGACGTTTTCTTCGATATTCATTCGGTAGCCACATTAGGTGCCCAAAGTAGGCATTGGATTGCGGCCAACATACTCTCCTTTGCGTTTTTTTTTACAGTTCGGTGTCCCCGCCCCACAAAAGGAAAAAGAAATATACACTTTGCGGCGCAGCGAATTGTCGCATGGTGACAGTTTGCTACTTCTTTTGCGGAAAGTAATCGGCCACGGCACGCTTTGGTTGCCGGATACTATTATTATATTATTGTGATAGCAATTATATGAAGACTCCAGGCGCATTCCTGCTGTCGCCGTCGCCCTCATGCTTCGTATGAAGTCTCAGGGCCATAACGTCGTGACCGCGCGCAGCATGCTGCATGTGCGAGTGAAAGAGCAGGGGGGGTGGAATGGGTGAGCCGACGATGGTGGCTCAGTCTTGCATGCGCAAAGGAGAAAAGTGGGGAGCAAGCGCGTCGCCTTCCGTCGCACTCGATACATCGGATGGAGTGGATGGAATGGGGGCGCGATCTAGGATTCTCTGAATCTGTGATTGCGCTACATGTTTATTTGCCTTGTTTGACGCATTATATACAATGACTTTTTCTTAGATACGTAGATTTATTGGAAACTTATACGTATATTTAAATATCTTCTTGCGAGGTTTTGTGTATACCTGCAGTGAACTTTCTTTCCGGTGACACTTTTTTGCCCTTTATATATCAAGCATTTGTATATTCCATGGAATCTTCGCATTTCTAATGAACGAAGGTGAGTTAAATGAAAGTGAGCCTACCCACCCCGCGCAATAATGGTTCGGTTCATTATCTGCGAGGCATGCGCGTAGCACACAGGCATCTTTCATTTACAAAAGTGACACACAGATGTGAGAGTAAATATTCTGTAATGCACTCATACACTGGATTGAACATGGTTGCGTGACGTAATGGACACTTCAGAAGTTGAACAGCGTGATGCTGCGAATGTTTTGAGAGCTGAAGGTGTTTCCCAAAAGGAAAATATCCGCCGTATGGCTGCCGTGTACGTTGAACATTGCATTTCATTGGCCACTGTGAAGCATTGGAGCAAACGGTTGAAAAAGGACGTGAAAGTTGCAAAGACGATCCAAGACCGGGCCAAAGCCATCGTACAATCACCCCCAAAACAAGTGCAAAAGTTGATGAGCTGATGAGACAAGAACGGAGGATATACATCGGTGAACTGGCAGAGCGTGTAAATATGAGTCCCGGTTCGGTTCACACCATAATTCATGAACATCTCGGTCATCGGCTCTTGTGTGCGCAATAGATGCCCAAGATTTTGAATCACCGCCAGAAGAAGGTTGTGCGCTGCCTTGACTCATCTGATCCGGTATCACAGTGAGGGTGATGACTTCTTGTCTCCAATTTTGATCGGGGACGGACCATGTTGCCACTACTGCGAGCCTGAAGCACGACGGCACAACTTACAGTGAAAACATTCGAATTCACCGCCCCCAAAGAAAGCAAAGGCCGTCATTTCCGCCGGAAAGATGTTGTTTACTATGTTTTTTTTTTGTGATCGTCAGGGGCTATTACTGATTTTTTAATTTTTTCTACAATGCCCGTCCCCACGTGGCTGATGTGGTTAATACAAAACTGGCAAAGTTCAAGTGGGAAACGCTGCAACATCCGCCATACAGCTAAGACCTGTCGCCTTGCGGCTTCCACATTTTGGGGCAAACGCAATAAACAGCTTAAGGGAAACAGATTCGCGTCGGACGATGACGTGAAAGAGTCAGTTGCGGATTTGTTGAAGCAGCAACCTAAGGAGTTTTATGAGACGGGAATCACCCGACTCGTTAGTCAATGGGATAAATGTCTAAACGCTCATGAAGACTACACTTAAATTAAGTACCCCACTTGTCATACATTTGCATTGGCTCACTTTCATTTGACTCGCCCTCGTATATGTTGCAGAACGGCTTTATATAGGGGCTCTCTTCTCTGTTGGGACAATAATTTCGGTGAAATTACTCATGATGCACGACCGGTGAGTGCTGCTCCTGCGTAATACATTGGAACAAATGACAGCGTCATTGAGATTTTTCACTGGTAGTTGCATATGAAGAAAAATGTAGCCAATGTTGTTGAATGACAAAGTTTCATTAACATATTTGTCCTCAACTTGTTCATTTCATGGCCTTTACATTTTTCATATTAGTGGCATGCACTGCTTTGCTTGTTTCGAACTGATATAGTTCTGAGGTTCGTGTGATATTTTCTTTACTTATTAAATAGACAAAGACATGGAAGCATTGATATCAGTTATTTTGAGCACAATTTCTCGCACATACGAGTATATCTTTTTATTTAAAAAATACATATATTACTTGCTTTGACAGTGCATAGCGTTCAAGAATTCGTTTGCAGCATCTTTGGCAATGGCAATGCAGTTATTATTCATGTATTTGATCTCTGGACAAATTGTTTAGGAGGAAGCTTTAGCTCGGGCCCAACACCGACGCGGTCTATTCAAATAAATGTAAAACACAGAAACGCTTTTATGAGATAACCCCTGGATCACTTTTAATGAACTTTGTTGAATTTGAGAGAGTTATCTTCTAGTATCTGTTGGAAGCGGAAGTTCGATTTAGGGTCTGAATTTCGTTTAAAATATTTTGAAAAATTTGAAAGTGCGGAAAAATAGACGCACTTCGTTTACGAACTAAAAGCTCTTCATCAAAAACAGATATCGTGGTTCTTCAAATGGCATCTATTATAAGAGTCAAAGCGGACAAATTCGGTATGTCCATTTGTATCTTACGTGAATTAGTTACGAGGTGCACAAGGGTTCTGCAAAAGCCGTATTTCGATAATGCTAAATTGTTTGAGATTCATTTGTAACATATCAATTTTGTCCGCTGTCGATGTACTATTGGATGCGATTCACAGAATTGTGATATTTTTTTCCATTTTTGAGTTACAGGGTTTTAAACTTGATAGTTTAATTTCCCGAAAACTTGAGATTTGTGCCAATTTTTAATAAAAAGTTGACAACCTAAATAAAAAAATTCGAAACCAGAAGACAGTAGAATTTAAGTTTTTCTTTTAAATGCAAGAAACCTGATCAAATTTTGTGCAGTGGTTGCCCAGAAAAACTAATTCACCTTCTACATGTATTTAGATAGGAGCATCCGAGATAAAGCTTCCTCTTGAGAAGGAGGCCAAGCTTCGACGTGAGCCACCCTCCCCCCCCCCCCCCCCCAAACGAAATTTCTAGCTGCGCCACTGGTCGCTACTCATGTATTTTGCCGCAGTACCTCGCAAAGCACTCTTCCGTTCGATATACATCTAACCCTATCCAGGAATAAGGGGGTGGACGCGCTGATACAGTTGTTGGCGCTGTGAGTCCAAAATATTTCAAGCAATTCATGTTTAATGGTAACGTCTAGTAAACCACCAGTTTGCTCGTTGAATTCTTCGCCTTGGAATATGGTTCCTAAATCATTGGCAGCAAATTGAATTCCACTGAACTGTATTTTTTTTATTATTAGGGTTTTTATTATTAGGGTTCGACAAAAATCCGTCTGTGCGTAACATGGAAAATAAAGTGGCTGCGTCCACTGAGCAAGTCGAGATAAACGAGTGAATGTAGTAACTTCACTGGAGTTGTCTAAGTATGCGTAAGGATACCCCCGAGTTTCAGTTGGCCCGGCCCAAAATTTAAGTGGATGCTCCGCCAAATTTCAGTTGGCGCACCCAGAAACTTCAAGTTGGCCCACCCCTAATATAGGCGACGCCGGGCATTTTCTGTGGAGCCCTGCGTATCCCTATGGGTGTTTTCTCTGATGAATTTTATTCTTTCTTGGCTCGATTCTTTCTTATCGCTTATAACGCTACCACTGTTATACATTTACGCTATTATGACGATTAAAAGTCTTAGCTTCGCAAATTACGAATTTTTGTGCAAATCCTGCGCATTACACTTTTCGCGTAACGGACATATTTTGCTGGGGTACTCGCGAAAGAATGCTTACGCATTAAAAGTCGCACTTTCCCTCGAGAGGCGAAGCATCGACGACAATGGCAAGGTAGTAGGCGACTATGCGAAGTAATGTCTGTAGATTTATCGACGACACATATTTTTAAAATTATGGGTTTTTACGTGCCGAAAGCGCTTTCTGATTATGAGGCACGCCGTAGTGGGGGACTCCGGAAATTTAGACCACCTGGGGTTCTTTAACGTGCACCTAAATCTAAGTACACGGGTGTTTTCGCATTTCGCCCCCATCGAAATGCGGCCGCCGTAGCCGGGATTCGATCCCGCAACCTCGTGCTCAGCAGCCCAACACCATAGCCACTGAGCAACCACGGCGGGTGCACATACTTTAGTATACATTCGCTTACTAAATGAATTCAGAAGCAAGGTGTCATGCGCACTCAGGCAGACACGAACAGATATCACTCAATGGCCACGAGCAGTCGCTGTCACAACGCATGCGCGATGAAGAATGCCGGTGGTGGGGAGCAAACACTTCGAGCTGCCTCTCGCTTCATGGAGCCTCGGAAGATTGGGATTATGTGGCTTCCAACACTGGGCGCGCGAAATATGATGCGCCGAAAGCCCCCAGCCATATCGGCTCGGCCTTAGCTTTAGCATCCGCCGCAGATTACCTACAAAATACGGTGCGTATGACAGCGTAAGCGCTCAGCCACGCCGACAGTCAATGCGCTGCCACAGCTGGACTTGAGTAGCTGAGGTGCCCATGCCCTGTTATTTATGACGTAGTGAGCGAGAGTAGATAGCAGGTGCAGTGTTCGTCAAAATATTGCAGGCCACCGCGTGCACGAACACGTTGGATCTGGTGCGCTCTGGCGAGATTTGTATTTGATTCTAAGAGCTCCAAAGTTCTGAGGAGGCAAAGGGACCCCATTTGTCACCACCGACATCATTTGAGTGGCAGAGCTGCTTCAGGAGTCCCTGCCGTTTGCGTAGTCGTCAACGTGTTGACGCACGATGTGGCTGGTGAATTTTTGATAGGGGACTGTGCATCTCTATCTGACGTGTTGATAATATTAAAACTGTGTCATACCTTGTCGTAAAATAAAAGATGAACTGTTTTTCTCTTGCTCTCTTTGACGAAGAACACCACACGGGCTCCTTAACCTCTCCGGCTTTTTGGTCTTCACTTGGTCGGGGAGCAAAGTTCTTTGTTTTGTTCTCTGACCACGTTAGCGGTTTCATTTAAAGGAATGTTCGACTAATTAACGGTTTGTCAGACCACGCTACGTAGTATGAAAATGAGCTGGAATGAGAATAGATGTTTGCTTTCAATAGAAAACATGACTAAGAACTAAACCCGCTCTGGTGGTGGCCAGGTTGTTCGAGCATTCGATACATTTACACGAAGCAGGGCGGACATATTATATCATCTGATTTTTTTTTTGCTAAATTCATAGTCGAGCAAGTATCTCACGTTATCGAGCAAATCTCAGCATTATATATAGCCATGAGTAGGTTTCACGCTTCCAAAAGCACAAGGTTTGGAGTGGTACTGCCACTGAACAGTTTCTATGAACTTGTCAAGCCGGCTACAACTTCGCAATTTTCCACCGCCTGAGTTCCAAATGAATGTTGAACGGGAAAGCCGCGAAGGAGCGGAGGGAATCGCTTACCGAGTGCGTCCCACTGCGTCCGAATGAATAGCTCTTGGGTTGACAACAAAAAAGCCCAAGAAGGCGTATTCTTTGATATGTGCTTTTTGCCTTTCTCTACAACGTTTTTGTTGCCTTCTCCGCCGATTGGCTTAGATTTATGTGCGTAACATCGCCAAGCAAGTCCCAATCCCCTATAACAATCCTTTCGTTTTGCAACTGCCAAGACCAGAAATATTGCAAAGGCCTTTAGATGGACAGTGTTAAATTAATGTTTACATATTAAGATGGTAATAAAACTGAAAGAAGGCAGTGGGTCGTGTGACTAGAATATCGGGTAGGCTATCGTCGACCGTTTTTAACGCAGCTACATCACTCTGTTCGACATAAGCGCACAAGCTCGGAGACTCCTGCTCCAAAGAACATCTTCTTCCTTAGGGGCGATGGAGATTTGCGTACTTCTTATGGCATCTTACACATATTATTCCCCTGTCACGGCACACGTGTAATGTTATTCACAGCGAATGAGATTACGTCTTGATGTTATTTTTGTTCTTTCTACACGGGCATAGGGAATTACATTCACAGCTAATGACATTCGCCCATTGAAAGGTTTTCCCGAACTCAAACAAGCGTGGACTTATGTAATCTCGACGAAAGGGCCTTGGTAAAAAATTACGAAATCAATAAGTTAAATACGAAATGTAATCGGAGTAACGGTTGTCATAATTGCTGTTATGAACTTTTTAAATAATTTTATGATGTATAGTTCGATAGTTGAAGTAGCTTGTCCAGCTACATTCTTGTTCCCAGTCTCCGACTGGGGGCTAGCACCTCTTCTCGGCCGTGTTTACAAACGCTCGTCAGTTTTTTTCCCGCCATTTATGCATATTGTTTTCAGAGTGGTGCCGCGCTAAAGCCTATCTACCAACCACGCAAGCCAACTCTGCAGCTTTGTCAGCAGAGAATGAGTAGCGAAGAGCGCACTGGACCGACGGCGAGAGGCGCGCGCTTTGCTGAAAGTGTGGGAGGACCACTTCGCCGATTTGCGCAGGCGGAAACGCAACCTGAACTTATACATGTCGATTGCCGACTGCCTGCGTGGCGATAAACATCGCCATCTATTGCGAATGACCTGTTGTATACCCGTGTAGACAGGGAACGCAATACCGCAATGACACTTGGTATGAATGTAATTTAGTGTAAATGACATTACACGTGCCTAGTGACAGAGGTATTGCACTGAGCGAATATTCAATGCAGAGCACACCTCTGCCCAAGAAGTACACTTGGTCAAAACGCGTGAAGGCCTGCGGGATGTCGAAAGGGTTACCAGAAAGTGATGGCTGGGGGGTCATGGACGACCCCTTCTATTAGTCTTTTTTGCAGTATCCGCATGGAACGGGCCTACGTGCTTATATTTAATTTGAATGCGAGGCTATGCCCCGTGGCAACTCAAGCGAAAAAAAAAGGTCCACCGACGATTACGATGCTCCCTAACATAAAATTTGGGCGCAGCTTTGTGCTTTTTCATTTCGCGTTATATTGGCTGGATCGCGCAATCTGTCTCCTACGGCACGTTCCAAGCGGAGGCAAATGTGGCGCGACGGCCTCGCTAATCAGGAGATTGCGAGACGCAGCTCGTGGCTGAAGCGTGAGCGCGATTCACAGCAGCCGCCGCAGACAGACCTCCGCTCGTGCAGCGCTTTGGTGAACAGACGACGCGCGAGTGCCTCTGTGCGCGCTCTCCAGCGAACGGAGCGGAGGCGAGCGAACGCATCGAGAAACCCTAACGACGCGTCCTACTCTGGCGCCATCTCTTAGACATCGTCGTCATAGTCCGTCTGGCGCCGTACTGCACTTTCCTTCTCGCACTTTCACCATACCCTCCTCCCCCGCCTTCCGCCTCGCGTCTTCTTCGCTCTCGCCGTCTTTTACGCCCGCTGCGCTCCGCGTTCACTCTCGATCATTCGCTGTGCTCGTTCGCTCGGCGACGAGGTAGGCCGCCGACGCTCGACGGAGGAACGGACGCCTAAATGCAAGCGCTCTAAAAAGAATTTATCAAGAAGACTGCTGTGGTAGCGAAGCGCGAAAACTACAGTGGAGAGATCACACGCCACTATCTTGAACAGAGAGGTTATCTTTCTCGGGCTGTAGTTTCTTTTTTCTGTAGTCCTTCCCGTACACTAGAAAACGTCATCGTGGCTTAATAGATCAAGTGCTAATGTAGCAGTGGTTGCAGAACGAAGACATAGGAAACCTGCGAGACAAAGTAAATGGGAAAGGCGGATCCTCTCCACGGGCCAGTATTTAAGCGCTCCCATGCCCGTTGCGCTATAAGTATTCAAGCAAGTTTATAACTTTTGGTGCTGTGCGTCGGATTCATTGGTCGTTGGAACTGACACACGTCGTGTTATTTCAAAGTGGAAAGTGTGTTTTACACGGGCTGCTTGTGCGCACAGGGCCACGCATGAGGGGGGAGTCGCTCATCTGCACTGTGAGCGCGGTAGGACAGGAGAAGCTCGGCGTTCCAAAGGACGGCCTCTGCAACTTCCTGTTCTACGACTCTCTCTACCGCACGCAAGAGGACACTCTCATGAAGCAGCCGGGCGGGCAGCTGGTAAAGTTCCTGGATACCGCCGCCATCTCCATAGACACGGACCACGGCTTCTCTGTGGATATAGAGTAAGCGTCCCGATACACCCGCCGTCGATTGTATTGGATGCGGAAGTAGACATATCGTACGGGTAAAGGCTGGGTTTCATATCCACAGCTTTTAGAGCTTCAGATAAACCAGCGCCCGTCGACGCTTTTCAAGCTGAAGTTAAAGACGCAGGGCGACAAAGTCAGCATGACAAACATAGATGTCCGTCCGTCCTACGTCCGTCCTTATATTTGTTAAAGGAGTACCAACGCGAAATTTTCCGACTTTTCTTTGTTCGCACAAAGGAGAGGTCATGGGCGTTGAAACACCAGGAAATGGGCTGACATGTCCCAGAGTGGCCTAAATAATTTACTATGTTAACATTTACACGAAGCAGTTTCCGTTTAGTTTGCCAGGAGGTGCATGTATCGTAAGGGCACGACATCGAAAGTAGTGAGGTAGATGCAGGACATTGGGTTGTTTCGGTGCTCGCTCGCTCTCGATTTGCCGGTTTGCTATCCTAATACACGCCACCGAGAGGTATCGGAACTTCTTTGAGATGGTATGCGCACTGCATACTCAGGCTTCAGATTCGTTCTGCTGAAGATGCCATTCAACCAGTTTTTGAGGACATTTACGAAAGCGTAAGCAAGCGTGAAGACACGTGGAACTTATGGGGAAATTTTTTGTCAGCGCCAAAAAATTAATAGTACTACATTGGCGCACATGTATTATGTATATATTTCCTATAGTACACGTATGCATACATTATATGCTCGTTCATACGCTGCAGTAGTTTAGAACTCGTAGCCTGGCATTTCGATCTCGGCTAATGTAGGACACAGGCGCTCGGTTACGTATTCAATCAGGACGATTACGAAACGAATACCGGTTGCGTAAAACGAAAGGGAGAAATGCTGCCTCGGGTTAAACTGGGCTACGCACCCCTCTCTTTGAGACACCTTTTCATATTGTAAGGGAAATGTGGTGTAGCTGGACGTGCTGGGCAGCAGTTTATGGCTGTGACCTCTTGGCCCACCAAGTTCCCCCTTGGAATTTTGTTAAGTAGATGAGCAAACTTAATTGAAGAACATGGCTGTTCACAAAAGGAGGGCCACGCAAGTTTATGAAATTGGGCTACAAACAACTGGTCCTCCTAGCGGCTATGAGTTGGAAACAGACGCGGTTGCAATATGAAAGTCTAGTTTTTCACGAATAACTGCTGACAAATGCCATTATTGCAAAATGTATCCAGCAAATAGATTCCACACGTCCAGGTCCACATCTCACGTGCGTGGGATGCCACTGCGGCCGAAAACCCTTTCCAAATAACGCGGAACTCTATCTCGTTTGTCCGCATTTCTGTGCGGAGAAAATCTGCGAAGCAACTCCGGAGTCAAATAGAATTGCTGTATCCGAAAACCCCACTTTCCTAACAAAAAAAAAACTACCAACTTTATCCACAAATCTTCTTATATATATATGTATGCCTATTGGAGCAACTGATAGTCAAAGACAGCGGCGCTATAAACGGGTGTTCTCAAGCACTTAACAAGTCTTGGGGACCTGATTTGCCTCTGCCCAAAATCTTTCCCTAAACCTTGCAACTAAGACAACCGACTAGCTGAATTCAATGTACATCTAAGCCTAGGATCTACCACAAGACTTTATAAACGCCCTTAACTGTATCCCGCGCAAATCCTTCCGTATGCCCAAGAATTTGAAAGTTTTCGTTCAAGTTTTCGCTATATCCGAGCTTCAACTTCAACACTTACGTTGTATCCGACGCATGTTCCTGCATACTTCGTCGGTTCCACTGACGCCGGCGGTTGGCTCTGCATACCAACTGCCTGGCAGGAACGCTTTGCGGTCTATCCTGTGACATTTGATACCGACCATGCCACCCCCCCCCAAAAAAAAAAACAAAAAATAAGAGAAAGAAAAAAAAAAGTAAGAAGTGTTTCCGAATTCGTTTCAGAACGTTACTGTAAGGTCAGGCACCTGGCACTCCTGAACACATTCTCTGGCTAATGGTGTACCTGAAAGCATGTGGAATAGTGAACTGCCTCCATAGCAAATGTTCGCGCGACATTGGCAGCTGTGTCGGAGGCTGTTACTGTTTCTTGGGAAAGAACGGTGTACACTCATTTGACAGCCAATCTATCGTCTGAGCTGCGCATATGAAGGGGCAATCATTAAACATGCGGGGAAACCATTACACATCTTGTAGGAAGCTCACGATTGCGTTATTGCAGGAATGAACATAATCCTTTCCCCTCATGTATATCATAAAAAAGCGTCATGTTTCTCCGCATAGCGTCTGAACACTTACGAGGCGATTTCAATATCCGCACAGTTGGACCGTGAAAAATAAGCACAGCTTTTCTCTAGCTCTGAATCTCTCAGGAGCTGCCTAGTCGTCCTCAACGTGTTACTGATTAGTGTTGCGTCTGGAATATACCTAGTTGTCCGTGGTATATGTAGTACGAGTTACAAAGTCCTTTACATGAAAAAAAAAATCTGATCAGAAATTAGCTGCATTCAGTGCAGCAGGCTGACTGATATGGATGGCGCGTTCTCTTTTCAGTGTCGTCACGTACCAAAACGCTCTCCTTTGTGTAGCTGTCTTATTTAAAATCAAGAACAAAAATTTTCATCCCCCATGCGATGCACAATTGCGAAGTATACCATGACTACCGACTAAAATTAAGCTTAAGTTCGCTGATGTCAAAGAATGCGTTTGGAAAATGCCACAGACGTAAAAGTGTTTTTTTTTTCATTCCATGATAAGGCTAGCGTCAGCTTTTTGCTATATGGTGAGCTAGATTCACTTAGAACGTCCTGAAAATGTCGCAGCTTACCGAATTTTAATGACACACTGTTATGGTGGCAGCAACGTGCAACTCTTCAGCAGTCACCTGCTCCTGCCGAGGGGGAAGAAGAAAATTAAAGAAATGGGCGACAAGAAAATCCTCGACTACGGCTTCCTAACATTGGATCATTCACGGTCGTCCCCACGGAACATCCAAGACGCTCTGAGTGCCCTCAAGGTATTTGCCAGCACGGACTCCTACTTGTAGTAGTACGGTTTCCTTTAACGCGACAGTGTTAAAAACTAATGCCGCAGAAAATCCGGCGGCGTCCTCAGCGTTCCGCGTCCCACGTCCAGCGTCGACCATCTTTACGCGAAAAAGCACTCCGAACCACGCATGCCCAACCACGCAGGCCCTCCGTGTAGCGCAGACATGTTACTGAGCTAACTAAATTTCTAAAAGGAAAATGCGTCAGAAAATTCTAAAGTACGACTCATGCGACCTACAGACATGCTAGCGTCGGATTGTAATTTGAATATACGAGAAAAGAATTCTGTTACGGCGAAACTCAAACCCTCTTTTCCAGCGTTTATACCATTTTCAGACCAGCGCGCCCCATTCCTTGCGAGACCTGCAGATGGCGCTCGCCTCCGCGTATTTCCTGCCCTCGCAAGAGGCCGCGTTTCTCTCAAAATGCGCGTGCATTCGTGTATAGCATTCGCCGACAGCGTTTGCCGGGAAACATTACGGTTACATAAGCTGTAGTGGCTGGGAAGCGTGAGAAGCAGTCAGGGATATTTGAATGCTATCGCTTTCCATTTTCAAAAGCGAAGCTTAACCGTCCGCCAACATTTTTTCGTATTCCGCACGTACGGCCGTAACGCCCATAGCGACAAAAAGTTAATATCGTGGAACTATGACAGAACGAGCAAAGTGTTAGAATGCTTGAAGCAATATACAGGGCAGGAAAATAAAAGATTGACAACTATAAATTGTTTGTTTGTACTGGTTCTGTTACCTTCGTGGTTGTTCCATGTAGGACCAAGAGCCAACGAAGAGTAGCTAATAAATGTGATGAATATGGCTGGTTGGTGGCATGCCATGGTAATGTGGCACAAAGTAAATGCAAGATAACAGCAGGAAGGTACAAGCTATGAGGACAAACGTTTTGATGGTCGAGTCCATCCGTGTGCTGTGCCTTGGATTTTGGTTGGGCCGAAACACCACGACGAGAAGCTAAAAACTGACAGTTATAGAGTATTGGAAGCTTAGGTTTTGTAGGTTTCAGCAGGGGTGCAAGTCGAACGCTAGCATCACTGAGAGAGTGTATTTTACAGAAATGCCGAAGGAAACTTTCTGCCGATTTTCAATGGTGTTTCACGTTAAAGCGACACGCCATCTTTCTGGCAAGAGTGAGTGAGTGAGTGAAAACATTTATTGAATCTTTCAAGAGTTTCGCGGCTACGAGGTCTCCGTCGTCTTCATCTTCTTGGCGCTGGCGACTTGAGACTTCTCTTCAGCAAGGGTGGGCCCCTATTCCAAGGCTCCACTCAGTCGTGCTGCATCGCTCGCGTGCTGCACTAGGGCCCTTTGGGCCGTGAGCTCGCTGCTGGTGAGCCGACTCTCCCATTGCTCCGCACTCGGGTGTTCGTGTTTGTGGAATGCTTTGTTGCGTTCGCACTCCCAGGTGATGTGGTAGAGTGTAGGTGTGGCACCGCACCAAGGCCAGGTCGCCCTGTATTGTGTCTGAAACATCTTATTGAGCACGTGTAAGTTGGGGAAGGAGTTTGTTTGTAGTCTGCGCCAGCTGGTCGCTTCCTCCTTTGTGAGGTCTTTGTGTGGTGGCGGATATCTAATTCTAGTTCCTCTATGCAAGTTCAGGGTCTCTGCGTATCCCCCCTCGCAAGCCTGTAGGTGGGTCTTCGGGACATTCGGCTCTGGCTGGAGCACTCACTTCAAAAACAGGATTATACCTTTACACTACATAAGTATACTGATCTCACACTCCATCAAAAAGCGCGCCAGATATGTGCTACCTCCAAATTTCAAAGCGCGTTTTAATTTAGACAAGCAGTTTGATCTTTGTTAAGCACCAGATGTAAGCGAGAAGGAAGAATCATCTGGACATCATGCATGAATGTCTCCACGCAAGAAACGAATGAAAAAACGTGAATGCTTTATAGTAGGAAATGCTTGAAAGTAAGTGATAGAACTTCCTAAAATGAGTTTTTTTTCTTAATAAAATCTCCCTCCGGAAAAGTCACTGTAAGGACAGGTCGCCTTACGGGTACTGAATTTATTCATCTTGTCTGTGGTTTGTACTGTTACACTACGCATCCCATTTTGAGTGAAAGCAAAGAAAGCTGCGTTCCGTCTATGCCCCATCCCCTATCTCCAGCAATCTTTGGCTACTTTGCTGCTGGCCACGGTGTGACCAGTAACACATATTTTACTTCTAAAGCAGATCTTTGAGGCTTCGGATTTCTCCGTCGGTGCATAATAGTGACTGCGTACGGATCAGGCGAGAAATTTTGGCTCACCGTCTTGACTGCAGAAAGACGTTTTGTACGTCTTTACAGTTTCATACAGGAAAGGACAAAAATATGTTAGTGCTCATCACAATTATGCGTTATAACGTCCCGTTAGACAACGACAACTTAACTAGAGTTGTACGAAATTCTGGGTCCGAACGCATTGCCCTTGTGTGGTCGAGATAGTACAGCTCGATGTGTCTGCTTCAAGCAGAGCACAAAGTTAGTACTGTTATATATTGTTATATTTTATTTTGATGATGTGTTTTGAGAACTTTTATACGTTAGGGTTGCTTTCACCACCTATTATTTCTGATCAAAGCAGATGGTGCCAGCTGCCACAACATGAATGAATAGAATTTATTCATAGGAAAGACAGAGAGGTCGGCCTGAGCTAGTGCGCTCTAGTCTGCTACTCTGCACTGGGGAAGAGGGAAGGGGAGCGAAAGTATTGGGATGGATGATGATGATAATAGAAGTGGTGAGTGCTTATGTACATGAGACAGTTGCCTCGCTGGAGCCGCTCGTAGAGTTTGGTGTCCTGCAGGAACTTCAACAATACTTTTGTTGCACGCATTGAAATTGCAGTGTCAGGCCATGGGCCGAGGATAGCTTCCTCCGACAGTAGTTGTCTGCCAACGCTGGCTAGGAAACTGTCTAACGTCCTTCGCTCCAGCATATATGCTGGGCAGTCGCACAGTACTTGTTGCAGTGTTTCGGGTATCTGGCAGTTTACACAATCAGGGCTGTTCGATTGGCCGATGAGGTGTGCGTAGCGAAGGGTGAACGCAACGCCGAGCCGAATCCTGTGTAGCAATGATGTTTTGCTCCGTGTAAGCTTCGGGGGCAAACAGAATTTACCGTCTGGGTCAATCATATGTAGACGTCTGTGAATGTTATCAGAGTGGGCTCTGTAAGCCTTTGTAAGGTCCTGCATGAGTGCCTTGATCATGGAGTTGGTGTCAGGTCGCGAGTAGGCAATCCGTACTTCATCAGAGGAAGAGGTGGCCGATCTTGCCTCACTGTCAGCGAGTTCATTACCAAAAACACCACACTGGCTATGCACCCATTGAAAGGTGATCACGTGCCCACTTAACTCGGCACTGTGATAAAGTTCGACAATTTACAGCACGAGTAGATAGTAAGGTCCTTTGTTTAAAAAGTATTTGAGCGCCTGTAGCGCTGATTTGGCATCGCACAATATTGTCCTTTTATGGGGTGTCTGCGTTCTCATACAACGGACAGCCTCCCGTATTCCCGCAAGTTCTGCAACCGTAGATGTCGATTTGTGGTCTAATCGAAGTCGTTTTGTAATTCCAAGTTGTGGGACTACAAATGCGGCCGTTGTGGCAGATGGCGTGACCGAACCATCGGTATATACTTGTACAGTCCCACTATATAAAGAAAATATATGGGACAGGGTGAGCTGCTTCAAGCCAATGGAGGAAACGTGAGATTTCTTCCTAATTCCGGGTATCTGAAGCCTCACTAGTGGTCTTGGCAATGTCCATGGAGGTGTCGCGGCGATGTCGGTGGCCTGGAATCTGGCAGGTACAATGTTTGTGGGACATGCAATAGCTTTAGAAAAAGCACAGTCAAGGTTGGTGCTTGGAAGTGTTGACAGTGGATGGTGTGAGTGTCTGGTTAGCAGGCGAAGATAGGTTCGCACAGGTTCACAAAACCTGTATATGTCGATAGAACAAGCCCGTGCTTCCGCTATTGTGCCCTTAGTTGACGTGCCGCGTGGTAAGCCAAGACATATCCGTAGTGCTTGTGCCTGAAGGCTCTCCAGCGTGCGTATACAAGATGACCCCATGTTAGATAACACAGGCATGCTGTAGCATATGTAGCCCACAAAAAGTGCCTGGTACACTTGGAGCAAACTTCGCTCAGAGGGGCCCCATCTCAGTCCTGATATTACACGAAGAACGTGTATGAAGTTGGTCAGTTTAGCCCTAAGCGCAGTAACATGTTTGGTCGAAGAAAGACTGCGGTCTATTATCACGCCAAGATATCTCTGGTGGGTGACTAAAGGGAGCGCCGTTCGGTCGACAACGATTGGATAATGTGACATTGATTGGCGCGTGAATGTCATGGCTGCACACTTAGTTGCTAAGAGTTGCAGGCCTCTACGGCGCAAGTACTTCGCCGTTATGGTAGTCGCACGTTGGAGCCTTGCACGCACTTGTGGACGTGTGACCCCAGATGACCAAATACAGATATCATCCGCGTACGTACTGATACGCGCTGTTTCAGGAAGCTCGTCTGCAAGGCCCACCAGTATGATATTGAACAATATTGGGCTAAGGACACCACCCTGCGGAACACCCCTGCGAACGTCATGTCTATCAATCTCGCCATCCGAAGTGGACATGAAAATGGTGCGGCCACTGAGGTAACTCTGCAGCCATGAATACATCCGGCCACCAACACCAATATTCTCAAGCGCCTGAAGAATCGAATGGTGGAAGACGTTGTCGTAGGCACTTTTGATGTCCAGAAATATTGCGCATACCAGACGACGGCGTCTCTTTTCCTGTTGAACCGAAGATACTAGGTCGATCACACCGTCAATGGATGATCGGCCTCTTCTGAATACATTGATGAAATCAGGAAGTCCACCACTTTTCTCGAGTAGCCATTCCAGTCTACTCAGTACCATCCGCTCCATCACTTTACCGACACAGCTTGCCAAGGCTATTGGCCGATAATGTGAGAGATCATGTGGGCATTTCCCAGGTTTTAGCAAAGCCACAAGACGACTGCACTTCCAGTGATTAGGCACAGTTGCTGTGTCCCACGTAGAGTTGTAGAGCGCCAGGAGAATTTCTCGAGTTTCTACTCCAAGATGACAAATCGCGGAGTATGTCATTCCGTCTGTTCCTGGACAAGTTGACCGGCGGGAAGAAGATATCGCAGGGTCGAGCTCGTGCATAGCAAAAGGCACGTCCAGACGGTGATCACTAGATGACGGGAAAGTCAGTCGTGAATGGGTTGGTATATCGTTCGAGGAGCTCACGAGTAATTTGCAGAAGTCTTCGACGACCTCAACTTCACGCCGGCCTTGCCGTATTGCCACAGCGCTGAACGGGTGAAGCTGTTGTGGAGGCGAGCGAAGGCTTCGTACAATTTTCGAAATTCTGGAGAGAGGTTTTCTCGGATCCAGAGAGCCACAGAATGATCTCCAGCGTTGTTTGTCAAGCTTGTCAAGGTGGCGCAGGACATGACGCTGAGCCCGGCGTGATGCAGTGACGTCTAATGGTGATTTGGTCCTTCTGTATTTCCGTTCTGCTCGACGCCGTATCGCGCGAAGTCGCCCGTACTGGTCATCAATAGATGATCTAGGTGAAGGTGCGCTGAGGTGTTTTGTTGTGTCACGTAAAGTTGCCGCGATGACATCTTCAATATTGGATGGTGCTTGGATGGCTTGACATGCGGTGGTCACAGATTCTCGAAATGTTAGCCAATCGATAGAACGCACAGTGTGCGGAGCTGGGGAGTGTAACCATTTCACCTGAACGTATGTTGGTAGATGGTCACTTCCATGGGTGTCGAGATCAGTACACCATCGTGTAACAGACAGCAGGCTTTTTGAAACAAACGCAATGTCCAGACAACTGCTGTAGTAAGAGCCTCGAAGGTATGTTGGCGAGCCATCATTGATCACCATCAAGCCCTGACTAAGCATGAAGTCAGCCAAGTCTCTACCGCGGGCGTTCGTCGAAGCAAAGCCCCACATGGGATGGTGGGCATTAAAGTCACCGATGACTATGTGGGGACCCGGACAAGCTTTCAGTATAGACAGCAAATATGAACAGTCTATGCTCGATGTTGGGGGTATATACCCGCCAAATACTGAGAGTGTGCGCCGCTTGTACTTCAGCGTTATGCAAACGTACTCATTGGAAGCGTGTGCAGGAATGCCTTTACGAAGGTACGTTAAATTCCGACGAACAAAAATGAGCACTTTGCTTAAATTTTGATCATTCCTTGACTACAGTGGCACATATCCAGATACGCGTAGTAAAGACGTCATGTTTGGTTCACATATTACAGCCACGGGAAACTGGTATTTGAATATCCATTGCCGAAAGTCTGCGAGGCGGCCTCGTAAGCCTCTGGCATTCCACTGCATTATTGCAGATCTTCGTAATTGGTTTTCAAAAGAGAGCGCCATGATGCCTTATTGTAGAGCCGCGAGGAGCGGTTCCAAAGCATCTAGAACATGTAGCGCGGTCTTAGCAACCGGCGTCTGTAGTCCGCAGAGAAGTGAACGCATCGTAGTTATCAGGTGTTTCAGCATACTTCGTACATTTTCATTTTCTGCCTTATTATTCTCAACCACCTTTGCAGACATATCACCCGAGGCATTTAAGCCTGTTTGTTTGGGTGGGAGCGACGGCCAGTCAATGTCAGAGTCGGTCGGCGGAAGCGTCGTTCTATGCAGCGCATGTGTTCCACGTGCTGCTGCCGAAGAAGGTACATCGGGCCCGCATCTTGATCGCAGAAGCAAACTTGGCAAGCGAGGAGTTTGCCATGCGGCCGATGGTCCATCTGTACGGGAAGTACTCTTGTCTTGCTGTCGTCTGTGTCGCGATCGACGTCTGCGGCGGCGTATTGATGTAGCAGCCTGTCTGTGAGTGGAGTTGTCCCGCACCTACTTCCGATGCACTGACATTTCGTCCTTGATTTTCTGGCAGTCTTTTGATGTTGCTTCATGTGGACCGGCGCAATTAGGACATTTTAGGGCAGTAGCATCGCAGCTATCATTTTGATGGGCCCCTCCACACCGTTGGCATGTTACGCCGCCCTTGCGAGCTGCGCTTACGTGTCCTATTTTGAAACACTTCCGACACTGCGCCAGTTTTGGCACGTAAGGGCGCACACGGTGTCTTACGTATCCTACTTTTACGTAGTCAGGTAATGTTTCAGAGTCAAATACTATTTTAATGCACCGGGATTGACCGAAGCGGTGAATCTGCACTATTGGTGCGGTGGAATTCAAAAGCCTCTGGAGGTCAGTATCTGCGATTTCTTTGTCCACGTCAGAAATAACGCCAGTCGAGGTTCCTTTTCCATACGCAAAGAAGGAGCGCACTGGGATGTTTCCTAGTAGTGTGGCAGCCTTTAGCGTATCCAGAATTGACTTGTTGTTCACGTCCACGGAAAGGATGTTCCTCCGTGCGTTAATTCTGATCTCGTTGACTTGGCCTGGCGCAATTCGCTCAAAGTACTCTGTTAAGCTCTGCCTGTTCAAGGTATTCAAATCGTCGGTAGCTGTGGTAGGGACGTAAGCAACAGTGAATCATTGCTTACCACTGTCCTGCTTGGGCAACGATTCAATGTCTGTTGATGTTCTCCTGGGTTTTCTCTTCAAACAGCGACCCACGGCAAGTGTGAAATTGTTGTCCGATTCCATTTCTTCAACCGTTGAGCTGTCGGAAGATTCAAGGGCCACAGTGGAAGGGCCAGTGCGGTCCCTTGTCTACGATGCAGCCAGTGGTGGACGACCAGGGTCAAACGCTTGGTTGGGATTTCTATCCCCCCTCCTGGAGGATGACGTTGTGCCCTTTGCACAGCCTCTCATGTTGAAAAAACGTCCGAGACATAGGAAAATGAAGAGACCCAGCTATAAACGTTCTTCTTCCGAGGCACTTCTGCTTCCTTCCACAACATGTTTTCAAGGGTAACGTTGGCAAGGAAGCAGCCAAAAGTGCTGTATTTGTTTTGTTTGTACAGGCACCAAAAAAGAAAGAAATAATATAGGACGGTTGTTTAAGACAAAATAGGGCACGAGCAAATTGGAAGTGGAATTCTTTTTTTTCTAAAAGAAATCTAATGCGAAATATTACAATTTTCTCAGCACTTGGCTAGAGGTAGTTACCGCGATGAAATAAATGAGGCACTACAAACAAGGTGCAAAAGAAAACACGGCAGGAACACGAGTTCTTTCGTCTTCATGGTTCCCACAACAGTCGTTTCGCGGAGGTTAGTGCGGGTTGTTTGCACTCGGGGCAGGTGTGGCTGCAGTTGAGGGAACGACGCATGTCTTCGTCAGCCTAAGCATCTTGCTGAGTACCTCCAAAACGAGAACGACCTAGAGGAAGGAGCAGAATAAACACGTGAGTGTCAAGTTACGATTTGTTCATTATTCGTTGTTGTGAGCAGAAATTCTAAACGAGACATTGCTGCATGAAATATTTCTAAAAAAAAGATGCCAATATAGTTACAGAAAATTATCAGCTGTGCCTCGGTTCTGCACGAACAGAGTGTTAAGATGGCTCCATAATCCGCAGGCTGTGACGGAAATAGTCAAGGAGGAGACAGGCAAGACCGGCGTCACGGTTCTGGGCCTCTACAGCAAGGACGAGACCACTTGCCAGACAATTTCCAATATAATCGGGTGAGACAAAGCGTGTCACTTTCATACAGCGATACAGAGTAAGCGCCAAGCGTATAGTCATCGCATCGGGACACAAAGCAAGCACTTGCTCGTAACGGCGGCACAAAAAAAAATTTCTTGACTGGGTTTGACCTTCCAAAACCACGATAATGATAATGAGGCACGCCACAAAGAGGGGCTCCTGATGAATTGTGACAAGTTGGAGGTCTTCAACTGGCACATTATTTCGAGTACCACGAGCGTTCTTGCATTTCGCCGCCATCGAAAGACGGCTGTCGCAGCCGGGATAGAGCGCAAGACCTCGAGCTTAGTTGGTACATTTTTAGTGGAACAAGCAATACTTGGGTTATTGGGCCTTTTGCCGGGGTCCGGCAGCAGTGGCACATTTAATGGCAGGACCACTAAAATGTAAGTATAGTATATATGAGATTGATTTAGAGTATAGGAAAAAATGTGATAATGTATGGAAAGTGGTTGTGTCGAAATATCCAGGCATAATAAACTAAGATTTAAAAAGAAAATTCGGATTCGAACCCAGGCGACCCCGATGAAGTTTTCCAATGAGAGCAAGAGGTGTTACCTATACTCCGCACCAGCAGGTGTTGTCGGCGATACAAAAGAGCGCCTAGATCGCGTGGATTGCCTAGCGGTTCGTGACGTCACAAGAGCGGGGGGGGGGGGGGTCTTGATGCAGTGGCGCGGTGCGCCTAGTGGCTTGT
Organism: Dermacentor variabilis; assembly: GCF_050947875.1. NCBI lineage: Eukaryota > Metazoa > Arthropoda > Arachnida > Ixodida > Ixodidae > Dermacentor > Dermacentor variabilis. The sequence continues at coordinate 137,637,423 of NC_134572.1, forward strand.
GACGTCACGGGAGAGGGCTCATATCTTGTATATAAAAGGGCGCGCGCGTTGGCTTCTCTCAATTGCGTGTTGCAAAAATTGGGGAGCCCGCAACACTTCCGGGGGCTACTGCGAAAGCACTGAAGGGAACACATTGGGGACTACATTTGGAAACTACATTAGGAAACGAAAATGAATCGTAATAGTTTCCCCATGTAGTCCCCCACTGTGCCCTGGATCATTATCAGACTGTGGTCTTGGCCGGTAAAACCCTAGAAATTATTTTTCATGGTGGTTGGACGAAGGTTTGTGAATTTCTAATGAGTCTTCATGATCAGAACAATGAGATGGAGTCATATTGCACATCTAGGCTTTTGGTCTGTCTTTCGTAAGTAGGATGAAATCATCAGCGCAGAGAACGCGCGCAAGTTAAATATTAGTTGGAGACATTATGAGGAAAGGAAAAGCTGTACTTACTTACCTCCGGCATCACGTTAAACGTGGTGCCGCCTTCGGCAACAAGTCGTGTGTAGTAATACTGAGCTTATTCAACGGAAATGAAGCCGCACGGAGTATGCTGGTATGAACGCTCGATTGTGTGTGTACCAGCGCAAAGTGTAAACTTTTACTTCTCCGCTTTCAATCACCCCCCTCCCCTTCCCCAGCGCAGGGGCTCGCCCTGGTTAACCTCACTGCTCTTCTCTTATGACTTCTCTCTCTCTCTCTCTCAATTTATGCGAAGATCAACATTCCTGATTTCATCCATGTCTATAACGTACAGAACCGGAAGAAGTAATTCCCGTGCATAAGTGATAGCGCACTCAAAATTTAAGTTTAAGGATTCAAGTTTAAAACTAAGAGGCGTCAGTGTAGCATATATACCACGTTGGGCATTTCAGGGTTGGATGAAACTCAAGTGGTGAACATGAATATGTTGCCTTCTACACAGGGCCTCCTGTCGTTTTCAGCTTAAAACCCATTAGCAACTGACGCTTTTTGCCAATAAAACCCATTTACTATTGTTACAGAAAACGAAGCCCAAAGCTCGGCAACCGGTCGTCCTCGTTTTCTTTGAATAAGTATGATTTTACCACGTCCTAGTTAAACGTCAGTGGTGAAAAAAGTTTAGTTTTCGTCATGCGTATGGCGTAACGTGTAGCATTCTCGCGTGCTGTTTTCCGGACAACTTGTGTGATGCTGTTAGAAGAGAGCTCTTGAGCAGCATCCAGAGAACTGTCGTGTTGGACTTTCGTAGCTCAAGACACTGGCATCGATTCAGATAAATCAGGCTTGTTGGGGTCTGTAACTTTTTGTTTCAGTAAATTGAATTGCCAAAGGTAATGGTACCTGAAAGTCGCAACGTTTTGTATCCTCGTGCCAATGAAATCGATGCGCGTGCCTACACATGTGGGCATCGTCTTTGACCTCCACAGGAATGAATCTTGATCCGCACGCTCGAACAACTACCCCAATATCTAAGGTGGCTCATGACCAAAATTAAGAACGCGTACCACTTCTCCGGCCTGGGAAATAGCTTTTGCTCTTCTCGCTTTCATGAGGACGTTGCTTGGCAAAAACAACCCATCACCGAATAAGTTCCAGTAGCACATTGTTGATGTTGATTCCTTTTCAACATGAACATCATACCGCAGATGATAATGATGATTATGATGATGATAATGGACTTCTGTCGTCATCATTCCGCAGACGCACGCTGCGTGGAATGTCGGGGCCAGTCGTTCCCGTCGTCTATGGCGATTGATGTGAAACAGAGCCAAAATTTCATTTTTATACTGTTTTCTTTTTACTGCGGAGAATTTTTTTAGAAAGCCCATCAAAGTCACTCGAATCAGGTCACAAGAGAATAATTGAACGCCTAGGCGGATATTATTTGTACGAAGAACCAATAAATCAACTTACGAATTAAACTAATTAAGATATTTAATTTATAGCTGCAATCTTTACGGCACATGTTTATATTAGAAAGTTTAGGCAAATCGCCATAACACTGTAGTCACGTGTTTGGATATTTCGAAACGGTCATGTAAGCCTTAGTGTTTGGCTTTAAACTATTCCTTGAATTAACCCGATCACTCATGCAGCAATGCGAAGTGCAGCCCTCAGTGCAACCTTATTTTGATGTAGCAGGGATGCGTAATAAAAAAAGCTGCCATCGCATTTTCCTCTACCCGGGATCTTTAATCGATTGGCGCTGCGCGAATCTCCTGAGTGAATGCATAGCCAATTCAGCAGCAGGGGCTAGAAGGACCGCTTTATCGAGCCTGATCACTGGCTTCCTCTTACACTACCATGCTATATGAAATGCGTAATCAGGTAAATTCACCGTATAATTTGGGGCCAGTTATTACGGTTACACGGCCGTTTTGAAATGTTGAAAACCAAAACTAGGCCTTCGTGGCGATTTCCTTTAACTTTCCAATAAAAACATGCGTCGTAAAGCTTCCAAGTGGTAATTTAATGATAGTAATTTGTTTATTTAATGAATACATTGCTTGAATATTTCTTGCCAATCATGTCTGCATGGGCACACTATCTGCAGTTGCGTAATTCGAGTAACTTTGATAGCTTGTTAAAAATATTTTCGAAGGAATAAGAAACAGAGTGTAAGGCAACAGCTATCGCTTATATCATTTTTCATGTAAATCTGCAAACTGTACCGATAGTAAGCACATTCAATGAAAAAAGAGAATATTTTGTAGAATGTTGTTCAGCAATTTGGGAGTATCACCATCAGAACATTGGAAGTGAGTTTTCCCCCCAAGCCCTCTATGGCTTCGTTTGGAACTTTTACATGACTGTTGTCGTCATACGTAGCCATGGATGTGCATTGCGTTTACTTTACGTTACCGGTGTGTTACCGTTGTAGCCAGATATCTGGCATGTGTGTCTCCTCCGACTGAAGTTTCAAAGGAAAGCGAATCGCATGCCAAGCTTTTTCATGGCCCTCTGTTTCTTCTCCAGCCCAATAAATGGCGCTTACTGCATGCCATTCAGTGTCGGATGAAGATATTTAGCCAGGAACTTCCTACTCATTACCAAAACCCCAGAAAAAAAAAACGTTTTTCATTTGTTGACTGTAGGCAACTCTCGTCCATTAAAGAGATATAGTTCAACTACACTGGCGCACTTAAACAGAGTAGCGTGATAAAAAGCGTACCTCAAAGTGTGCCTCCACAGTCCGGTGTGGGATAACGTGGGGTAATGCTCATCAATGCGCCGTCTCTCCTGCTGTGCAGGCAGGAGTTCAAACCATCGGCAATAGTAATCTTGGGCCACATCTCCTACCCCGATTGGAACTCTCCCGGGTGCCACATCCTTCCGCCAAATCTGTACGGCGTTCAGCGACACGTGTTGAAAGATATTGGCTACGGCCACTTATTCGTGAGTACCGCTTCCCGGCGCCTTTGCTTCGATTGTTTTATGGAGAGTTGACTCTCCTAGTGCGGTGGATACAGGAGCCTACAACTACAATTTGTTCCTTCCAATGGGTATAGAACGCCGAATCTGCCCGAGGGTGGTGTCTTCTTTTGGGGCCTAAAGTGGAAGCCAGGGTTGCATACGTGATAAATAGGTAGAAACACTTCAGGAATATCAAATCAATGTTTACTCCGAGCAGACGCTCGCTAGGGGAAAACAAAAGAGTAGGAAACGGGCCACAACCAAGCATCACGAATTTTCTGCTTCAGATTCTGTTACGTCGTAGCAAGTGGCAGCGCTTGACGGAGGCGATGCTCTTTTAATGCAATAGCATTATAGGCCGACGGCACGTCCTATGTAGGTATTACGTTTCTTTTACAAATGTGTAGGCTGCCTGAAGCCAGTGCATTGTCACACAGCATCTCAAAGCGCCAGCTGCCATGACGTAAGAATACGAGGAACTTGCACGTGACGCAGGTGTCACGCGTTTTTAAAACGTTATTTAAACAAAGACAAAACCACCATGATATGTTTCAGAAATCCTCATAAGACTCTTAGCCTAGACCTGTCCATTCAATTACATGGTTCTCAGTTTTTATAATGCTCTTGCCTGTCTCTATCGCTATCCTCTTCTGTTAAGTACCTTGGTCTTAGTTTTGATGGCCGTATCTTGTGGTACGTCCACATTGACTACATAATGAAGCGTTTACGTACGGTAGCAGCTCACTTATACACGCTTAAATTTAACACGCCTGTTAAATTGCGAAGGTTAGCTTTTAAGGCTCTAGGCCAGTCTCTGCTCAAATATGGTATTTCAGTTCTTGGTTCCTGCTCACAAACGAAAGTAGATCGAGTGGATAAGCTATTGCATAGGATAGCTGCGAGCATACTGTTTGGTACGGCTTATAATTGTTCAAACAATGACGTAAGAAGTAATATTGCAGGTGTTGAGTCCTTTTCGGATCTATTTGTACAAGTGATAGTTCTTCGTAATGTTTTCTCGAATCGCCAAAATATAATACAGGGTAAACCTAAAACGCTAAGAAAAATATGCCTTTATAAGTTACCGCGTATATATACGAACTATGGTAAAAAGTGTCGCGAGTATTACGTTCCTTTTTATTTTAACCAGTTGCCGTAAGAAATAATTCAACACCATTCCCAAAAAGAAGCCAAACAACAAATTAAAGCATGGTTACTTCATCCTCAAAATTCTTGAGAGGTATTTTGTGCTTATGTTTTTTAAACAGTTCCTATCATTATTTACACTTTTGTCTTTTAAACAAAAAGATTGTGATCTGTTTTATTTATGTGTTTCTTTACCTTTTCCCAAAGAAATAGAGGGAAATTTTATTTTTCAAATTACTTTTTTTTCTCATGCTACTAACACAGTAAAATATTCCTGTTCAGTGTTCTCTTCAAGCTGTTGCGATATGTAACATATACGTCATACTTTTTTTGCTAGCAGCGAGCTAGCACCTCATGTCTGCCGTGAACCGCCCACAAGTGACTTGCGCTTATGCGGGCACGATATGTGTAATAAGTTGTGCACTGCTGAAATAAAGATGTATGTATGTATGTATGTATGTATGTATGTATGTATGTATGTATGTATGTATGTATGTATGTATGTATGTATGTATGTATGTATGTATGTATGTATGTATGTATGTATGTATGTATGTATGTATGTATGTATGTATGTATGTATGTATGTATGTATGTATGTATGTATGTATGTATGTATGTATGTATGTATGTATGTATGTATGTATGTATGTATGTTTCAAAAAGCTACTTTGGCAGTACAGAAGCATGTACGTCGTCCCGTCCAAATTATGAGACAACTGGGCTGCTGTGTTAAACAACATATGTTCCATCCCAAGATCGGTCGCGCATTTATTTACAATAGTATAAGGAGGCTTCACCGACATTGGCATTATCTAACAGAAAGATCGAGATGTGTTGATCACACGTGAGTGTGTCCCATTGTGCACATAATCACGAAAGATATGAGGGGAAGCAAGGTCACTTTGATAAATAAGGGTGTTCGAAGTCGGCCGTGACACAAGCGCGCATAGCTGTCGAGACGTCACAGTCGCATTCTGAGTATGCTATGTTATGGGGTTCTAAGTTCTGTGCTGGCCTATTAATATTACTATTTTTTGCTGTTACTACCTATTTAGGACAGAAAACAGCAAACAACGACATCCAATCACCCTTTCCTTGACCCTTGTGTAAATGGCACGTTTTGTTAGGTAGGAAACTGCAATGGATCCTCTCGTTCAGCCGAGTAAGAGTGTGTCGAGATAGACGCTGATGAAAAAATACTACTACGGGTGCAGTGCTTACAATGCGTGTTCTCTGTTTAGAGACAATGAGTTGTGTGGTTCATCACGCATATCTCTAGTTTAGAATTAGAATAGCTTCTATAAAGGTTTATTGTCTTACAAGTCTTGGAATAAACTTCAGGTTTTAATGAAGAGATATTTGTGGATAAAAGACTTCACCGGTGCGACAATATTACGATTAATTAAGAACCGGATTGCCGGATGTAAAAGCTCTTGAGCACCTAGCTTCGGGTGCACGTCAAAAAACTACGGATGGTCAAAATAATTGCGAGCGTCCTCGTAACGGCTTCTATATAGCCTGTTGCTTCGGACCGTTAAGGCCTTGAATATGACCTTTCATAAACTCACTTGAGCAAATATCCACGCAGTTTTCTAGATGTTGAAAATTATTGGCCCCGCACTGTTCGTATTATCATGTTCCACACAACCGAAGTCGTCCTTGTAGACATCCCTTTTCCATCCCGACTCACCGTTCCCTCTGAAGGCTAGAGCTTAGCCCTCCGAGATGGCCTCTCGGCTTTCTTATGAATCAGCATGTTCTCTGTGGCTGATTTCCTTGTTTTTTTTCTTCACAAAAACAAAACAGTAACAGTGATTTCATAGGCGCGGGTTCGCTTAGACCAAAACGGCAGTTCGATTTCGGGAAAATGGACCACTGGTGCCACAAAAAACAGCGCCCCACCGGACAAAGACAATAAAAGACGAAGACAAATATCCTTTTCGAGAGTTTGCCCTGGTGTCCACTTTGATTTGTTGTAACATGAAACACCAACCAAGCCAGTTTCAAACCAAGATCCTTCTCTCGCACTGACTGATGTTTTTTTATGTTATTCACCAGTCTGGTCATGCTGAACCAAAATGAAGCTTGGAAACCCCAACAAAGGAAGCAAGGCAGGCCGTGCTCCACAGTGACCGCATGACTAATACCCACTACATAGTGTTGGATACGGACTTTTTTCTTGCATCACTCAAGTTTTCCGACCTCATCCAATCGATATGGCATATCAGTTATGGTACGCAGGGGCGCGTCTACCATGTTGCCGGACCCGTCAGACACGTTGGCGAACCCCAGCTCATTTGCCGCACCTCGAGCTATTGTCTCCTCCGCTGTTCGACTCTTCACGAAAGTGCAACGGGAGCCTGGCATGGTTCCGGGTAGTTGATCTTGGCCCGGAGCAAAGCTGTTTGCAGCTCTGAAAGGTCGTTCGAGAATAACCCGTCTTTTCCAGCTTAGCGCTTGCAGGCCAGGAGGTAACGCCTGTGGCAAGTCACCCATCGGACCCATGGGCCGAATGTGGCAGCACAAGCACGGGCGCCTACCGTTGGAGGAAAATGACGACATCTGAGCTGGCTCGACGATTGGCCGAAAATGACGTGACCCCGAGAGATCGAAGTGTTTAAAGGCGAGAGACAGGGAGGAGAGACATTCATTCATTCATTCATTCATTCATTCATTCATTCATTCATTCATTCATTCTACTTGCCACGGGCCGCAGCGTCCGATTTGCTGCCGGCCGTCGATGACTTAATGAATGTTCATTACTTAGTGTTATTACTGTAAATAATGTATATAAACCTTCAGTTCTCAAAATACTGCTCAACGTCGGCCAACTCCCGCACTTAACATAAGATCTAATAATACGGAAGCTTTGCGAAAACAAACTAATCCAAGGACCATTGATTACCACTAGCTCCATTAGCGTACCACCACACCGTCTCGCTAAGCTGTCAATCATGCTTGCATATTCCAATGATCTTTGATTTGATTGGTTTTTGAAATTGGATGTGTCAGAGGACCATAAGTTAACATAGCTATTGGTTTGCCTACATGGCGAACTCCGTCTTTTGCCATTGTCGTTTTTTTTACAGCTATTTTGAATTAGTGACAACGGACGAGCTTCTCCACGTCGAAACTGGCGCTCAACAATCGGACGTCCGACTCATACTTTTTTCTATTGTTATTAACAGTTAACTAAATTATGTTCAGCCTGAAGAGGCATTAGGGTAATCACGTGATACGGCACTGGTGATAGTGCATCACAGTCTCGCCGCAGTCGAAGGGATGTGAAATAGCGAGGTCACGCTTAACGAAGGGTCAGTTCAGTTAACCGCGCAACAAATAGCAGGTAAACAAAATTTATTGCTTTTAATGCTTACATATGCTTTGGCGAGCACCCTAGCAATATCGGTCCATCTTTTAACACCTTATATCTGCAAAATAAAAACATAATTGGCCATGTTAACACGTCTAATCGTTATAATGGTGTAATAGTAGAACATTCGTACTGTTAGAAAAAAATACTTCTGACCGTGACTCGAACCATGGATCATAGCGTCTCAGAGAGATGACTGTGTGAGCCGCACACACACAAAAAAAATGGTTACGTCGCAGCGTCAAGGTTGTAACAAAAAAGGAAAATAAAGAATTTAACACAAGTAATCGTTATAATAGTGTAATAATAGCTGATTGGTAGCGACGGGTAGACATGCATAAGCTAGCTAAATAATTAAGCAAAAGGGAACTAGCGGCGGAGCCAAAGAAGTTAGGTGGACGCTTTGGGTATAGGAGGCGCCAATGTAAGTGTGTACAGCAGTTCGGTCTAAGCTCATGGCTCTTGGCGGAGCAGGTGAGCTGATGTAGTTGAGCTCAGTATAATCACTTTATAGTTCTCGCTGCTTTGCATTAAGGAAGACAGTGTTTTCTTTGTGATAACTTCATGTAATTTACGCCTACGTATGTAGCTAACATATTGCACATTGCATTTCTTCATATTGCTACCTGGTGTTTTGAGCCAGCGAACAGTCAGCATTGCGTGCCCAGCAAAACGGCGAAGACGACGACGAAGTCAAAGATCCCGTGCCAGCTGGAGAACCGTCGCTTAGTGCCTGGCACTTTTCGTCTCTGGCTGCTCTTACTGTTACTTACTCTTGTGTTAGTGCGTGACAAACTGGTGGAGGTGCGGGGTAATCTAATCTATGCACCACACCCTTCCGAGCAGCAGGAGCTCCAGCCCGTACCCGTAGTTACGCCTATTCACCGCGCCAGCAGAAGGATATGTGGACAAGCCCCTGTGTTTGGATTGCTCCCAGAGAAAACGGCAGCTCCGACCACCCCAACAGGTATGGAAGGCCTAACGCCAATTCATTGTACGCTACTCAATCCGCGAACGCTGAATCCCTTCCACAGCGCCATACATGAGCATGTTGAAGATTGGTTGGTGCACTATGAACGTGTTGCCCCGTTCAACAAGTGGGATCACGCAGAGAAACCGAAAAACGTATATTTCAGCCTTAACAATGGTGCACGTATTACCAGGACCACCGACAGGCCTCAAGGAAATCAGACGTGTGGCGACCACCTGATCATCGTCCCCTTTGCTTTCGCTGTGGCGAAGCTCGGCACGTCTACCGACAGTGCTTCTATCGAGAGCTCGGACTACGCGGATTTTCAGCAAACTCGCCTCCACCTAGGTTCGGCCAGTGTCCTCCTGAAATTGAATACGTTGCCCCGCAGTGCAGATCCCCATTAGCTCGACACCAGTCACGCTCCCCTTCGCCGCGGCGGTTTTCTCCGACTCACTGTACGTATTTCAGCGTGGTGCGGGGTCGGTCGCCCAGCCCGCGCCGGGAAAACTAACCACAGTGGCCTTCGGGGGCGAGACCGCTCAGTCTGGACGTGCTCAAGGACCCCTACTGACGCATACGCGGACCGACGATACATCGACGACGACAGTACCTGCTGATTACAGAAGAAGAATTTCCTTAGACATTTCTGTACTGCTCGACGGTCGTGAATTGACTGCTTTAGTGGACACTGGAGCGGATTAATCTATAATCATCGACAAACTGGCCACCCTTCTGAAGAAAGTGACGACGCCTTGGAATCAAACGCCAGTTGGTACAGCTGGTGGGCACATCGTCACACCACTCGGCATGTGCACGGCACGAATACAAATTCGCGGCTCTACGTTTGTTGCCAGCTTGAGCATTCTCCCTCAGTGTTCTCGAGACATAATCATCGGCATGGACTTTCTCAGGAAGCAAGGAGCTATCATCGACATTCGACAACGCCTCGTCACTTTCTCGACAAAGAGCGCCGCAGCGACGACAAACACCATCCACACTCGAGCATCTGTTCGTGTCATCGACGACGCTGTCACGTTACCGCCACGTGCAAGCGTCGTAGTTCAGGTGCCATGTGACAGACTCTTACACTGTGAAGCGGTCGCAGAAAGCAATCGCTCTCTCCTGCTTTCTCAAGGTGTTTGCATAGCAAGAAGCCTCATTGATCTCCATGAAGGCCACTGTGAGGTTCTTGTCACGAACTTCAGCTACGAACACCGGCACCTTTTCCTCGGTACTGTCATCGCCTACGCCAACCCGATCGCCGATGTCACTGATTGTTTTGTTTCCGAGGCTATCGACGCAACTATACACAACGTCGACATTAGTCCAACGCTTCCTGAAGAGAACAAACAACCCCTACGCGAGCTGTTGCTCAAGTTCCACTCTTGCTTTGCCCGGTCGTCGAAGATACGTCAAACGTCGATTACGAAACACCCTATCATCACCTATAACGACGTGCCCCTAATACGGCAACAGCCTTATCGTGTTTCCCCGACCGAATGGCATGCGATTCAAACGCAGCTGAAGGAAATGCTTCAGGACGGCGTAATACAGCCTTCATGCAGTTCCTGGTCATCGCCAGTTGTTCTTGTTAAAAAGAAAGATGGCACGCTTCGGCTTTGTGTTGACTAACGGATGCTAAACAACGTCAGAAAGAAAGACGTGTACCCGTTGCCTCGTGTCGACGATTCTCTGGATAGACCGAGGCGCGCGAAGTATTTCTCCTCTATCGATCTGAAAAGTGGCTACTGGCAAATTGAAGTAGATGAGCGGGACCGCGATAAAACTGCGTTTGTGACTCCGGACGGCCTTTACGAATTTAGAGTACTCCCTTTCGGCCTCTGTTCCCCGCCAGCCACATTCCAGCGAATGATGGATACAGTTCTCGCTGACCTCAAATGGAAAAGCTGCCTCGTCTATCTCGATGATGTTGTTATCTTTTCGGAAACTTTTGACGAGCACCTTCGAGGCCTTCGGAATATACTCGAAGCCACTCGATCGGCTGACCTTACACTTAAGCCAGAGAAATGCCATTTCGCTTACGAAGAACTGAAGTTCCTTGGTCACGTCGTGAGCGCGGCAGGTGTTCGGTCGGATCCCGAGAAGACTGCTGCCGTAGTGCTTTTCCCACTCCAACCGACAAGAAAAGTGTCCGACGGTTTTTGGGCTTGTGTGCATATTATCGACGCTTCATTGAAAATTTTTCGAAGATTGCAGAGCCGCTATTTCGCCTTACACGTGACGACGTGCCATTACTTTGGACTGATGAACAACAGACTGACTTTGCGGAGCTACAACGTCGATTGTCTTCTCCTCCCGTGCTCGGTCATATTCATGAGGACGCTGACACAGAAATACGCACTGACGCAGCAATATCGGTCTCGGAGCTATCCTGGTGCAATGGCAAGACGAGACTGAACGAGTTATCGCCTACGCGAGCCGCACTCTGTCACGCGCAGAGTCCAATTATTCCACCACAGAGAAGGACTGCCTCGCGATGCTTTGGGCTGCTACAAAGTTTGGGCCGTATCTCTGCGGGCGGCCATATAAAGTTGTGACCGATCATCACGCTTTGTGCTGGTTCACCAACCTCCGAGACCCTTCTGGACCATTGGCACGTTGGAGTCTGCGACTCCAGGAATTTAACATCACCATCGTATACAAGTCAGGTAGGAAACATGAAGATGCTGACACGCTATCAAGAGCCCCTGTTAAATCTCAGAATCCTGACGAGGAAGATGACAGCGCCTTCCTGGGAGCCCTCAGCAGACCGGACCTGCTCGCTAAACAACGATCGGGCTCTCAGTTAAAGCCGATCATTGATCACTTAGAAGACGGCATCGCGTCCATTCCTCGGCCACTCTCGCGACGGTTGTCGTCATTTTGCCTACGAGAGGGCATCTTATACAAAAGAAACACAGGTGCCGGCGACAAACCACATCTTCTAGTAGTGCCTCAAGCCCTTCGCGACGACATACTATTAGCCTGCCACGACGAGCCGACATCTGGTCACTTACGCTACTCAAGGACTCTGGACAGGGTACGGCAACAGTACTACTGGCCTAGACTGACTGCTTGCGCCAAACGCTACGTGAAAAGATGCCGTGAATGCCAGCGCCGAAAGTCACCACCCTTCAAGCCTGCAGGCCTTCTACAAGCCATCGATCCTCCGCGTACGCCGTTTGATCAAGTTGGAATGGACCTTCTTGGGCCATTTTCCTTGTCTTCCTCCGGCAATAAGTAGATCAATGTCGCAACTGATTACTTGATGCGTTACGCTGAGACGAAGGCACTACCACGCGGGACAGCATCTGAAGTTGCCCAGTTTTTTATGCATCACATTGTGCTTCGGCATGGCGCACCATCATTCATCATCACTGACCGAGGGACGGCATTTGCGGCGAAGCTTCTGGACGACATCTTCAAGTTGAGTTACACAAGTCATCGAAAGAGCACTGCATACCACCCTCAGACTAACGGCTTGACAGAAAAACTAAACAAAACACTGGCAGACATGCTTTCTGTGTACGTGGATGGGCAGCACAAAACGTGGGATGAAATCCTGCCGTACGTAACGCTTGCGTAAAACACTGCCACGCAGGAAACTACACGATTCACGCCGTTTCGCCTCGTTTATGGTCGAGATGTTCAAACTATGCTAGACGCCATGATTCCGTATGAAGACATCGATCAGCTCGACCAGTTAGCTCCTGACGTCGAGGAGTACAGTCAGCGTGCCGAGGAAGCACGTCAATTGCCCCGTGTCCACATAAGACAGCAGCAGTGTACAGATACTATAAGGTACAATCTTCACCATCGACAAGTTACCTATGAGCCTGGTGATCAAGTTTGGGTTTGGACCCCCATTAGACGGCGAGGCCTCAGCGAGAAACTCCTGAGCAAGTACTTCGGACCATACACAGTACTAAGGCGTGTAAGCGACGTGAGCTGTGAAGCGGTTCCAGACGGAGACCTACCATCGCCCAAGCGCCGTTTACCACGCGCAGAGACTGTACATGTCGTCCGCCTCAAGCTGTATTTTCCACGGTGATGTTAAGTGTACTGGCGAAACAATGTGTTGTTTTTTGCAGTCGTCGCGTCGTCCTCCAAAGAACTGCGAAGCGTTTTTTTTCTTTTCTTGTTCCCGATGACAGAACCCCCCCTTTTTTTGCCTCGTGTGCATGCCCGTATGTGTGCTAGCGCGTTTCCCTTTTTTTTTGTCTTACCTAATGTGCGTACTTTCCGTGTACGTCTTGTGTTTGAGCATCGAGTCGATGCTTTATTGGGAGGGAGAATAATGCTACCTGGTGTTCTGAGCCAGCGAACAGTCAGCGAAGAAGTCAACGGCGAAGAAGACGACGAACTCAAAGATCCCGCGCAGCTGGAGAACCGTCGCTAAGTGCCTGGAATTTTTCCTCTCTGACTGCTCGTATTGTTACTTACTCTTGCGTTAGCGAGTGACAATATAAATTTACATACTCGCTAGATAGGGCTATGAGTAATAAAGCCGGGACTTACATATAATTTTTTTATCATTAATTTAGGAGTTCACAAAACCTCGATGCTTAACAAAACTACCTCGTATAACGTTTCTCGCTGGTTATGAAGCTCAGTGATGCCTCAATAGACTTACAGGTCGTTTTTTTCACTGGAAAGACCGCAAGAACACAAATGATGACCTGGCCTCGCAGGAAGACGGTGTAGCCCTGGGTCGGTGCATCGAGGAGAAAATCAAGTTCACGGCTAACATACCCGTGAAGGTCTCGGTGACTCTCAAGGGCCGCCGCTACAAAGCCAAGCGGGAACGAGACCCAACGTTTGTCGGCATCGGAAACTTCGACCTGCTAAGCGAGTGCGGCCGGGCTGAACGGGATACGGAATACGACCAAGACGCTCCATCAGTCCGGGTACGTCAGCGCATATCGCTCAAAATGTCACCTGCGCTTTTGCACTGCCTTAGGACAACCGCTTGCTTGTGCTGCTTCAGCGCTTCGGTTTCCCGGCTCCACGTAAACTGTATGCCGCAGCTCCACAAGCCCATCTTGTGAAGAGCCTGGGGCGACTCTAGACCGTACACTTATTCGCCTTCACTAAGTTAAAGGGTGCGTCTGGTGATTTTGCAAAGATAATGAACTGAGCCGCGTGTCATGTGCTTGCGCGCGGGAGCAACACAACCGCGATTTTTTTAAGCCAATTCGATCATTAAGAAAAAGCTTTTCGGAAAGCCTCGTAAAGCATGATAATAGCAAAGCTGCCCCAACAATTGGCTGTAGAGTAGATACTTGGAGCATCTTCGACAATTGAAAAACAGCGCACACATAAAAGCAAACAAGTTGGGAACACAGCGGGAGATGATACCACGGCGATCTTGCAATACAAAATTTAGTGGAAAGCAGCGTAATAAATAAACGCATGTATCTTGCAAAAATTTGTGTTGCGCATGTCGACAACGTAACCAACAGCTACAGCTTCGTTGCTATCAGCGCCTGGAACTTGTCCTAGGAATGTTCCATTCTTTCTTAAGTAGTATAGCATAGGTGGAACAGATACGCTGCGCGGCTAGTTTGTGAATCAGTCCGTTTGATAGATAATTGGTTGTAAATCATTTGCATTTATTTCCGCTAGCGATTTGCCTAAAGAAAGAATGACTTCCGTGCGCGCTTGCTGCAGTCGAATGCAAGAAAACCACGCTTTCCATTCTCATGCGAACCTTGTGTTGCCTCACTCGGTTGGGCTCGGTGTTGGTGTTGCCGTACGAAAAAACTTGAAGACAAGCAAAAACAAAGATATCTTGCCGGGATGCGGGTTCGAACCACCATCCGCCGCGATAGGATACCACCACACTAACCGACTCAGCCACTGTCGGATCGTCATGCGTGCTCTTTAAAGCGCGGTTCCATGTGCATGAAGAAATAGACGTAGCGCAAGGCGTGAGCCAATCGCAGGCGTCCCCTCCCTCAAGAGAAGGGAAAGGGCGCGATCACGTGCTCGCTCGCCTCGCGCCAGCGGCTTTTCCCCAGTGCAGATGCACAGTCAGATGGGGAGGCCGCGTTCATTTCGTTCTGCCGAAGAGCAGGCTGCGTTGAAGGAACGGCAGCAGGAGCGAGCCGCGCGATCGCAGGCGTCCCCTCCCTCAAGAGAAGGGAAAGGGCGCGATCACGTGCTCGCTCGCCTCGCGCCAGCGGCTTTTCCCCAGTGCAGATGCACAGTCAGATGGGGAGGCCGCGTTCATTTCGTTCTGCCGAAGAGCAGGCTGCGTTGAAGGAACGGCAGCAGGAGCGAGCCGCGCGATCGCAGGCGTCCGCTCCCTCAAGAGAAGGGAAAGGGCGCAATCACGTGCTCGCTCGCCTCGCGCCAGCGGCTTTTCCCCAGTGCAGATGCACAGTCAGATGGGGAGGCCGCGTTCATTTCGTTCTGCCGAAGAGCAGGCTGCGTTGAAGGAACGGCAGCAGCAGCGAACCGCGCGCCAAGTGTTCGGCCGGGAACTCGCTCGAGAAATGGATCGTCGTCAACGTACCATTCTCGCCGTGAAGGAGCGCGAGGCAGAGCCGTTAGGATAACGAAGAGCCGCGGACCCCGAGTTTCGCTTGCGCCCCTCTTCACAATAGTGGAAGGGCGGTCAATTTTTTTACAATAGTTTCATCTGTCTTTTTTGCTAATGCATCTTCTGTTTGTTCCCCGTTTACATTGTGTCTAAAATGTCTAGCAAATGTACTGCCATTTGGGATGACAATCATTCTTATTCCTTATTATGCCGAAGAAGACAAAGATCGTAGGCAAAACCGACCGGCGGGCAAGTAAACTCCCTATCTACTAAGTTCATTCATAGTAGACAGGTATACTTCTCAAAAGAAGGTACTTATATGCTCGAGCACATTCGTGCGCCCAAGTCATAGCGGATCGCAAAGGAAAGGATATTGCCAAACTGCTTGCTCATTTTAAGATATACACGAATAATTGATGTCCCCTACTGTGCAGGGCTAGACGTATGGCGGACAAAAATATCGTGTTCCTTTCTGAAGCATAATTGTATGGCCTATACAAACGTTGAATGATGATATACAGAATATGCATCGCAATCGTTCGCCTTTTGCCATCCAGTCGCAACGGGATTTACTGCTTGAAAGTGGTAGCTAAGCGTCAAAGCATCTGGTTCTGGCGGTGACAGAAGAGCATTACTGAGTTTTTTGTTGAGTTTAGAAACCAGCGGTTGGTCTCGGCCATTCTCTCCTTCCAACTCACAGGAGCAGTGAAAGGTACCCGCTTCGTTACCAAGTGTGTCCTCGTTATCCGAATGTGCCGGTTCTCATCTTGTTTATGTCTTGTTCGGTATCCGTGTTGCGTGTTTTGTCTTGGATTTAGCACTGAAATCACGTTAAAAAGCTTTCAGGACAACCATGACCATTCTGTCACATTAATAAGATATGTCCAGCTTATTACACACTATACCTTGCCCTTTTCGTACACACTAAATCATTGCACGTCCGAAAGGATGCGCAGAAATTTGCGCAGCTGCATTTTACTGGACCCATTATGGAGAAACTCCATATCCCTATGAACACCCAAATTTCTTTCTGAACTGACTTACCTATGTCCGCAGAATGGTCTTTTTTTTACATATACTTCTACAGTAACAGGATGTCTATAGAATGTGCATATTTAGTGTATCGTTCATAAGCTGCTTGTTTGCGTTCGACGTGTGCGATAATTCGGATGTCTGGTATTGATGAATTGCTTTAAATAAACAAATCACGGGAATTAATCCCAGATTGAAATATCTCGTTCAAAAGTTTAAAGCACAGCTTCAACTAGGCACTTACTCAGATAGAAGAGACAAGAAATCTTTAAGAAAAAGGACTGTCTCTTGTGCCAGCATGACTTTTTAATACTAATTTATTATTATAATTATTTTGCTGTGCTGACTGCATTTTGTGTCTGTCTTTGCTCCGATATAGTTATTGTATGGGCATCGTCATAAAATTGATAGTTTCTATGTTCTCCTTTATTTGTATGTGCAGGTTTGCGGAGCAACCGACTATTATAAGAGGAACATAAACTTCAGTGAGCAATACCAAAGCGTGGTGACGTACGACAAGTTGAAAGGATTCACAATCACCTTCGACAATGAGGCCTCCCTTCGTAGGAAAGTGAGCAAGTATTTAGCGCGGAGTTGGTGATGGTCGAGCGTCCTACCATTTTATTTTTTCGCTTATTTGATTTTATATAGAGGCGCCTGCATCATAGCGTATACTGACAGCAAAGTGTTTGGCTTTAACTTAAACTCTGTAGTGCCTAACGTATCATAATAGACACACGGAATTTATTACCTCGAAACGCTTATTAAAACGTGGGAAACAGCTCAAAAGCCACATAGGCGTTTTTGACACGCTGGGGCCACGTTTCCCAGTTATGGATAGCTCGGCAAACCAATTACTAAATTGATTACGTTTTTTTTTTTACTTCAAACATAATTTTATAAGTTTTTTGGTACGATTGCAGTTTGCACGTGTAGAGATATGAGGGATCAAGCTGTTTTAGTACCGCTGGTTGTGAAGTTCTTTTCGACCCGCCGTGGTTGCTCAGTGGCTATGGTGTTGGGCTGCTGAGCACGAGGTCGCGGGATCGAATCCCGGCCACGGCGGCCGCATTTCGATGGGGGCGAAATGCGAAAACACCCGTGTGCTTAGATTTAGGTGCACGTTAAAGAACCCCAGGTGGTCAAAATTTCCGGAGTCCTCCACTACGGCGTGCCTCATAATCATAAAGTGGTTTTGGCACGTAAAACCCCAAATATTATTATTAAATGCTTTTCGGTCTTTAATAATATAACGGTAAGATGGGCGCGTTTCTACCATTTCATCGTAAAGAATTCGCGTACTAACACACAGATCATAAAAAAAGAAAACACGGCAATCCTCTAGACCCGGAACTGAAGATTGATTAGAAAAAAAAGAAAGCAATGAAATAAATATCACGTGGCACAAGCAATTCTGCGTTCGGAATTATAAGGTCAAGATCAACTCCGGGCAGCGAATCCAGCCTGCGCAAATTGTAAAAAAAAAAATTGAAAGCAGTAATGTTAACCACAAATATCAGTTTCTTTTTCTTAAATGTTGGGCTCATTTATGTATGTACGTTGATATCTGGCAGGCCTTATATCGACCAACGCGTTCGGTGCATCAAAGAAAGACTACAAAAGCATGTGCAGACTGTGAAATTAAGAAAAAGCAAAGAACTTGTAATTTTTCCTGCAGCACTGACTAAAACGCGGTTCTGATGTATTCTTAAATACACAAAGTTGAGAAACAAAGATGAAAATGAGTTATGGAGTTTTTGCACTAAAAGAAAGACTAAGAGACACGTGTATTAGTAGGCCCTCGTTCGGTATGCACTACGGCCAGTAAAAGCAGATAACGCCGCTATTTATTGGAAATTCTTCACAGCGCCTGAAATTAAGCGACGAGTTCTCTACGGCGGCGTGCCGCCACATAAAGTCATGGTCGTTCTCGCTGATAATCGGGTGACGTCACGAACAAGTAGCGAACGAAGCCATAGGCGACAACGTTTCTTTGAATTGCTTAACGCATGTACCCATAACCTAAGCCACCAAACCCCTTCTTCATTCTTATCTTCTTTCTTAGTAAGCCTTTTTATATACTGATACGTACTTACAGTATGGTTCGCTCTCGAGACACAATACTGATTCACCGGGGCCACCAGGAAAGCAGCAATGGCAAGGGAAAATTAAGCACCGCCTTTTGTTACAATAGTTGCTTCAAACTGTAGCTGCATTTGAAATGGTCACGCTCAGATCACGCGTATTTTGATTCTCTACTCACGTAACCAGGATGAGTTCTGCCGAAGCACTGCATTTTCCCTGTTATCCTTCTGAGCAGTCTTTAAAATGAATCGCTGATCTTGTTCCCAGACCGCAAGAATCAACAGTCCGGTATGGAAACAACATTTCGGAACGCAGACAAAAACAACTGTTACGAAAAAGATAATATTAGCTGTCGTCCATGCTTGCACAACATTATGACGTTGCGAACGATTGATCACACCTGTCACCTCGGTTTTATTACGCAAATTTTTGATGAAGGTAAATGGCACTTTGTAAACATTCGCAGCCAGAACCCATAATTCATGGATACTGCCGGGTTGCTTCCCTCATGACGGCCGAGGGAGAATGCATGGCACATGAATCCCTCCGGTCCGTCATTATGTCGTCCATTCGGGTACTGACGGTCTTATTTGTAACAGGGGCTTTGTGAACGTTGAAGAATAGATTGTCCAACATTTATTTCCTGGCAACCAAGACAAGAAGTATGCTACCGTGATAATAGCAGTTTATCTACTTACTGCGTAGAGATAGTGTTTGATTCCAGCTACATGAGAATGACGTCAGCTAGGAGTGGTAAAATCAATCTTCTGGATCAGTCTAGAAAACTCGTCGGAGGCCATTTCCCAGCATCTCCACAGAATATATCGACAGATGCTTAAGCGTATTGAAGTTCGTCTCGGGGACGAACATTCCTGTCACGAGACCGGAAACTAAGTCATATTTTTCAAGCTATCGCTCGGACAACCGCTGCTACCAGCAAGAGTAAAGTTTCCCAACCGTATCGGCGTGTTTGTGGGCGTTTGTACCTCCGTCCTAAGCCTTCTCTTCATGTTTGTGTCTCGCACGACGTCTGACGCGAACATGCCTGGAAAACATGACCACGCCCTGAGCGCATAGAGTACCGATTCCCTCCCTTGCCTCGCCGAGATAGTTACCAGGAATCTACACACAGACACACACACACACACACACACACACACACACACAAATAGCACTCGTCGCAAGCGACAACTTGAGCTTGAGCATTCACTTTCGCTTTTAGTTGCGAGCAGATTTTCGAGCTCCCCGCTCTTCACGTAGCCATGTAATCGAACGTCTTGTTCGTCACGGTGCGTCGTCTCTGCCTGGACTCTCTCCTCTGACCGACTTGGTAAAATTCTAGGCCGCTACTGAAACTCTACCCCTAGGGACTCAAGTGTCCTTTGGCAACACATGTCATTTGTCATATGTTTGTGTCCCAGCTTTCGGTTGGGCTTAGCAGAAATAGTCCCTTTAACACGACATGTGTCCATAAATTGTCGAAATCAAACGTCACCTCGGTCAACGTTTTGAAACTGCTCTGATTTGAAAACTGCTCAACAACTGGTGTTGTTAGCTGTCGTTAACCAAAACTTTTTGGATAAATAATTGTCAGCAAAATAATTGTGCTCGTGGACATTTCACTAATGATTGTACGGAGTGGTCCGCAGTAACTGAAGGAACTTGGTGTCTACGCTGGTAACAGTAAATTTATTGCCTCGAACAGCCAAGAGCCTGGTTACCATGCGGGCTTTCTGTGGCGTTTTACCAACTTGCGTTTGCTCGTTTTTACGTGGATACGCAGCTACCGAGCCTATTTTCTCGGCGGGACGAGACAGTGAAAGTACACCTGCGCTGGTTGAAATAGAGCCTGAGAGGTCCTTAGTTATCGTGTAATAATGGTGCTAGTCCCACTAAACAACCCAAACAGGAGACCATGCTTCATAATCTGTGATGTCACACTGACGTACTGGCGCTGCGGTTAGGACTCGATGTAAAGAAAGAAAAGTTTAGGCATTTTTATTTAGCAATACCTAGTTTGGGGGCAAACTGAACGAAAACAATTTTGAAAGAACAACGTACAAGTATAAGTTGATTTAACATTGGCTTATAGTTCCTCTTTGAGGCAGTTCCAGTGATTCAGCGCCTGTCTTCTTCGCTTCGGCGAGACTGTAATGTCGTAACGGCAATCTGCATAGGCCACTTTTAAAGTGATGCCGTGGGCGCTGCCACGTTTCATCATGTAGTGAAGCGTCCATTGCTTGCCTCAGCTGCTTCCGTTGCCTCTGTGTTTACTATGGAAGTGCATGACGCTCCCGTTGGGTCTCAGCAAACCTCTTTTTCGGTAGATATGGTAAGCAGTGACTGGCTGGACGACACGTTGCTTTAGCCACAGACTCAGAGGACATGTAAGCGCTTTCAGAGCTCATTACGCGTTGTTCAACTGGTGCGAGCGGCGTAAAGGCGTATTATCGCTAGTTTATCGCTTACTCTGTGGGCTGTCACAAAATGTTCAGCTACGAACGACCATGTGCTGTCGGTGTAGTATGTCACCCATGTTTCAGCGCACTGACTGAAGAGTGCGCCCGCTTACTTTTGTACGTGGGTGAGAGAATGGGTGTTAGTTTAAGTGTGAGTTGGTTTGGACGTGTGTAGATACAGTGCCAAAAAATAACTATGCTAGGAAGTGGCACTACACCCTTTGTCAGTGTGTAACGAGTACTACTCACTCTTGCCCACGTTTCGAAATTCATGTGGTTGCTCTGGAGGTAACGATACCACGCTATCGGATGAGTGGTTTTTACTATCCTCCAAGAAAGCCGTGAATTGTGAAGGGCCGGCCACACAGGCAGTCCTTGTGCAGCAGCGGTCCGTGAGCTTGGCCACACAGATTAGTTGCATGCCCTAACATGTCAGTCAGTATTGTGCGCCCGAACACCGAACACTTCTTCCATATTGTTGCTTACTCTGTAAACCCCCTTACACAATGCCCCCATGGGGCCTGTAAGGTATTTTAAATAAATATAAATAAATATACCATTCCACATTTCGCGCCAGGAATGGAGCACAGTGCATTAGCGATCAGCCAGTTGCATTTCCAAAGCTAGTCGCAATGTAACAGGGCACAAGCAACAATGGCTTCGCATTCGTTAGTTTTCGCAGAAGGCAACGTGTGCAGAGTGACAGTAGGCGCCACCTCGTTCCTCTAGAGTAATCTACTGCGCCAAAAGCGTCCACAGACAGGAACAATCTGATTTGCACTTAACCCGAACCTGGAGTATCTGACAGAACACAGCTTCCGCGACGCACCGGCACCCTCATACATCGTCTTCCGTCTCGGAACTTCTCGCGGAAAGCTCTTTTTATTTCGACTTAAGCGCATGTCCTCTCCGACATGTTCGTGCGGCCATGACAACGAAAACGTGTAACGCATAATCTTCGAGTGACCCAGGCACATCACAGCACTTCGGAGAACAACTCCATGTACTCGATTCACATGAAATTTTCTGACTTGCCATAGTGTCAGGCTCAAGGCCTGGCACTGCATCGAAATGCGCTTAAATCACTTCCACGCTTGCTCGAACACGCTAGCAATTGCGGCGAACGTAGAGTCCACTGCACAATGTGTGTACTTTTGCATCCAAAAGCTTCTGTACCTGAGACAATCGCAGATGTTACTGCGACGAGATCTTTTCGACAGTGTCTTGCACTGCTATTGCTATTTCACATTCTTCTGCCTTAATTAGGAATCCACCTCGTGCAAGAATTAAAATTATTTGTAGTTTTTTTTAAATTTTACATCATTAGCCAAATGAAAAGGGGTAGCCGTCGCCAGTAATCGCCCGACAACTACTCTGTTTACCTTTTATATCTCGAAAACAATACTCATAACGACACCGAGACTCACAGCTACGTTTTGCGCACGTGCCTTGCCTGCCGTGTGTGTTGGTTCTACCTTCAAACCTCCCTTGCCGCGTCGTGTGTTTCACCCGCAGGTCTGCGACGCCAGAGCGTCGCACGGTTCGTTCTCTCTCGCCGCCTACGACGTCAACTACGACCTTGGTAAATCCAATTGTGGCAAGTGGGGCGCCATGGGCCACGTCTCTCGGCTCAAACTCATCGGCAAGCTGAATGCTTTCATGCGTGGAGAGGACGCTGGTGACGACGTCAACTGTAAAAGCGACAGCGATAACTCGCGGTGACCGGAGGCGAACTCAAAGTACTGGCCACTTGCAGCCAGCTTACGGATTTCCTTACTACTCGCAGAAGACAGATGTACTGCATTTATTATTTCAGAGTGTTCATGTTCTGTCCTAACTTGTGCGGGGAACATTCGTATTTATTTACAAATGAGAACGTGCTGTTCATGGAATATCGCGTTTTATGGCCACTGAGATGGTTGCATTTTATGCGTTTGTCTACAGTGTACAAGCAAGGTAATATTGTGATGCGGCTTGCTGATTACGTGGCGGTCAATAGTAAATTATGAGTGCGGGGAAAGTTTTGTGCGGGAACTCACAGCGTCAATTGTTCGCGGGTCAAAAGGTCTGAGAATAAGATGGACTTTTGGGCTGCCGTGTTACGCAGCCTAGTATTCGGATTTCAATGCTGTACGAGCATTAACAGACGTGATTTTCTAAACAAAGGCACACAGTGTCCGGAAATGGAACTTTTCACATCAACGCAAGCCTTGCACATTGATGACGTCTTTTAAAGCCATTACAGACAAGGCAGTGCGTATCCTTAATCGGAGCCTCTCTATACAATAGAACTTGCACACATTCTTAAGCCTTACCGTCGTGAGCAAGAGTCCACGGTGAAGTTTTCAAAGGAGATTTCTTGTTTAGGCTATTTTTTGAAGAAGGCGTATGAAATGTGATGGTGAATTTAGTAATTGCGCATGGTATAGTGGAGGGAAGATACTGAGCAATTTCCTCGTTATTGTGACGTGTATAAAATATGCTGCCGCTTTAAATTGCCGTCCATGTAAATAACTATACAATAAAAGCAATTACTATTAAACATTGTTAATCTGTTGGAATTCAAGAAGAGCAACTTGTGTCATGTCTTCTTGGAGTTACGTTGTGGCACATATCGAACCAATGCAGTCGAAAGTATTTCTAGCGAGGCTAATTTCTTATATTTTTATTTTCTAGTTTATCTATTTACATAGCCTAAGGGCGCCTAGGGGCACTACATAGGGGGGTGGGGGATTTGCACAATCCAAGTTTGCATCACATACGACATAAAAGAGAAAAGCACGCACAGAAAACCGGGACATCGTACAGTTGCAAAAGGGAGGAAAACATCACGGCAATGCAACATTAGTCTCGGCATAACACGATTCGATAGTTATGTACTCTGCTAACATGGAAATCATGCATGAATCGAGTCATTGTATACATTCAAATTACTGCACTGTTCCTGGTTCAAGATGGGCAAATAGGGCTTCCTGGAAAGAAGCAGCTTCCCTTATTGTCACAACGCTATCCGGTAACGCGTTCCATTCTTTAATTGATAACAAAAGGGGGTAGGTTTGATATTTTGCTGTTTTTCCGAAAATAGGTCATACCTCTTGTATGTGATTGGTACGTGTGGAAATATGATGCGCAAGAACAATGCGTGTATCCGCGAATCCAGAGTCACCAAAATATAAAGAGTGGAAAAAAGAAAAACGTAAAAGCTTGCGTCTAGTGTCAAGGTTTAAAAGATTAAGTGTGCGCTTTAAAAGGGAAACACTGATGTATGTTGAATAAGAAGATAAATCTAGCAGCCTTATTCTGAACTCATTCCAGGCATTTTGTAAGACTAGCGTTATTTGGATGCCATGTGATTGATGCATACTCTGAAGAAGACCTTATCAGGGATGTACATATACGCAAGCATTTTCGTTTCCGAGTTTGCGAGTGATAGTCGGTGCTTAAGGACGCCTAGCTTTTAAATACTTTTTTCGTGACATAATCTACGTGTTTGTCCCAAGCTAAGTCTGATGTAAAAAATACATCCAAATATTTAGTAAAGTCAACCTGTTCAATTAGATTATTGCCCGTTGTATGAAAATTACGGGGCGTGTAAGTGAGCGCGGAAAGAAAACGTGTTTCGTTTTTTTCTGCATTAATTTCCATCTGCCATAGGTGGCACTATTCGGTTAGCTTGACTGGGTCGGCTTGCAAGGCGTTTACATCATGTTAAGAAGCTATTTGCCTATAAATTACACAATCGTGTGCTAAGAGTCTTATAGTTGAGCCAATATTACTCGCGATATCATTAATATAAATCAAAGAAAGAAGGGGACCCAGCACAGATCCTTGCTTGCGGTACTCCGGACAAGATCGACGTGGTACTTGACCACCATTCAATAATTATTACACGTTGGTAACAGTTAGATAACAAATTTTTAGTCCACGTAGTGATCTTATGGTTTAACTGAAGTTTGCAAACTTTGGTTATTGATCGCTTATGGGGTACCCTGTCGAAGGCTTTCGCAAGATCAAGAAAAATGGCATCGGTTTACTGTAAAGCATGAATGGAAGAATGGAGGTCAGATACCAATTCGAAAAGCTGCTTTTGACATGATTTCTTGTATCTAAAACCACGCTGATTTTCAAGGAATAGTTTATTCATATTAATGTGGGACATTATTAGAGTGAAAATTATATGTTCCGATAACTTGCTGCATATAGAGGTTAATGAAATAGGGCGATAATTATTTGGGTTGGTGGGGTAACGTGATTTAAAAATGGGCACGACCTTTGCCATGTACCATTCATCAGAGACGCCTCCCGTGTCTAATGTTTGCTGAACAATGAATGAGAATAAGAATGCCGATATTTGTGAAGTCATTTTTAATAATTTTGTGTTAATACCATCAGGCCCTGGTCTGGAATTTAGAGGGAGCCTATCAATAGCCTTAACCACACCTTATACGCTTATAGTAATATCATCCGACGGGAACAGAATGTTGGTGTCACTATCCCCTAGGAAATCGCTTTGAGGCTCTTCATTAGCAAAACCATTCTTAAAATGATCATTAAATATATCGGCAGTTTTTACGGGTGACACGATACACCCACTGCCATTTCTTATCGGCGGCACTTCCGGTCGATCTTTGGGATTAACTACCTGCGAGAATTTCGTTGGGTTAGTTCACAATGAAGTAGGTAATGTGTGATTAAAGTAATAGTTTTTAGCCTCCTGTGTTGCATTGTCGACTTTTGCGGCCGACTCTTTATAAATTTGCCAAATGCTCGCCATGTTTGTTTGTTTATCCTTTCGGTACGCCCGTTTCTTTTTATTTAGACATGACCTGACATCTTTTGAAAACCAAGGCGCGTCCACTTTGTTTGTAATTGAGATTTCAGGAATGCACAACTTTTCAACTTCCTTTAGTTTGTCACATAAAAGCTCCCAATTTCATATGAAGAACGGGAATGAAAGCCACGTTGAAAAGTGGGCGCGAAGTTTTCGAGGATACTGTTCATTTTAGCTTGATCGGCTTTGGAATAGTTAAGGATACTTTTTTAGCAGTGGTTCTGTTTTGAACGAAGAGGGGGAGTGAGCAGTGAACGAATCTGTGGTCACTTATTTCCTCTAGGACGTAAGTTTTAACATTGCTAATTAGGTTAGTGAGTAATAAAACCAGGATGTGTTCACCTCGTGTTGGTTAAAGTACAACTTGGGTTAAATGAAACATACCCAGGGTGTGAAGGAAACGCCGGTTTGATGGCCTAGTCATTGCCCAGTCTATGCCGGCAAAATTAAAATCTCCACCCAGAATAATTATGCACCTCGGATAGCGGCTAGTAATATTGTCTAATGAGTCTTTAAGATTGTCAATAAAATCAGACTGGTTGCTAGGAGGACGATAACAGACCCCTATAATATAAGCAACGCATTTTAAACGAGCCATCACCCAAAGCAGCTCTAACGGTGTCTCTGTACAAAGGAGACCGGGTTGATAATCACTTTTTATGGCGACCGTCACCCCTCCTCCTCTGGTTTCCCTTCTATCTTTGGAAAAACTGAACAGTGGCCTGGAAGCGATAAATCACAGTTGAGGACGTCATTTCACAGCCAAGTTTCGCTGCCAAGGATGATATCAGCAGAGTGCGTGTCAATCATGGCCTTTACGGTATCGTCTTTCGGCACTATGCTATGAAAATTTACAATAAGCAAAGAAAGATTCCCATTATCATACGCTTTTGGTTGAGGCGGTGTTGTTTTGTCACGTTGTTGGGCGTTCAACTTGTTCGTTCGGTAGAACTACTTGTTTAGACATGGAATGATATTTGTAAGTTCGGCCATGCAGACAAAGTTTGTTATATCGGATCATGAAGCTCACCCTGTCTTTATGGTTACCTTTAGCAATATCCCTTAGCTTTTTCCTAGCGAGTTGCGTTTTTGGCGAGAAGTCTTCCTCCAACCATATCTTGGTTTCGTCGTTTTTCAGCTTAGGCCCACTTCGGAGGACTTTGTCTCTTAGTTTAAAATTCGAGAACTTTACCATTATTGGCCTCGTGAAATTGGGTCGCGGGTGACCAATGCGATAAGCTTGTTTGATATCATTCTCATCTAGCCTCACTTCTAACCGACCTGAAGTGAAGTTGCGAATAATGCTTATGGTGGAGGCGTTGTTCTCCTTGTCAGCCTCTGTTAATCCTTTTATAATCATATTGTTCCGCCTCATGTTATATTTGTGAGATCATCTGTACTACATCGCTCAGTTCCGCATTCGTAGTTGACATGGCTGCTTTAACTTCAGTTACACTGCCACTAACTGACGTGATGTCAGCCTTGAACATCGGGACGCTGCTTATCTTCTGTTCTACGGCACATACTCTGAATTTTGCGTCCGCAACGTCCTGCATTATACTCTTTAGAGTGGCGGTTAGTCTACTAAAATGGTGTTAAATGTGTTCATCAGCGCAAGTACACCTTCCGTCCTTGGGCGAGGATTAGCCTCGACATCTGCAGCACAAAGCAAAAGCAGGGCGAAGCACATAGTGGCAAGCACGAGAGACGATCTCGGCAAAGCAACTCGTAACAACCCCGAAGATATACTCAATGGCTCGCATCTCATGCCGGCAAAGGGGCGGCGCGCAATAGAGGTGCCAGTGCGAGCTCGGTAGGTGCTGACACCGATACCCATGACACAGGCCATAGGAACAACACTCAGAGATTCAAAACGGGGATAAGCAGTCACTAGTATTCACAGCCAAAATCTCAACTGATGCAGAGATGGATACCTATAACGAAGATGTAGGTCAGTTTGACACTTGCCACGCGTGGCCGCATGGTTAGGCATG
The DNA here is from genome assembly GCF_050947875.1 of Dermacentor variabilis. Lineage (NCBI taxonomy): Eukaryota > Metazoa > Arthropoda > Arachnida > Ixodida > Ixodidae > Dermacentor > Dermacentor variabilis. The sequence goes on from NC_134572.1 coordinate 137,665,262, forward strand.
TGTACTCTCATATCATGATGCAGATACAAAATACGAAGATCATAGGTTCTTGACATGCAGCTACAAGATACTAGCTGATTATTTGTATGCAATACAATACTCTTTCTTTGTATACCTTAAAACACTTCGATATATTTGTTAATTCGTATCATAGCTCTACTGGAGTGACCGCTGCACCCCTGAAATACCAAACTGGCTTGTAAATTTATCAATTCTGCTAACAAATTTAATTGCTTTCGGATATCTTTAAGAATACGCGGTTGTAACAAGCAAGAACCACGTAACACATAAGAACTAACGCGTATAAATCATGCCAGTTCCTCATCGAGGTGAAGGAGATCGCAGCTGGGTAAGGAAGCTCACGCGAGGCTTAAACCGCCACCTCAGTTATCGGCCTCCGCTCAGAGCATGACAGTTTCGCTCTCCTGCCGTACAGTATAGGTTTTACGGGCCAAACTGACAAACTCATTACCTTACAAAATTTAGCAGTCAGATTTACGCAGGCCAGGTACTGGGTATGAAGTCCTTGGATTGTGTGCTTCAATTGACGCATTGGCATCAATCACCAGACTATCTTGGTTATTTGGATATTTTTCGTAGTTATGATCCTCATCACTGCAACGTGATCTTAAAATGCATGCCTGTTGTGAAATCCATCCGGACGAAATTGCTTAATTATCGCATATTGCTTAATGGCGGGGAATGTGACCGCGCAAACAATACCAAATTTGGGTTGAGGGGTTGTGAAACAGCTTACTTAATAGACGAGACTGACAGCAAGCCAACTATGCGATAACTAATGAAGAAATTGGGAGACAGCCTTTATTGTAATTCAAAGGTCTGGACACTAACGTTCAAAGCCTGATACGGGAATCTAGGCTCATATTAATAAAAAAAGTTTTTACGCTTAAGCTGAGAAAATACCAGGTAATAGTACGTTGGAAATATTGTTAGCGAAAGCTGCAGGGCAATGGCAAAGCACTCATTCGAAATAAAAGGTTCTTGAATTTGACGCCTGATTCTGAAAAAGTGTTTTGTATGAGGGAAATTGACGAGGACGACTATTATTCGGCAGCTCTTGAAAATTGCCCACGAACTATCGATAATGTTGAATAAATATTTCTTATTCTTAACCACACTTCGAGTTATTGTTATGACAAGAAAAGATTGCCACAGTACATTTTTTTGTTTGCTATTGTGCCAGTAGCCCCGAAGCTGACTATCAACATGTCAAAGTATCCATCCAGATTTGAAAGAAGTACGTATTTACGCTCTTACAAGACCTTGGGCTTTAAAGCTAGTACGGTAGAGGTGAATAATGGCCCAGCATACATTAGCAAAACCAGCTGGAGCCGTATATCGTATACGCTGGCTCTATAGTGGGAGCAGACTCCGCATTTGCTTGTACGTTCTCTTTAAAGCAGCTGGCTAATCTTGACGGTGGCAGGCCTGTTCCGAGTTACCGTATCCAGAAAGTTCCAGATGAAAACTGCTGGTCGAGTTCGGTTAAGGTTACGCGAATTATTCTGAAAATAAATACCTTTTTAGATCAGATGGCTGCAAACAGCATGACGGCGCGTAGGAACATCGGCGACAGCGGCTATATTGTGCCAATAGCAAACGAAATAAGGTGCAGTAAAGCACTGCTATCGTCTTTAGGGATTGCTCTTGCGCTTCACTCCTTTCAGAGCCTCTGTGCGCATGGAGCACTGGCCAGACCTGCACTCGTGAAATGTGCATAAAGTATTTGAAAGCGAAAGCTTTACTGGCCGCGAACTTGCGATTTCGCCATGGCGGTGTTCCGAGGAGGCACATGACGTCACAACGCACGCTTCGCCGCAGATATTTCTATCTCTCCCTAGTCCCTACTGCGCATGCGCCACTAGTAGCACCGAGCCACAGGTGTTCCGCCGCTGCGCAGCGCCGCGCCTTTCTTCCGCCGCCGTTTGGTATGACGTGACACGCGTTCCTCGTCGTTGCGCTTGCCTCCCCTCCTTCGCCAGCTGCGTCGCATGCCTGCTAACATGTCGGAGGATTGCAAAGGAAAGCTCGTGTGCGCCGCAATCACAGCTAAGGCAGCAGTATGGACGGCGACAATTCTGATAAGCAGGAGGAGGCTTGGAATCGACATCGGAACGAGATGAAGAGGAAACGAATCGCCCAGGAAACAGACGAACAGCGCACCAAACGACTGGCTAAACGCCGCAACATAGCTAAACAACCAGACTAACCTGGACTTGCAATCAAGATTAACCAAGGCTAACCATGCTATGCCTCAGCTGTCGCTACGTATATCCTGGCATAGCCGAGCTAAGCCACTGGTTTTTTTTTTGTACCGAAGCGGCACTGCTGTTCCATCTCGGATGTTTCTGCACATCGCAAGAACGCATCGGAACATCGTTAACGGGAAGAGCTAAACATTTCACAGCATACGAGTCCGTATTTCTCGAAGCTGGTTCAACTGTCTCGTACTTACGTATACGTACAAGGAGAAGGAGGGCAACCAAGCGGGCAATTTTTGTTTGTCGCGACCATGTGAAGACAACAGATAGGGAAGCCAGCGAGACCACATTCGAAAATGTTTTTCTCTTCTTATTTAAATCATAACTTAGAAATAAGGTAAATGGACACCAAATCGACGGAAAACAAGGCGCCTCCGATGGGAGCGGAGCCGGCATGCTCAGCATAACGCCTCCGATGATATTATGAATTCAGCTACAGCAACGACTTTTCCTACGCCCACATTCTTGGGCATTTATGCGGAAGCAAAATATCTCACACTGGATGGAGTGTTAATCAGCGCCACTCGCGGCAATGCCAGCGGATGTGGCGCAGGCTTTTGACCGCTGGCGCCACCAAGTACATGAATATTGGGTGCAGGCTACAGCAACAGATAATCCCGGCTATCAAAGACTTCGTCTTGTAGGCATATATATATATATATATATATATATATATATTGCCTCGACAAACTTCTGGACATTCAAGTTGCGCACCCTTTGTATTGAACACTGTGCACGCCTACCGTGGTGTTGTTCAGCAACAACAGGCAGCGATCTTCGTGGCACGGGCAGCCAGTTGGATCCGGCTCGCATGCGCCTCGCGCACGAGGTGTCACGCGAGAAGAAAGAGGAAGACGATTCGATAACAGTTTTGAGAACGCGACTGCCGGGGATTTCTTCACGACCGCAGTGACTTTTACTTGTGGGCACAAGGTCGCCCTTAATAAATATCGTTGTTTTATTAACATCGTTACAATATATATATTGCCGCGACTACATCTGTGTCCAACCACGCTGACGACGAAGACGACGACCTCGTGTGTGCAAGCGAGGGTGCTAGAGAAGAAGAACCCTAAACTGAACGCTTGTTCTAATTGTCTTGATTAAATAGCGATCTCCGCTCTTGTCTCAAGTGAGCCGTGACACTGGTGGATGGGCTGGGTATCGCATCATCGCCTAATGATAGGGACGACTCCTGCAAGTAGCCCTGCATCCAGCCCTTCAAGACATCATCCATGCGTCAAGAAACCTTTGCACCGCGCAAGCCTCCGCCTGCAAGGTCTGTGCCCGGAATTCGGTCTCTTGCAACTAACTTCGTCAGCGACCTCACCGACTCAGGAAATGGCGCTTGCAAGTCCAACACAGGTGACTGTCCAAAACACTCTAGTCACCACAAGCTTCCACGGTGACACGTACCAAGACGCCGAAGAGTGGCTGGACCAGTACGAATGCGTAGCTGAGCCCAATCAGTGGCGTCCGGACCAGAAGCTTTCCAGTGTGTACTTCGCTCTTGAAGGTAGCGCAATGACGTGGTTCCAAAACCGCGAGGCACATTTCACAACGTGGGACGAATTTCGCCGTCGGTTACTTGACACCTTCGGAACCACTGATCGCCGAGATCATGCACGACGCCTTTTCGAGTTGCGCATTCAGAAACCCAACGAAAGCGTCTCCATGTTTGCCGAGGACATGTCTCATTTCTTTCGCCGCGCTGATCCCAACATGCCGGATTCGAAGAAGCTGAGCCATCTCATGCGCGGCGTCAAAGAACAGCTGTTCGCTGGTCTCGTGCGTAACCCAACTACAACAGTGGAAGAATTCATTAAGGAAGCCACAGCAATGAGCGGGCGCTCCAGCAGCGTTGTCGGCAATACGAACGCCTGACTAACGATGCGCCTGCAGGAGCCACAGTACTCACAGTGACAGACGAGACCTCGCTGCGTCAACTGATAAGAGACGTGCGCGAGGAGATTGCGAAGCAAGCTGTGACACCAAAGGAGTTTGCTGTTGCTTCGGTCGCTGAAGTTGTTCGCCGAGACATTCGGCAAGCATTACCATCTCCTGAGCCACTCCCTGAACCGTGTCCCCAGCCGCGCTTCGAGCCAGGCGCACATAGCTACGCAGACGCTGTCCATCGCCCGCTTTCTACCGATCCGGTACAGCAATACCACCAGCGGCCACCTATTGCTGCCTGAATACAGAGGGAGCATTTCAGGCGACGCCAGCTTCGCAGGACTAACGTATGGCGCACTGCTGATCACCGACCATTGTGTTTTCGCTGCGGCGAACCAGGGCACATTTATCGTTTTTGCCCTCATCACCAGGGTGGCATCCAGGAAATGTCACCTGCCCGCTCCGCGGCAGCTTCCAAAGAGACATCCACGCTTCGACGACAGTGTCACTCAGGAAAAAGGCAGCTCAGCTAATCTTCGGTCGCGCTCGCCGTCTCCATTACGTTATTCTTCGCCCAACCGTCGCAGTTTCGCTGACGTGGTAAGAGGCCGCTCTCCAAAACACGGCGGCGTATCTGAAATCAGCGACATCTGGGGGGAAGGTTGCAAGTCGTCGAACCGCCGAAAATCCCTCAATATTACAGTGAAACGAGCAGAGCAACCCGGAGAAACGGAACGCCGACGAATTTGTAAGTGCCGACCTACTCTTAACGATTGATGGGCATGATGTGACAGCTTTAGTTGATACTGGCGCAGACTTTTCGATAATGAGTGAGCAGTTGGCAGACCTGCTTAACAAAGTCAAAATGTAATAGACGGGCCCTTATATTCGAAATGCTGGAGCCAGATAATGATACCTACAGGAAAATGTACTGCACGGCTCCAGATAGGAAATACAGCTTTTGTCGCCACTTTTATGTTTTCAAAAGAGTGCTGTAGATCACTCATCCTTGGAATGGACTTCTTGCGGGAGTACGGTGCTGTGGTTACCATACGGGACGGCGAGCTAACCTTTTCAACTAGTACAGACACGAGCCAAGACGAAGAGCGCCGACGTACATCGTTACGTGTTGCCGACGACGACGTCTGCATACCACCACTATCATGCCGTCTTGTCTCCGTAAGTTGCGGAGAACAGTTTAACAAGGACGGTGTAGCCGACTGCACTTCTGTTCTATCAAGGTGCTGCCATCGCTCGGGGTATCGTCAGCCTAATCGGCGGTCGCACAGAGTTACTACTGACAACTTTTACCAATGAACGCCGGCACATCAGTAAAGGCACCGGTGTGGCATACTTTGATGAAATTGACCACGTCCAACACTGCTTTGCTGTAAAAGAGGAATCAACCACCGATACAATGCCACCTACACCCGCCATCGACGTTGACGAAGGTTTAGCACCGCAACAGAAACAAAGGCTCAGAGAACTGATTGACCATTTTAAGGACTGCTTCTCTACAACGTCCCGAGTTGGTCAAACACCACTGACGAAACACCGCATTATTACGGAAGAAACAGCAATACCCATCCGACAGCATCCGTATCGCGTGGCTGAGAAAGAGCGTGAAGCAATACAGCAGCAATTCAAGAAAATGCTAGAAGATTATGTCATCCAGCCGTCGAAAAGCCCTTGGGCATCGCCCGTGGTACTCGTTAAGAAGAACGATGGTAGCCTCAGGTTTTGTATCGATTATCGCAAGCTCAGTCGGGTTATGAAAAAGATGTGTATCCCTTAGCCCGCATCGACGATTCCATCGACAGGCTACGGCATCCACGTTACTTCTCATCGAAGGACTTAAAGAGGGGATACTGGGAAATAGAGATCGATGAGCGGGATGGCGAAAAGACTGCGTTTGTGACGCCTGATGTTCTCCATGAATTCAAAGTTCTCCCTTTTGGTTTGTGCTCCGCCTCAGCCACGTTCAAAAGGCTAATGGATACTGTTCTTTCAGACCTTAAGTGGAAGATTTGCTTAGTGTACCTAGACGATGTGGTTGTTTATTCTGCCACATTTGATGAACATCTCAGTCGACTACGGTCAGTTCTTCAAGCCATACGGTCCGCTGGGCTTGCCTTAAAACCTGAAAAGTGCCACTTTGGCTATGAAGAACTACAGTTTTTGGGCCACGTTGTAAGTCACACAGGTGTCAGACCTGATCCTGAGAAAATCACAGCCGTTGCAAAGTTTTCAAGGCCTACGGACAAGAAGGCAGTCAGGCGCTTCCTGGGCCTATGCGCATACTACCGGCGATTTATTGCGGGTTTCGCACGCATCGCCTCACCGCTCACCTGCCTAACCAGAGAAGATGTCACGTTTGTGTGGGGTGAGGAGCAGGAGGCGGCATTTAACGAGTTGCGGCACCGTCTACAAACTCCGCCTGTTCTTGCCCACTTTGACGTGGATGCGCCGACAACTATCCACACCGACGCCAGCAACGTGGGTCTAGGAGCCGTCCTTGTTCAGCGGCAAGACGGCGCTGAGCGAGTCATCGCTTACGCGAGTAGAACACTGTCCCGTGCCGAGTCGAACCACTCCACCACAGAGAAGGAATGCATGCTTGGCTGTAGTATGGGCCGTTACCAAGTTCCGCCGGTACATATATGGCCGCCCATTTCAAGTCATAAGTTACCACCATTCTCTCTGTTGGCTGACCAACATGAAAGATCCATCTGCACGTTTGGCACGGAGCCTACGGCTTCAAGAGTACGACAGGACAGTTGTCTACAAATCGGGAAGGCAGCACTTAGACACTGACTGCCTTTCCAGATCGCCGATCGAGTCGTCAGGCGAAGATGATGACGAATCCGCAGGCTTTTTAGGAGTTGTTGGTGCTGCCACCATCTCTCAACAACAGCAAGAGGACCAGGAGCTCGCTCCACTAATTGATTTCTTAGAAGGCTGTATCACAAACAAGCCCAGATTGTTCTCAAGGAACTTGTTATCATTCTGTATACGCAACAGTGTTCTTTTTAGGAGGTACTTCTATTCAACAGGAACGAGTTATCTACTGGTCATCCCTAAAACTCTCCGCAGTGAAATCTTGCAGGCCTGTCACGATGAAGCTACCTCGGGCCACCTAGGCTACACACGAACCTTAGGATGGACCAAAGAGATGTATTACTGGCCACGGCTCGCAACACAGGTGAAGCACTGCGTTCGAACGTGCATTGACTGTCAGCGACGAAAAGTGCCACCTACGAAACCTGCCGGGCTATTACATCCCGTTAAAGTTGCGGAAACGCTGTTTGCATAAATTGGGATGGACCTTTTGGGCCGATTCTCAATATCAACTGTGGATCATAGTTGCGACAGATTACCTTACGCGTTATGCCGAAACCAAGGCACTTCCGAGCAGCACAACAGCCGAAGCCGCACAGTTCTTCATCGAAAACGTCGTCCCGAGGCACGGTGCTCCAGCGGTCATCGTAACCGACAGCGGAATCGTGTTCACGGCTGCACTTTTGCGAACAGTACTCACGCTCAGCGGCACGGCACACAGAAGGACGACAGCTTATCACCCTCAAAGCAATGGACTTACGGAGCGCCTCAACACGACTCTTGCAGACCTGCTGTGCATGTATGTCAATGTGGTACACAAGAACTGGAACCAAATATTACCCTACGTAACATTTGCTTATAATACCGCTTGGCAAGAAACAACAAGAATGACGCCATTCAGCCTCCTCCACGGTCGAGAAGTGACTACAATGCTGGATGTTATGCTTCCTCATGATTCCAGCTATTCCGAGACTGACGCCGCAGATTGTACAGAGTGCGCCGAAGAAGCAAGAGAGCTCGCGCGCGTTCGCATAACTAACCAGCAACCGTGACGCGCGACGTTACAATCAACGCCATCGATGCATCTCTACCAGCCCGGCCAAAGAGTCTGGGTTTGGGCTCCAATACGCCGCCGAGGCCTCGCGGAGAAACTTCTGCGCCGATACTTCGGACCGTACAAGGTTCTACGACGCCTTAGCGACGTCTACTATGAAGTCGTTCCTGACAGCCAATCCTGCTCGAGGCGCCGTCACGACCTGCCTGAGACTGTACACGTGGTGCGCATGAAACCTTATTTTGCTTAATGACATAGACACTCGCTGGTCGGCTGGACACGGGGTGCTACCCGCCGAGCATCGGGACGATGCTCCTTCTGAAGGGGGGGGGGGGGGCAAATGCCGCGACGCCATCTACGTGCAACCACGCTGACGACGAAGACGACAACCTCGTGTGTGCAAGCGAAAGCGAGGGTGCTAGAGAAGAAGCCTAAACTGAACGCTTGTTCTAATTGCCTAGATTAAATACCGCGGTCTGCTCTTGTCTCAAGTGAACCGTGACAACATGCATGCGCGAGAGCGAACTAGGACGTCCTTGCCCCTAATTGCCAAGCAAAATTACGGCTGTAAATGCGCAGTCAACATATCCATTCCCAGCGGTGGACCTATCTTGGACCTGCCCGGTCTTATCTGTGGGTAGCACCGCGACACGGCACTGCTGTCAGTTGCTGAAGGGGGCGGTTGTGCTTTACGCGTCCACGGCGTACGAGAAACGAAGTGTGATTCGTTTTCTGTGAAGCAAGGGACGAACACCAATTGAAGTCCGCGGGTAAATACAGCCTACATATGGGGAAAAGTGTCTCGACTTGAGAAGTGCGAGGTGTTGGTGTCGCACGTTCGCAGAAGGGCCGTGAAGACTTGCATGGGCATGAGCATTCGGGCAGGCCACGTGCGTCGCTGGTTGACGACAACACGGCACAGGCGCATCTCAGATGTAGTGCTGCGATAGGACAAATGTCTAAACCGGTGGGGGGACTATGCGGAAAAATAGTGTATGGCACGGAGAATAGTACGTATATCTGTAATTAGCTGTACGTACTTCATATATATATATATATATATATATATATATATATATATATATATATATATATATACCATGCTAGCTTGCTTAATTTAGCCCTTGAAGTCAACGCTTGCTTCGGAACGAAAAATTCGGGAAAGTGAACACCTGCTTACCGACCACTATTGTTTGATTTTTATTTAAAAACATGCACTTCTTTTTTTGGTACCATGCATTACAAGGTTTTGAAAGGTTTTAAGCTATATACTGGGTAAAATAATATTTCGTATATGAAATGAAAGCCGTCTACGGTTTCAAAGTAGTACGCCTCTCGAGAATGCCGTCCGGAGGAATATGCAAGCGTGCGAAAACTAGCGGAAGTGGCTTTGTTGATTCGTGGCGTGATTTGGAGCGCGAAGCACGGAAGTGTGGAAAGAAAATACCGAAAGGTTAGCGAGAGAAGGAGAAACGCGAGCGCTTACTACGAGCTGAATTCATTGGTCAAGAGCACACAGATATGTACTGTGGGGTTGCGCGACTCTCGCGCGTCCGCTGATATGTTGTTCCCGCATAGCGCGTCTCCTGTAATCCGGCTTCGCCGCGTGGCCTGGCGCCCTCTGCGGTCGGAGTGGCTGAGGCGCAGTACGAGAGATGGCGCGAGTGTTGCGCTGCTAACGCCGCCGACAGGCGGGGTTACTCGGGCGCCGAAAGACAAGGCCAACAAGGCGCTGTCTCTTGGGTTCGCGACAGCGAGGAGTGCGGACGTGCCGTGCCGCGCGTGCGCCGATCCATGCTTCTGCGAGACCGTCTCCCGTGGCCGCCTTCGAACGCGGCACCGTTCGCGTGACCGTACACGCGAATGACCAGGCGTTGGGATCCAGCATGGGGCGAACATATTCGCTCGCTATCCGGTCGTGGTCAGTCGGACTTCTAGATTTGTCGCGCGCCCATCGGCATGTTTTTTGGATAGCAACTCGTCTAGCAGGCATTGATCTATGAAAGGTGCAATAAATGCCCTTGTGACTGTTTGCACTACTGTGTTGTCGTTCCTTTGTTCCAAGAGCACGGAGGAGAGCCCCAGATCTAGCACCCATCGGACGATAGATTTAACAGGTTTGCTTCGTTCGAGACCTTTGTTTGAACCGAAGCGTAGGGCTAGCGTGGATTTTGATCGCTAGCGTTGGCGGCGTACTTTCTTGAGCGAGGCGACAGTGGCTGTAGTGTGTTTGAACATGTCAACATGCTAAGCCTTTTCGCAAGTGTTTTTTTAATGACATTCGTCGGTACGAGAGCCACGTGGTCTGCCTCCTGGGAGAGTGAGGCTCAGCGCCCGCGGAGCATTGGCAAGCTTGAAGCGAGTGAGTACGGAAGCCTCGTGGGTGTCCGAATATCTCGTGTAAATAGCTTCTCCTATCTCTGACTCTGATGAAGTCGCGGCTCTGGGAGCCGGATGGCCGCGGGCCACGGGTGCCGCTACGGGCTGACTGGTATTTTGACCTGGCACCGGGCGCTCCGACACTGTCTGGGACGGTGGGCGCCGTCAACTCGGATGCTGTGTGCACCGAGCGGAGTAGGACCGCCTCACAGAGCTGACGTCTCCTCGCGGCTGCCTGTTTTGCGCGCAATTTGGGTGTTATTTTTGGATGCCGGTTGTTGTCAGGGTAGCGACGCTTTAGGCCTATAGGCTTTACGAAGCTGCCTGTCGCACGTGGAGGGACACAACCTGGTGGACCGTGGCGTTCAGGTGTTGCAATTTGCTTCCCTCATTCTATTTAGCCTCGCACGAATTGAAATTACTCGTTCGACTCAAGGAAGCGAGCTTCGTTCACGGGAACTTAGCATCTGAGTAGCTGCCCCATCTTTTGCTAGCCGAGTTGAACATCGTACCACGTCGGCGATGCGCATGCAGAATTCCTCTCCCTTGCACTACTTTAGTGTTTGCCGAGTGTGTTGAGTGTACGCAGCGTGATTGCAGTCACCCCTGGCTTGCTGTCACCTGCACATCGTCTGCGCTGCTGCCCCGGACTACGATCGAGCCACCCCGGGCGATGGTGATGCTGCGGCCAGTTCGGCGCAGCGACTTCGGCGGCCTCCTGTATCCAGCTCACAACCCTCGGCGGCGGACAAAAGAGCCGGCGGTCACCGACAGCTACGGCGGCTCTTGCCAGCAGGGCGCGTCAGCGCGAGCGACGCTTGCTCGTACTGACTACTGCGTCGTGGTTTCCGGACTCCTGGGCTGGCATCGTGCCGTCGACCCTGCAAAGCTGCTGCCGTGACCGGCGGACGCCAGCGGTGTACCCAAGGACAGTCGGCTCGCATGCTATGGACAGCTTGTGGACATTTCCACAGCGCGGCCACTGTTGCATGCACTACCTTGATGTTAGACCGTGTGACATGTTTCGCCGGAATATGTGGTGATTTAAGGTTGGGGGGATGTGGGGATGCGCGACTCTCGCGCGTCCCCTGATATGTTTTTCCCGCATAGCGCGTCTCCTGTAATCCGGCTTCGCCGCGTGGCCTGGCACCCGCTGCGGTTGAAGTGGTTGAGGCGCAGTACGAGAGATGGCGCGAGTGTTGCGCTGCTAACGCCGCCGACAGGCGGGGTTACTCGGGCGCCGAAAGACAAGGCCGACAAGGCGCTGTCTCTTGGGTTCGCGACAGCGAGGAGTGCGGACGTGCCGTGCCGCGCGTGCGCCGATCCATGCTTCTGCGAGACCTTCTCGCGTGGCCGCCTTCGAACGCGGCACCGTTCGCGTGACCGTACACGCGAATGACCAAGCGTTGGGATCCAGCATGGGGCGAACATATTCGCTCGCTATCCGGTCGCGGTGAGTCGGACTTATAGATTTGTCGAGCACCCATCGGTATGTTTTGTGGATAGCAACTCGGCTAGCACGCATTGATCTATGAAAGGCGCAATAAATGCCCTTGTGGCTGTTTGCACTACTGTGTTGTTGTTCCTTTGTTCCAAGAGCACGGAGGAGAACCCCACAGTACACACGGTGATAATGTTATCACACACTGCATCAGAGGCACATGACACATCGGTTGGTCAATAGACCAGTAGTAAAAACTTGTAAAAAATAGTGCATGCAAAACGCAGCAAATTTCTGAAGCTTATGAAGAAATATTGTGACAGGTAAGGCAGTTAACCATCGGCGCCATTACGCGATTAGCAGTTCGCGCTTTTGAGCCTAGGTCAACCCCATTGTAGCCTGTTTTCAATCTACCTATAATTATCGCCATGCATATGTTTTCCAGGCTTTTACTGCTGGTTCTTTGGCCTACCGATGTGGCGTGCGCCTATGATAGTGTTTGATAACCATATCAACTTGTGTACATATGTCTGTTCTTTAGTATGTATGTATGTCTGCTTTTGAGAAAGGTCACCACTTGTACGAAACAGGCCACATTCACGGCAGCAAGCACTATAAAGTAGAAAACTAGTGGAAATGTCGATGCAGATGCACTCCGCCAATGGAGCTCGGCGCGCTAAGACGTGGAGCTCCAGTGCTTGTGTTCGAGATGTTATTTTGCTGTGCAGGTTAACATTGTCCCGTACTTAACCATGTAAATAGGGGAAGAGCACAAAAAACACCGACGATGCAAAAATATATCTAGATTCAAACCATTGGTTACGCACCAGGCAAGTACCCAGGGTTTTTTGTCGGGTAGGGCCCAACCCAAGGTAACCTTTCTATACAAATGAGGGGGGGGGGGGTACCTTTACTAGTACAAATGTGAATAACACCCACCATTCGCCATAAATACGCGTAAAACCACAAAAGAGAAATGAAATAAAGTGTATTTTACAGGTACGCCTGTGCGATACACCTCTTCTTTACTTGGCAAACGAAGAACCACGTCAAATGGACTCGCGCAGGAAAGAAGCGCAGAAAGAACACTGCCAAGAACAAGTAAAGAAGCGAAAATGTAAAATAAAGATTACTTTAGTAGAATAGAACTTAAAGGAACAGCTGTTCGCAACAAAGGCACACGGACCGCGCGGAGTTAGACTACTGCGCCAGCCAATCACAGAAGCAAACAAAATCGTCGTCATGCGGTCTTTTCAATATCGCGTCATGCTTGATACCTCCGGAATGTATCATGTTCTTGAAGAGTCTTTTCATTGGCGGAAGCAATGAGGTGTGTAACAGACATGGACAAAATGTATGGAGTTTTCAAAAGTCTGCGGTGCAGTTCATTTCACTGCTGCACCCGCTTTACTCACGAAACTTCACTCCCAACTGAAGTGAAACTTCACAACAAATAGTTGTAGCGAAGCAAGCATGTTATTTCAGTTCAATAAAGAATTAGGCATTCGCCATTTCACTATATGAGGCGAGGAAAAAGATATAAAATTACGCGCTAATAATTTTATTTTTGTAGTTATCGCCTTATTTGGGTAACGGAAAAAGTTTGAAGTACGAATCATTTGCAGCGTAGCAAAGGAACAGTGGCTGGCGGTAATGAGGGCGTGGGCGGGACTTCACAGCAGGCTTAATTTGTATCCGTCTATAGTAGCGTTTTTTGAATCAGCTCTGGAGGAATTATAGAGAAACATATATTTGCCGAACCATCACAGGTTCTTTTGGTTCCCTCGTTTATGCTCGACCAAGCTAAGTGCAGCAACCGACTAGTATTGTTATTTGGGAAGTTAGGTAACGATGTGTGGCTGCCAGTTCCGTACAACCGCGTAGGGCGCAGCACTCTGCGATTCTAGACGTACTGCGCCCACCAAGGAAGGTTAGAAAAACACCTACATAAGTACAGCAGAGAAGTGGCTACGTTAGGCGGCTCAAATGATAACTGTAGAAGCGTCATTCAGAACACACGGAATTGTCCTTCCCTTCCGACGGCGTTCTCTCTACTTCCTTTTTGAATAAAAAGATATTGATCAATAAATATTTTCATTAAAAAACGGTTAAAATTGTTCATTTTCACTTTTCTTTCCTGTTTGGCTGTTGCCTTGGCTCTTTCCCCTAGTAGGTCGCTTAATTTCTCAAATCCTTGCGGCTCTAGTTTCCAGTTGACAATTTCGCACGAAAGAGCTGTACACTTAGGGGAAAACTACACGAGTTAACGGGTTACAGTCATAATGCCTATGGATTTAAGGGTTATTGCAGGGTGTGATGATGGACGCTGTCTCGCATTATTTTATTTTCCACCTTATCTAACCCATATCACGGGTATATGGTTCCGAGGATCTGTCAGAGTCGCGGCGAGCCGTCACTCGAGGAAATAATAAAACAAAAGCAAAAGTTAAATGCAATTGGCATTTTCTCTGGCCGCAACTCGTTCCACGTGCATACAGACCAGCTGTCCACGAACTGAATCCCTTTCCTGGTCCCTGGATCATTCTAAACGAAGAAGGCTGAACTAATGAAGCAACAACGATGGGCGTGACCCATGAATAGGCGGTGACAACTGAATGCATCTCGAGTTAATCGCACGGGCACCGAATCGATGAGGAAACCGGCCTTCACATCCCAGGAGACACCAATATCTACCTCCATCCACAAGGAGGGAGAAATTGGGAGTGACTTAGCTCGGCTATGCCAGGATATACGTAGCGAAAGCTAAGGCATAGCATGTTTAGCCTTCGTTAATTTTGATTGCGAATCCAGGTTAGTCTGGTTGTCTAAACATGTTGCGGCGTTTATCCAGTCGTTCGGCGCGCTGTTCATCAGTTTCCTGGGTGATTAGTTTCCTCTTCATCTCGTTTCGATGTCGATTCCCTGCCACTCCTGCTTATGAAAATTGTCGCCGTCCATACTGCCGCCTCAACTGTGGTTGCGGCGCACGCGAGCTCTCCTTTTCAATCCTCTGACATGTTATCAGGCATGCGACGCAGCTGGCGAAGCGAGCGGAGGCGAGCGCAACGATGAAGAGCGCGGTGTGACGTCATACCAAATGGTGACGGCGGAAAGGCGCGGCGCTGCGCAGCGGCAGAACACCTGTGGCTCGGCGCTACTTGTGCCGCATGCAGAGTAGTGACTAGGGAGTGAGAGAGAGAGAGGGTAATTTCCGCGTCGGAGGCACGCGTTGTGACGTCATGTGCCTCCTCGAAGCGTCACCACAGCGCAATCGCAAGTTCGCGGCCAGTAAAGCGCGAGACACATGGTCTGATTCGGTGTCCGATCTGGCGTCCGATGCGCCGGAATCTAGGTGTTTTGCCGTGCCGAAGCGCCGGACCTGACGCCCGGCGTGCGACAAACCGGGCAGACTTTCATCGTCCGACGCGCCCGACAACCGCACCGTCATATGGCCGCAGCCAATGACAGCGCGGCTGGCATGTGACGTTTTCTGATGTTCCCTCCACAGAGGCGGGTTGGTGGGCCGGTTTCTCGGTGTAATTTAACGTGGCAGCGTTAAGGAGCTCGTGTCGCAGAAAAGTCGGTGTCGGCGGCATTGACCGTGAGCGAAAAATGGGAGAAGGCAATTTATAAATAAAAACAACTTGCAAGGCGGGCTTGGTAGGAATCGAACCAAGGTCTCCGGAGTGTGAGACGGAGCCGCTACAACTCATCCATGAGTTCGATGGATCAAAGCGTGACAAAATCGCCTCTAGTGAATGCGATGTTGCCTTAGAAACGTGCCGTAGAAAGTTATACTGCGGTGTATATCGGTAATTATGAGCATGTAAATTACAGAAGTCGCAGCTAAATGAGTAGCGAAGTACGTTTCCGCTACATTTCTTCTGCGCTTGACGCACATGCAGAGCCATCTTGCGGCAAACAGAGAAGAACTTCTCCTCTAAATGTGCGGCGCTGCCCCGACAGGTGGGGCGCCACTCGCCCGCTTCTCCCCTTCGTCTCGTTTGAGCGCATTGGGGTCGTGCGGGGACCGGTGCGAAGATGCCCCAATACCCTTGCGTTTAATAAGTTTTCTCGCTCTCTCCCCTTCCAACTTCCAGCGTGCGTCGCTCGAACCCTCGTGTTTAGGCGACGCGGCTCTTCTTTCCGCTTATATCGCGATTCCTAGGTGCCGCGTCCGAGGCGGGACGCCTCTGACGTGATCGCTGCGCCGTAGGGCGCCAGGTGGGAAAGCGTCCCCTACGATGTGTGGCGTGCTGCTGGCGAGAAGTCATGCGTCTGCGTGGCGCTCCCAAGCAAGATAGAGGACGATCCCATCGAGGCGTCAGCCCCATGATCGCGTCCGCCTTCATGGCGCGTCGCGGCCCGGTTGTCCGTGCCGATCACGACGTTTGGCTCGCGTAGATCGTTTCTCCCTCCGAGACGCCGAGTTCTTTGGTTCGTTCCGCTTGCTCAGGCGCACGTTTCGTTTTGTGTGACTCAAGAGCATGCCGAGCGAATGAGTGGGAGGCGCGAACGGGGTGCGATAACGCTATCGCGTTCCACTCTCGAAGACAAAGCTTAAGCGTCCTCCAATTTATTTTTTTCTTGCCAGCTACAGTTTGTTTCCGCCACGAAGTAGTTACCAGTTCATTAAAGCTATCTCGAACGTGTGCTTGTTCTGTAAAGTAGCGCCTAGTACGCTAGTACTACTCTACTGGCGAGATCGGGAGCCGCGATGCGAAGGCATTTCGCAGGCAGACAGCCCACACCGACCGTCTGAGCTGCTCGCTTCGCTTGCACATTTGCCTTTGACAACGACTGCGTTGAGTAAACCAATCGTATTTAATTACGGGCGACGTAAGTGTACAGTGTTAATCGCTTTGGCAAAAATAAGCGCTCTTCGACGAGCTCAGGCTGGATCGCAAGCGTCGTCGGCAGCGGCGTCCGCCTAGGTGGGCCTACCGGCCCCATCGCTGGCTATCAGCGGAGCCGTCAGTGGACAACGCGCCGTGGTGAAGTGTTCTGTCACTCGCAGGGGCATAATTTTATTGACTGTGTTCGGGTAAAACGAAGCAGTGTTGTGCAGAGTTGTTTATATTGCGTTTCTCGACGTGAATATGAAGTCTTCTGCGCGTGCAAGCTGGGGCGCTGTATCTGGGTGGAGCCTACGGCTCGCTCGTTCGGATGCACGTGCCGTGTGGCCCTAATCTTCGTATGACGCATGCCGGAGCATGCAGCGTCGCACGCCGTATCGGACGCCGAATCGTACCGTGTGTCTCCTGCTTAAAGTTTTCGCTTTAAAAGGCAGCCAAATGTTGACCATGGGAAAGCTGTCAAGTCTCAATATTGATTAGGCGGCAATTTAGGAATGTGTGTGTGAAGTGGTGGCGTGGGCGGGGAGGGGAGTATGCGTCTTACTTCGGGGGAGGGGTTGCCCCCGGCCCCCCCCCTGGGTACGTGCCTGGTACGCACGGTATGCCCGCCTTGCACATACCATTGGGCATGCACGCGTAATGCCAACACGTGGGATCGTTCCGCACCTGCGGCAAGTAGCTTTTTAATTCACTTTCATTGCCATTCACTTATCATTTCTTTAATTCAATTAGTAATTTTCCTTATGTTGTCCTTAGTGTATTCGTCGGCTTCTCATGATATAATTAATAAAATCAGGTCTCTCGGTTAACCCTCTTTCTTCTCGTTCTTACATAACGAGGGTGTCGCATCCGGCAGCATTGATGCCTTCAGGTAGGATGTGCGGGTTTATTTACCAGAAGATCACGTACTCGTGACGCCTGCGGCACAAAGGATGTCATCTGACGCCAAGGTTTGTGAGCGGTGGCGCTGGCTAACACTGCCAAGGCTAGTTCTAGTAGCAACACATAAATACTGTTGCGAAGGTCAGCACGTCGCAAGTGCCATGAGTTGAATCTCATCGCTGACTACCACTCTTGCGAAGTCGGGAGTCCGTGCAGCCAACGAAGACACCATTGATGGTGCCGTGCCAGGTGCCGGGAGAAAGGGCTCCGATAAACGTTTAAGAGAAACGAATATATTCAAATAGGTACATGGACGAGATTACAAAACGGCTCCAACTATCAGAGCATACTATGGTAGCGTCTTAGCATGTCCGAGTCACACTGTTTCCGAGCGTCCTGCTCCTCAGCCGTCCGGATCCGCTTTTTATGCCTGCATCGTCATTGTTCATGGTTTCCGCCAATATGGCGCCAGGAGACAGATGGCGTCAGGAGACCAATCCCGGCGTCGGTGAGCTGGCTGCCGCTTTCGGTGCGCCGGGGTCCTGAACGTACGCACATCAGTGGACAGAACAGGGAAAGTAGGGGGAAAGCACACTGACTCCGATCCCCGGCGTGGTTGTGCCAGTTTGTGCGGCTGACAGGTGACAAGAAGCGTAGCCTTGTACGGACCTTCATTCCGCCGTGGACAGGCTGATTTGGGCTGCTGACAGGTGTGAAGAATCGAAGCGTGAAGCGTGACAACTGCATGTCGCAGGGGTGACATCCCCCCTCTGGGCGGCCGCCGGGCACAATACCCAAGAAAGTGGCTGGGAAAACGGCTCCGCGGTAGCTCAATTGCTTGGAGCATCGGACTCCTAATGCGAAGACGTGGGATCGTTTCCGAACTACGGCAAGTTGTTTTTTCATCCACTTTCATTGCCATTCATTCAGCAGCATTTCTTTAATTCAATTAGTAAGTGCAAGCGATTTTCCCCTCTGTTGTCCTTGGTATATTTGTTGGCTTCTCCTGATGATTATTAAAAATCGGGCCCTTCGGTTAACCCCCTTTCTTCTCGTTTATGCCATTGGCTATGTATCATGCGGCTGCTGGATATGTGCCACAGGAGCCAGTGGGTATCTGCCGCTCTTCGATTAACCTTTTTTGACGTCAACTTGGGTCACTACAAGTATCAGAATATCACATCCACCCGGTGTTGTTCACGCAATGAGATATTTTTTGCAAATGAGGCTCTGCGTTGACGTTTTCGTTTTTTTCCCGGACTCTCAAAAAGCGCTTTATTGCCAAATATGCCCTTTAACATTGCGTTTGTGTACTTTAACGGCTTCGCGCGGTACATAGTGAGTTAAGAAGCCTTTGCTGCTACCGAAGCGGCACACGAGTACTGATCTAGTTTTCTCCATATCTATACAAAGACGAAGTAGTTGTGAGAAGACTAGAACCATTGCCAGAGTCACTGCGATGGTTATGAGCGATAATATGTAGGCCTGTGCGTGCATTATTTGTCTCCAATGTCGGTCACTTGTCGCCGTGGCTAGCGTCGTTGAACTTATTAGCATGGCCTATTCAAATATCCGAAGTACATTGTTTTTTGACGGTTGTGGCAGTGCGCCATTTCCCGTTACTCGTGGTGTTCGTCAAGGGTGCCCTCTATCCCCAGTGCTCTTTGTGCTCAGACTAGCCGTTTCTGCGCTCAGTACTGAGATATCCTTACCTATGCGGTCTCTAACTGCCTGGTAGCGATGCTGTGACGTGGCAGCCTTCGCCGATGACATCACATTGTATCTCAGGACTGAAAATAGTTTATACATAAAATTACACAAAATTATATAGAGTTTATCTGTTACATCATCATTGTATATAACCACTGTGTAGACTGTATAACTTGAACATGATGATATTTGATGTTTTATGGCGCAAGGGCCAGTATGGCCGAAGAGCGCCATGTCCGTGGTAATGAGTTCGCAGTGTAATTATGAGTTCTATGAAGATGGTGTGACGTGGCTTTGAAGGGGCCTTAAAGATGGTCGCTCTAAAGTGCGTAAAATTTGTATAATAAGATTATGGCGATGAGGTTTGACGTGTACTATGAACATTAAGATGCATTTAAAAAGAATGATACGGCAGGTAAAAATATATCAGGTTATAAGCTATGCTAGAGCACTACTGCCTCCTTAGAGCCCTTGAAACACAAGGGCCTGGAGGCATGGGCTATGCGAAACAATTATCGCAGCGGCATCCTCTGGAGCGAGGATGCTCTACGAATTTAATGGGCTTATAACGTCCATAACGACATCATTTAAGAACTTGAGGACGGCCTTGGTGTTAAAGAGCGGTTCCTTACCGAGAAACATAGACGGGTGTCGAGGGATGTAATAACGGTATGCAAGTGGAAAATGTTTCTTTCTTTCAGATTCGGCTTTCCGACACTCCAAGAGGACGTGGAAGACGGTCAGCCTCTCCCCACATCGACCACAGGTTGGCGGTGCATTTCCAGTAAGCAGAAAATTGTGGGTACCAAATCTGTGCCCTATTCTGAGGCGACAAAATAAGACATCTGTTCGCCGAGATTTTGTTGAAGATGGCCAAAAACCTAACTGTGGCTTTATAACGTGCAGTTTATTATTTGTTTCTGCGTTCCACATGCGCTGCCCGCGTTGTCGCAGTTTTCTTCTTAACAAAGGCCTCAGATCTGCGACAGGGACAGCAGCCGTAGGAAAAGTGGTTAGTGATGTGAGTGATGTGGCCATTTTATCAGCTAACATATTACCCTCGATGCCCCTATGGCCAGGCACCCAGCATATTACTACGTGTCTATGTGATAGATAAATATTGCATAAGAGCGAGTAAAGTTCAATGAAAACAGAATTTGTATGCTTTTGTAAAGAGTTCAGCGCTTTTACAAGGCTTAACGAGTCTGTAAATACTATTGCTCTGTCAAGTTTTAATTTATTTATATGTTTTACTGCAGACAGTACGGCATAGGTTTCTGCAGTGAAGATACTCGTTAAGGGGTTCAATACATCAGATTTAGAAAAAGAGGGACCAACAGCAGCATAAGATACACCAGAACGTGATTTTGATGCATCTGGGTAGAATTCGGAACAGCAGTATTTCGATTGAAGCTCACGGAAATGCATAGCGATTTCTAGGTCAGGAGCATGCTTTGTGACATCCACAAAGGATATATCACAGTCTATCACCTGCCACTCCCAGGGCGGTACTAGCTTAGCTGGAGGCATATTCGACAAATGGAACATCCATTTACAAACTAAGTTCTCTTGCACGCAGTGAGAAAGGAAGTCTCATAGAGGGTCTATTATGAAAAAGTGTTTCACACGTCAAGTCGTTAACGGTTGAGAAACACGGATGTTCCTTATTATAGCGAACCTTGAGAAAATACGTTAAGCTGATGTTTGTTCTCTGAAGATGGAGTGGCCACTCATCCGACTCTACATATAGACTTTCAACAGGGCTTGTCCTAAATAGGCCAGTGGCCAGACGGATACCAAGATGGTGAACGGGGTCTAACATCTTAAGCGCGCTCGGTGCGGCAGAGTGATATACTACGGCACCATAATCTAACGGTGATCGAACTAGGCTCTTGTAAATATTCAATAAACACTGTCTGTCGCTACCCCACGTTGTGTGGGATAGGATTTTAAGTAAGGTCATTGTTCTAAGACATTTTTCTTTAAGATGCTTTATGTGAGGAATGAAAGTAAGCCTGGAGTCAAGTATAACACCAAGAAATTTGTGATCCTTGTTTACAGGAATTTGTTGTCCGCCCAGTTCCACGCAAGGATTTGGGACTAGGCCTCTCTTTCTTGCGAAGTGAACACAAGAACTTTTGTGCGGGTTGACTTTAAATCCATTTTAGTCTGCCCATTTGGACACCTTGTTTAAGCACTGCTGAACCTGTCTTTCGCATACTGTGAGGTTGCAGGATTTGAAGCCTATTTGTATATCGTCTACGTATACGGAATAAAAAATGCCAGGTGGTAGTGAAGCACGTAGTGTGTTCATCTCAACGATAAAGAGAGTGCAGCTGAGCACGCCTCCCTGGGGTACACCAGTTTCCTGCGTGAAAGGACGTGATAGTGCATTGCCGACTTTTACACGGAAGGTACGATTGGACAAGTAGCTTTGAATTATTTTCAACATATTTCCACAGATGCCCATTCCCGACAAGTCTCGCAAGACCCCGTAACGCCATGTTGTATCATATACCTTCTTCATATCGAGGAATATCGAGAGGAAATACTGTTTGTGTACAAAGGCATCGCGAATGTATCCTTCAACGTGCACAAGATGATCGGTTCTTGACCGCCCTTGTTTGAAGCCACACTGATAGGAATGGAGTATATTGTTCAGTTCAAGGAAGTGTACGAGTCTGTGATTAATCATTTTTTCAAAGAGCTTACACAGACAATTTGTAAGAGCTATCAGACGCTAACTTGCTGCGCAGGAGGGGTCTTTTCCCTGCTTCAGGACAGGAACCACAATCGCCTCTTTCCATGTAGATCGGAGTTATGCCGCAGCCCACAGATTGTTGAAAAGCGTAAGTAGTGTAACTTGTGTGTCAGTATGTAAGTTTCTGATCAAGTCATACATGACTCTGTCAGGTCCCGGTGCAGTGCTTTTGCATGTGTTCAAGGCAGCTCTCAACTCGGCAATACTGAAAGGCCGGTTATAGGGTTCATTCTGTCTGGATTTTTTAATTAGCGGCTTACATTCTTCTGTTTGTTTATATTTGAGAAAGGACTGAGAATAATGGGTTGAGCTCTACACGCTCTCGAAGTGCTCCCCAAGTGAGTCTGCCTGATCTTGCAGGGTATCGCCTTGTGTGTTTACCAAAGACAGTGAATGGCGCTTGTCGCCCTCTTATCCTAATAACCGTGTTCCAGACTGTGGCCTCATCTGTGTACGAGTTTATGCCTGATAAAAACTTCTGCCAGCTTTCTCTTCTGGCCTGTCAGCGGGTTCGCCTGCCTTCGGACTTTACTTTTTTAAAGTTGATAAGATTCTCTGCAGTGGGAGAAGCGCGTAGCAACCCCCACGCTTTGTTCTGTTTCTTACGGGCCATCCTACATTCGTCATTCCACCACGGGACACGTCGTCTACATGCCAAGCCACTTACTTCAGATATGCATTTAGATGCGGCATCTATAATGAAGGCTGTAAAATACTGCACAGCAGCATCAATTTCTAAAGAAGACATTTCATCCCATGAGATACTAGTGAGATTTCGAAATTTCTCTCAGTCGGCTGTATCAACCTTCCACCTAGGAGCCTGTGGTGGGTATTCGTTTTCTTTTGATGTTCTTAGCAGCATGGGGAAGTAGTCGCTCCCGTAAGGATTACTGGTAACTTCCCATTCAAGTTGAGGCAGTATAGACGGCGAAACTATGCTGAGGTCAATTGAAGAAAATGTTCTATTTGCAAAAGAATAATATATGGGTTCTTTCTTATTGAGAAGGCACGCTCCAGAAGAAAAAAGGAACTGTTCAACGAGACGACCTCACGCATCGATCCGAGAGTCTCCCCGCAAGCTGCTGTGTGCATTGAAATCGCCAAGAACAGCATAAGGTTCTGGCAATTCATCTATGAACGACTGAAATACTGGTATGTTTAATTTGTAATGGGGGTATGTAAAGCAAACAAATAGTGATGAGTTTGTTTAGCAGGACAACTCGAACCGCCTCTGCTTCGAGGGCCGTTCGTAGCTGTAAGCGTTTACACGCTATGCTTTTTTGAATTACAATGGCGACACCGCCCGATGACGCGATAGCATCATCGCGATCTTTGCGAAAAGTAAAGTGCTGTCGAAGAAAATTTGTGTGTTTTGGTTTTAAGTGGGTTTCCTGTAAACGCAGCACTTTTGGATTGTGTTGATGGATCAGTTCTTGCACATCATCAAGGTTTCTAAGGTTTCTAACATCATTTTATACATGTGACAATTAATTTATGTGTAACTGCTCCTTTCCGTTGGTCTATTTGGTTATATGTTAGTGAGCGAGGACTCGGACACTACTTTGAAGTTGTGCCGTGTGTGCGATGCTTCGTTTTTCGTATACGTTATCTTCCTGATGGAATCGTGCGGGGTTGTAACTCCGTGTTCGTATCGTCTCTTGTAGAAATAAATGTTTTCTAAACACACTCTTCATGGACGCTGGAATCGAAACCCCGAGGCAACAGACAAGGAAGCACGAACTTCAAGCCGCACGCATGCTTGTCTCATGCCGACGCCAACTACAGTAGAGCACCGCTTTATAGAACGGAATGACCTGTTCTTGTGCGAGCTGCGTGCTGCGAGACCTTACAACAAAGTGACCTGTATAGAGAAGCATATCGGATGCCCCATGCGCTCCGTCATAAAGGCGTTCGACTTTATTACGTCGCGTCCCACTTAGCACGAGCTAAAGCCCTTGTGTGCGGTCTAGCTTCCATTCGGCCACCACAATTAATGATTTTCTTCCTTGCATCACGACCGGGAACTTATCAGTTTGTCCCAGTCTCGTCTCGTGGCAGCTAACGCTTTGGTACACTGTGTAAACTGCACCCCCGACTTGGGATTCGTCCCTCATTCCCTAGTCCTTTCCGCATTGCTGAACGCAGCGAAGGTGCGGCTAGATATTTAACCGCCGTCGGGTTCGACCCAGGTTGTATCGTTTCTTTCTGCAGTAAAAAAAATTCGCCAACGATTACGATACTCCCTAATGCGAAATCTATAAGCGTTTTCATTTCTATTGGCTGGTACGCACAGTCAGTCTCATGCGGCTCATTATAAACGGATCAACGTCTGGCGCGACTGCCTCGCTAATCAGGAGATCGCGAGAGGCAGTGCGTGGGGGAAGTGTGCGCGCTTCACAGAAGCCGCCGTCGACCGACGCCCGCTATCGCAGCACTTTGTTTCCGTATATGTTATCCGTCGACGCGCTCTCCGCATGCCATCGGTGAACAGACGATGACGCCCTGCTCTGGCGCCGCCTCGTAGAAGTCGTCGCCACAGAGCCCATCTCGCGAGACACTACGCTTTTCTTCTGACGCTATCTCCATATCGTCGTCCTCCGCCTCAGATCGGCGACGTGGCCAAAGTGGCCGCCCGCGCGGGCCTCATCTTCAAGGCGATCTGCGATGTTTGCAGGGCGCGCGTAGTGCCGGTAGCTTCGTATGCGCTGTGCTTTCGACGTTTCGTTCGCGTAGAAGCGAGAGATGTACGAGCGAAGATGCACGAAGCCCCGGAAGAAGCTGCCCCAAAACCCGCAGGTAAGGGAGCTGGCGGAGCAAATGAAATTACTCCAACAACAATTAGCTGCAGCTAATAACAAAATTCGACAATTAGAAAATGGACATACTCCTAGTAACGCCCCCAGCACAAAAAACGCGAGCGAGATCGTGGCTTGTGTTAAGCGTGGAGCGGATGCAGAAAACGACATGGAGGTAGATGGTGCGCGCCGCACTAAACGGAAGGCGGAAGGCCCCGCCGCAGTACCCGTCGACAGTGTCGCCGCGCCGGACCCCCGAATTTCAAAACTGGAACGCGTGATCGAGAGTATGGTTGCTCAGCAAGCCGCCCAAAACAAACAGCTGGTAGAAAGTGTTGCCGCTCTTAGCTCCGCCATGACTGCAGTTATGTCCCACATTGGATTAACCGCGGCACAACCCCAATCCCAACCGCAACCTTACCTTCAGCCTCAGGTGGTAACTCCGCCTGCACCAACGCCAGAACCAAACATGCTACGCGATTCTGTGACTCAACGCGCTTCCGGAGTGCTCACAAAAACACCTAGCACGGTTTCACCGTGCATGGAACCGCAAAAACAAACGTGATGGCCAAAGCACCAATCGTAATCTGGCAGTGGAATTGCAGGGGCTTCCGCCGTAAACGCAGGTCTCTGGAATACACGCTTCAAAATCACCAAACCAAACCTGACATAGTTGCCCTTCAGGAAACTGGGATAGCGGCAAAATTATCAGGTTTTGCGGCTTACAACGAAATTACCGCTCCAGATATCTCTCCGGCCACGGCGATCATGGTGAACAGAAATCTGACCGCCAACCAATTAAACCTTGAATTCACGGCGGTGTCATACACCTTCGTTGAAATCCTGCCAAAACGACGATCGGACCAAACGCTCTACATTCTGAATGTTTATAGCCCCCCTAGGGATAAAAGCCTAGCAGTAGCTACACTAATAGGCAAAGCATATAAAGCTGCAAAGCATGCACCACTCGTGCTACTGGGAAATTTTAACGCGCACCATTCGGCCTGGGGCTACCAAAAATGTCAAAAGAAGGGCACTAAACTCTGGGAGACCGCTCAAGACCTTGGTTTTACTCTTCTTGTTGACCCTGAAAGACCAACCCGCATAGGCAATAGCGTGAGTCAAAACACCTCGCCTGATTTGACTTTCACCAGGAACATAGACAATGCCATCTGGGAGAATACCGAACTAAACGTTGGTAGCGACCATTACATTCTTTCCATTACGGTACCCTCCAGAGGCTACAAGCGAAATAAGGTGAAAATTAAGCACACTAGATGGGACGCTTTCCGGTATGTTCGCAATAGACGCGAACCCGCAACCATTACAAACCTTGAAGAATGGATATCCACTCTTCTCAAAGACGCAGCTAACTCGACCACGGAGGTAGACCAGGAGGAGGACGGCCCGGCTCCAGATGCTAAATTGGTCCATCTATGGTCTGCGCAGCAGAGTTTGCAGAAGCGCTGGCTCTCGCAGAAACACAACCGTGGCCTACGCAGACGCATCGCGCAACTGGAACGGGATATCGAGAAATACTCACGAAAGCTCAGTCAGGAACACTGGCACCAGTTATGCGACCGCCTTAATGGCCAGCTAGGGTGCAAAAACACCTGGTTCCTGCTTAAACACCTACTTGACCCCAGTCAGACTAAAACAGCATCACAAAAGAACCTTCAGAGGATCATACACTCTTTCCCGGGAGATAATGATGCCCTTTTTGAAGCTCTAAAAAACCGCTACTTTCACACAAGCACCGATATTCCTCTACCCGTAGCTTATACCGCAAAGGAAAACAGGGAACTAGACAGCGAAATTATGGAATCTGAAGTACGTGCTGTACTAAACAACATCAAAACAACAGCGGCGGCTGGCGAGGACCGCATCACCAATAAAATGCCACGGAACCTAGACGATCAGTCGGTTACTGAAATCACCAATCTTTTCAACATCCACTGGAAAGAGGGAACTATACCCACCAGCTGGAAACATGCAAACGTAATTTTCATACCCAAACCAGGCAAGAAGCTGGAGCTAGAGAATCTCCGCCCTATCTCCTTAACCTCTTGCCTGGGGAAGGTTATGGAACACGTCATTCTTAATAGGCTAAACGAGTACACTGAAAGCAATGGGCTGCTGCCCCATACGTTGATAGGCTTCAGATCAAATCTGTCCACTCAAGACATTATGTGGCAAATACAGCACGATATCCTACATCCGGGCCCTATAAGAGCCACCCGTACAATTCTAGGGCTGGACGTGAGTAAAGCGTTCGACAATGTGTCACATGCTTCAATACTCACAAATCTAGCCCAAATGAATGTCGGGAAGCGCACTTATAGCTATATTACAAGCTTTCTCAAGGATCGCGCTGCAGAAATACATTTTGGGGACATTAAAAGCGGACAATCTCAATTAGGTACAAGGGGCACCCCTCAGGGTGCGGTCCTCTCCCCCTTCCTTTTCAATGTGACCATGCGAAACCTGCCTCCATTACTGGAAAGGATCCCGCATATCAAACACTCCATATATGCCGATGATATCACCATCTGGACAAATAGCGGTTCCGATGGAGAAATCACGGAAGCATTACAAGCGGCCGCGGATACCGTACAAAATTTTGTGCGACAGAATGGTCTAGCGTGCTCGCCGACAAAATCGGAGCTTCTCGTCATCCGTGATAAATCAACCAAACACGCCACCGAAAGAGACGCCACCTTCCCTATACGAGTCAGTATGGAAGACGGCCCAGTTCCGCCCGTACTGACTATAAGAGTCCTGGGCATGTCAATTCAAAATAACACCCATAATTCCGAGGGGATTGTCCGATTACGGACGACAGCCCGCCAAATATGTGGCCTAATCAGACGAGTAGCCACACGACACCGCGGTATGAAGGAGGCTGATATCTGCCATTTGACGCAGGCTTTCCTGATCAGTCGTGTCGTGTATTCCTTCCGTTACTACCACCTACGCCTTTCTGACAAGGAAAAGGTTAACAGCGTCATTCGCACAGCTCATAAAGCTGCCCTTGGTCTCCCGAGGTATGCGAACACTGAACGATTACTTGAGCTAGGTATATACAATACCCTAGACGAACTCGTGGAGGCCCATAAAACAGCCCAACGTGAACGACTCTCCCGCACCGCAACTGGCAGAGTTATTCTAAGTAAACTCGGGCTGAATCCCGTTATGAATTCAGCAGGAAGAACACCATTACTCTGTGCGGTCAAAAGCCGTTTGGTTATAAAACCATTACCCAAGAACATGCTCTCTGGGAGACACGACAAGAGGCGGTCTGCCAGAGCCAAGGCCCTTCAGGAAAGATACCAAAGCAACCAGCACACCGCTTATGTCGATGCAGCAAAGCAAAATCACCAAACTTACGTAGTGAGCGTCGTGACCGGAGAGGGAAGTATCCTCAACGCCGCGACCATAAAAACAGCGTCCACCGTGGAAGCGGAAGAGACTGCCATTGCTTTGGCCATCATGAATCCCTCCGTGCAAACTATCATAAGCGACTCCAAAAGGGCAATAGTCAACTTTTCGAGAGGCAGCATAGGCGTCTGTGCAGCGCGAGTCCTACGGGACTTTAGTAATGAAAACACTGTTGAACTCGTATGGGTCCCTGCCCATTCGGGGAATCAAGGGAATGAGGAGGCGCACTGGGTAGCCCGAGGTCTAATCAACCGGGAGATGTGCCCCTCAGACTCGGATCCCATAGATGAGGCACCGACGACATACCAGGAAATAACAAACTATTACAAGCAAAAAAGGCGAATTTACCCGCCTCCAAACGCAAGCCTCACGCGAGCGCAAGCCTCGATCCTGCGTCGAACCCAAACTAAATCGTTCCCCAACCCACATTGGCTAGCCATAATTACCAACGGGCAATGGAACCCAATATGTCAAAATTGCACAAATCAAACATTGGCTACCCAAAATCACATTCTTTGGGGGTGCGAGGGCTTACCCCCTCCCAGGTCGCTCCTGCCAGCTCCCTCACAACAGACGTGGGAAGAGCTGCTCAGAACGCCGGAAGAAAAAGTACAAAAAGCCCTCGTTGCCTGGGCCGAAAGGGTCGCTCCTCGTGAGGGGCCATTCTAGGACTCGGGCCTGCCAGGTCATCACTGAGCAGAGTCTCAATAAAGTTGTTACCACCACCACCGAAGGGAATTCGCTTGCTGTGCCGGAATTTCTCACTCCAGCATTTTGACGAGTTTCCGCGCTCATCGAGCGAGATCTGTTCATGTTTACCTGTGCGCACGTGACACCATGCTTGTCAGTTTAGTTGAAACACGTTAGCGGGCTGTTGGTTTTAATCCATGATAGAATGTGTAAGCGCGAGCGCGACTGAACAAGGACGTAGAGAGAAGCAGACAAACAAAGAGAGTGCTTTCTCTCTGTGTCTTTGTCTTTCTACGTCCTCGTTCAGTCACGCTTACGCATTCTATCGTTGTTAATTTTGTTAGGTTTGGTTTACAAGTTTATACGACCGACAAAACTACTATACTTACTTCTGACAGCTATCTACTAATTTGCTGTCGCAATCGGTGCTTCGCTTTTCTGTGCAACTGCGACGTTTTCAGGCTCTTATCAAGTTCGGGCTCTGCATTGTTGTAACCCGAGTCAGAGCGAGGTACAGACCAGCCCGAATGCAGCATAAGTCGACTGACCTACAATACTGGGTCACTCTAGCATAAAATACTCTAATACGCACACGCCTGCAAGCAGGAACGCTATTGGCAGTGCGCACGACGCTTATGCCATCCAGTAAGTAATCCAGTAAGTAATCGTCATCTCCCTTCATTTCACTCAAGATGTCACTTAAAGTACGCTGACGTTTTATTTGTAATTTCCAATAGCGACATTCAACAGGCAGATACAGGGCACTACTACACTTCAATTCTGCGAAATGAAATTTTATGTTGATCTACTGCGCTCGCCGAGCTGCTGTGTGGCGTGGTGGCGGAAGCGTCTGATGCGCTGCTTTGCCTTCATGGAGGAAGGAAAAAGTTATGAAAGAGCATTTAGTCACGCAGCCAGCCTTGGAAAGCGAACGCTCTGTGAAGCCAGCCCATTGCTCAGTGGTGGCCCAACACGTGACCTGTTGCGTCGAGGTCACAGAGCGAGGATCGAGATTTGCGGAGAAGTCTGGTGGGCCGATCTCAAAGAATGTGCAATACCGGGCTGTCACACTTTTCTATGTGCAGAAGGGACTGCTGACACGCACGATCGCCACTAATTGCAGTGGTTCTGCCAGTCGAGGTGGCAAAATCAAAACGCACCGAGTGTCTCAAGGTGCGAGAAATTCATAAGGGCGTCCTGTACCACTTGTCGATGCATGCGTTGGTGGCGTAATTGACGGACCTTATCTTTTTACTCGGGCTGCACGCAGCCTGGCGTAATCTGTTAGCATATAGACACTGATGTTAAAGGCCGATCTGTGTATAAATATTATGTGGAAATGGTTGTGAAAGTACGTACAAGGCGATTGATTGTGATGAAGATGTGGTTTCAATATAGTATACTTTAACAGATATAAAACGAGTGTGATCAGTGATCACAAACTCCTTCGAGACTAGTAGCCAAGCTGATAAAAAAAATCGTCCGTGGCGTAATGGTTTCATTGTCGGGCGTCTGTGCTAGACGTACTGGGTTCGAATCCTGTCGTCGGACAGTTGTAATGTTCATTTAATTATTTATTACGTACTACACACAGACACTGGCCACAGGCATTGATAACGAGAAAGCGTTTGATTCACTCGAAACCTCAGCAGTCATGGAGGTATTACGGAATAAGGGTGTAGATGAATCATATGTAAAAAAATTACCGACGATTACGTTACTTCCTAATGCGAAATTTGAGCGCAGCAAATAAGCTGTTTCACCTTTTGGATAGATTGAGGCAAAGAAATCGAGCAACACATGTATGCGCTATCACATATTTTTTTTTTATTTTTCACACGTATTCCTTTAACAAAGACTCCACTAACAGTTCTTGACAGTCATGAAGGAAGCTTTGTGGTCGGAGAAATAGACTGATATATGTTCGACTTGGTACACCAATGCCTGATTCTCAAAGACGAGATCTATACAAGTGCCTCGCGAGGTTGTCACAGCCGTGGGGGAAGCAGAGGCTAAGCGCCGCCGCCGAGAAGACCCTGCCGTTCGCGCCGCCGAAGCGGAGGCTCATCGCCGCCGTCGAGAGCAACCAGCAGTAAGCGAGGCTGAAGCAGAAGCTCATCGCCGCCGCCGAGAAGACCCTGCAGTTCGCGCCGCCGAAGCGGAGGCTCATCGCCGCCGTCGAGAGCAACCAGCAGTAAGCGGAAGCGGAGGGGGGCGGCGTGTACACCCAGCGGCAAACGATGGGGGCAGAAGCGCGCGCAGCAAGCGGACAACACGATAAAGGGAGGAGGGAAGAGATAGCAGCGACTGACTGATGCCGCTGACGGCGATAGTGAGTCAACCCCAGCTATCCGCCACACAAGAACAGGGGGGGGGGGACACTTTCCTCCTCTTTCTGCATGGCGGCGACGGTGTTCTATGCAGTCACGTTATCTTGACTCTCTAGCGGCGTCAGCGGCATCCAGCGGTATCAGTCGGTCGCTGCTAGCGCTGGGGGGATGAAAGGGGGGCGGAGCTGGTTACGAGGCCGACGACGACGCCGACGACGACGCGAAACCCAGGAACGGACGCCAAAGAGCTGCGCTCTAAAATACTGAAATATATCTATAGCGGCTCCACAGCCATCGTAGTCCTCCATAAAGAATGCAACAAAATCCCAATAAAGAAAGGTGTCAGGCAGGGAGATACGATCTCTCCAATGCTATTCACAGCGTGTTTACAGGAGGTATTCAGAGACCTAGATTGGGATGAATTAGGGATAACAGTTAATGGAGAATACCTTAGTAACTTGCGATTCGCTGATGATATTGCCTTGTTTAGTAACTTAGGGGACCAATTGCAATGCGTGCTGACTGACCTGGAGAGGCAAACCAGAAGGGTGGGTGTAAAAATTACTCTGCAGAAGACTAAAGCGCTTTTTAACAGTCTCGGAAGAGAACAGAAGTTTACGATAGGTAGCGAGGCACTGGAAGTGGTAAGGGAATACATCTACTTAGGACAGGTAGCGACCGCGGATCCGGATCATGAGACTGAAATAACCAGAAGAATCAGAACGGGCTGGGGAGCATTTGGCAGGCATTCTCAGATCATGAACAGCAGGTTGCGATTATCCCTCATGAGAAAAGTGTATAACAGCTGTGTCTAACCACTACTCACCTACGGTGCAGAAACGTGGAGGCTTACGAAGAGCGTTCTACTCAAATTGAGGACGACGCAACGAGCTATGAAAAGAAGAATGATAGGTGTAACGTTAAGAGATAAGCAGCAGATTCGGTGAGGGAACAAACACGAGTTAATGACATCTTAGTTGAAATGAAAAAGAAATGGGGGCATGGGCAGGACATGTAATGAGGAGGGAAGATAAACGAGGGTCAATAAGAGTTACAAACTGGACTCCGAAGAAAGGGAAGCGTAGCAGGGGACAGCAGAAAGTTAGGTGGGCGGATGAGAGTAAGAAGTTTGCAGGGACAACATGGCCACAATTAGTACATGACCGGGGTAGTTGGAGAAGTATGGAAGAGGCCTTTGCCCTGCAGTGGGCGTAACCAGGCTGTTGATGATGATGAAGATGATAATGGTGATGACGATGATGACACACAGACAGGGCAGGGGAGGGAACGGCAGCATTTAGATAGTGTTTTTTTTGCTGAAAGAAAAAAAGGGAACTTATTATGATTTCTGTATTGTATTAGTAAAAAAAGTAAACATGGGATGTTACGCTCATTCTATTCATGGACTATCCTGCTGCCGTGCATCTCTTGTAATGTAATGCATTTATCCTCCAGGGCTGCTAAAGCTGATTGCTCTATAATAGCTTATATAAACACTCATTTTGTGCGCGCTCCATCTGGTAATTTAGGAACTGTGCGCACACACAAGAAAAACACGAAACAGCTGCAGCTGAATTTTCAGCGAGTAACATTTGTTACACTCCAGATTTGCAGATTCTGTTTTTTTCTCACGAGAGTATTCATGCGGTCAGTTTTCTTTCAAAGCGCGTGCAAACAAAACAAAAACTACTTTGTTACAATATAGCATAACATAGAAAAAAAAAAGCAACAGCACTTTAATTCTGCACACGTTTCAACCTGAGCTGCCCATTCAGTGTAGACGAAAGAGGAATCGCACTCGCAGAAGCACACGACATGCACACACACCGAAAGTGCCCCGCTCTTTGGCTTGCTTTTAATGCAGTAATACATGAAAACCGAGCTACTTCATCAGGGTGGTTGACATGGAATAAAAAAGAAGTAGCAGTTTCGCCCTAAAGGCGAAGCACCCATTTCGATAACAAATTAACGGACGAAGTAAAGATAGTGTTTTTAGCGGCCTATGAAATTGTAAACATTCGCTTGCTAAATAAATTAGCAATGATAGAATGTATAAGATTGACTGAACGAGGACGTAGGAAGAAACAGACGCACAGAAACAGCACTGTCTTTGTGTGTCGGCTTATTTCTACGTTCTTGTTCTGTCGTGCTTAGACATTCTATCATGGATTCAACGAATTAGGTCGCCAACGTGTTTTAACTAAATTGCCAAGCACGGTGTCACGCGTTCACAGGTAAACATGAACACATCTCGCTCGATGAGCGCGGAAACTCGCTGTCAGAATGCTGGAGGGACGAATCCAAGCAGCAGCAAGCGAATCGACCTTCATGCATCTCTCGCTTCAATGCGGACGAAACGTGGAAAGCACAGCGCATACGAAGCTCCCGGCTCTACGCGCACTCTGCCAGCATCGCAAATCGCTTTGAAGATGAGGCCCGCGCGGGCGCGCACTTTGGCCACGTAGCAGATTTCAATTTCAATTTCAGTTTTATTTCCCATCTTGCAATACAGATGGAGGGGTTGCAGAAAAAAGCTACATTAGGGCAGCTTAATAAGTCTACAAACCTAAGGTTCAGCAGGGAGGCAGTACTGTAACTTGTAGAATTATAAAAACAAACAGATAAGTATACCAAGGAATCACTAAAGTATACACGAAACAGAATTATGTACACATTAGTAAACTTAAGCCACGTTATTTAAATACATAGTATGAAGCTCTTCGTTCGAACAAGAAAGCCAATCGAA
Organism: Dermacentor variabilis; assembly: GCF_050947875.1. Lineage (NCBI taxonomy): Eukaryota > Metazoa > Arthropoda > Arachnida > Ixodida > Ixodidae > Dermacentor > Dermacentor variabilis. The sequence continues at coordinate 137,699,357 of NC_134572.1, forward strand.
ATTAATGAGACCATAACAATTAATAAGACACGGAAGAGTATAGTGAAGGCGTTCTTGTTTAAGAGATCACTTTCAGGACACACGAGTGCCGACAACGCGTCCTTACGGCGTCCACCAAAGCCGTCTACTACTGCAGCGTCCACCATTCTCGTGCCCAACCACGTAGTAGACGCCGCTGCTGTCTCCACTGTGTACGAAGTGGCGGGATAGGAGGATATCGAGGTACCCTAGCAGCCGCCGGAAAAGTACGCCCCTCCTCCGTCGCCTTACCCCCCGGCACGGTGCTCCACTGCCTCGCGCGCGAGTGGAGAGGGCACGTTTTGGCCATCGTTCGTCGGTCGCGCATGCGAGATTGAAACGCATTCGCCGGCTCACCCTCGCACGCTTCCACTCGCACACACAGCTTACGGCGTGCGGCAACGGTTTTGCCGCTCTAGGACTTTATCCGGAAGCCACGGCGACGGTGACGGCAGAAATGAGCCTAGATTGTCCATATATCTGCTATCACAGTAAAAGTTGAAACATACTTAATACTTTATACTGCACACATACACTATGTACACACATGAAGAGCTACGAAGATCAATGCTCCGCAGGTGTAACCCCAGCATATGCAATATATTGCTACGGAATAGTATTTCCAATGACGAAGAGCCGAGCAGTAAGAAAACGACGACGACGATTGGAAGCTAGCGCGGGCTCTTGCCTCTTGGCCAACCGCGGCGTATTGCCTTGTAGATATAATTATAAATAGCTTTTCGTCGGTGTTTTCCTACGTAACATATCTGGTGGTGGTGGACGTTCCCTGTACCTCGTCACGGAGCTTCGCCGTGGACGGTACGTCGAGCCTTCCTTCATGGCTCCCGGCGACGACAACCCGACTCCGCCGGCTCCGACACCTGCTGCCACTTCGACGACCTACATCACCCTCTTCGCTCCCCGTGATCCTGGCGTATTCTCGGCAAAAGATGGGGAAGACGTCGAGGACTGGATCAGCCTGTACGAACACGTCAGCCGCAATAACCGGTGGGACCCTACTATCATGCTCGCCAACGTAGTCCTTTACCTCGGTGGCACACCTCGAGTTTGGTACCAGACGCACGAAGATGAGCTGACCAGTTGGGATTCGCTTAAGCAAAAGCTTCGAGACTTGTTCGGCAACCCCTACGGTCACCAACTTGCCGCGCAGAAGGCGCTTTCCGGTCGTGTGCAGACGTCAACGGAGCCCTACGTCACGTACATTCAGGACGTCTTGGCTCTGTGCCGCAAAGTTGACGCACACATGACTGAGTCCGACAAGGTCTCCCACACCCTCAAAGGCATTGCCGATGACGCCTTCAACTTGCTCGTATTTAACAACGTGGCGATGGTGGATGCAGTTATAAAAGAGTGCCGCCGCCTGGAACTCGTTAAAAGCCGACGTATCGACCAACAGTTTGCCCGTCTGCCCAACACCCCAGCGACATCTTCCTGTGCCGACGCTCCTCGTCCCAACAACACTGGCGATGTTACCAGGATTGCCCGGCGTGAGATTAAGGCCGCCTATCCGGCTGCGTTCGACTCCAGCCCCTCAATGCACCTGCAGTCACTGTTTCCCTGATCCAGGCAGTTGTCCGCCAGGAGTTCGCCAACATGGGTATACACACCATCTGCTCGGCCCATCGCCCTGATACCCACCCGGCTTCTTCGATTCCACCCCGTCCCGCACCTTCTTACCCACCACGTTTCCGCAACCCCTCTGAATGGCGCACTGCAGACGACAAGCCAATTTGTTTTCACTGCCATCAAATTGGGCACATTTCTCGGCACTGTCGCAGTCGCTGGAGTTCCCTGAACCAGTCTACATATACTGCCTACTCTCGCTCCCCAGGTGGCCTTTCTCGTCCCTATGCTGCCCGCTCCGACAATGCCGCCACCGATTCTCCTGCGCCGAACCGCCCCTATTCTCGTTCGCCTTCGCCCCAATGACGACAATCTCGCTCCCCCCAGCCCCGTCGCTCCTATTCGCCGACTCCCTTCGGACGCCACTCCCAGCCGGAAAACTAGACGATGCAGCGCCTCGAGGTGACGCTGCATTGCTCCCTACGCCGCCAAATCCTCTCCTGACGTTGCCCACTCATCTGAACCTTCTTGACGTGCAAGTCGACGGTGTTCCTGTATCTGCTCTCATAGACACTGGGGCGCATTTGTCGGTAATGAGCGCTGACCTTCGTAAGGAAAATAATCACGCCCGCTACGACGCCTGTTGTCCGTGTCGCCGATGGCGGAACAGCCCCTGTAATTGGTATGTGTGCCGCCCGCGTCTCCTTCGCCGATCGCTCCACTACCGTGCTATTCACAGTCATCGCTCACTGTCCCCACGACATCATCTTCGGCCTAGACTTCCTCTCCGCACATCCTGCTCTCATCGATTGCTCCGCCAGTACTCTCCGGCTCGACCTGCCTGTTCTAGATCCCGCTGAACAGCACCCTACTCACTTCAGTTCCGTCGACTTCGTTCGCTTGCCACCTTCGGCACTGACTTACGTGGACTTCGTGTCATCCACACCAGTGCCCGACGGTCACTACATCGCGGCTCCTATGCAAGACGTCCTCCTTACACACGGGATCACAATACCTCATGCAGTTTTATCTATTACGTCGAATTGCGTCTGCCTGCCAGTGGTCAATTTTGGCTTGACGACACAAGTGCTGCCACGCGGGATGTCTCTGGCCCAACTTTGCTCATTCGAGGATCACTCTGTGGCATCGATTTCAGTAGACGACAATTCAACCGATCCTCCTCTACCATCGCAGTCGGCAACTTGTACCATCGCCAACTTACAGAAAATGATTGCACCCGACATGCCGTCCGAGCACGCTCGTGCGCTCTACCGCTTTCTGATTTCCTACCAAGATATTTTTGACTTTAACAATCGTCCTTTGGCCCAAACAACAGCTGTTAAACATCGCATTAATATCGGCGATGCCCCTCCTATTCATCGCCGCCCGTATCGAGTATCACCGGCTGAGCGTCAAGTTATTCACACCGAAGTTCGCAAAATGCTTGCCAAGAACATTATTGAACCGTCATGTAGTCCATGGGCGTCACCTGTTGTGCTGGTAAAAAAGAAGGATGGCTCATGGCGCTTTTGCGTGGATTATGGGCACCTTAACAGGGTTACCAAAAAGTACGTGTATCCCCTACCTCGGATTGATGACGCCCTTGACTGGCTCCACGATGCTCGCTATTTTTCCTCTATTGACCTTCGCTCCGGCTATTGGCAGATTGCCGTGGACGATCTCGACCGCGAGAAGACTGCCTTTGTAACACCCGACGGTCTTTATCAATTCAAGGTGATGCCGTTCGGCCTATGTAACGCTCCTGCCACTTTTGAACGCATGATGGACTCCCTTCTTCATGGTTTCGAATGGTCCACATGCCTGTGCTACTTGGACGACGTTATAGTATTCTCCCCAACATTCGCTACGCACCTCGAGCGCCTCTCATCAGTCTTGGACGCTTTTCGGCGAGCCGGTCTGCAACTCAACGCATCGAAGTGCCGATTCGGCCTTCTCCAGATTACCGTCCTTGGACATCTCGTTGACGCGAACGGAGTGCAACCGGACCCAGGCAAGATCCATGCTGTTACGCACTTCCCTGTTCCGAAGTGTGTCAAGGATGTGCGCAGCTTCATCGGCCTTTGCTCGTACTTCCGCCGTTTCGTGGAAAATTTCGCGGCGATAGCACGACCACTAACCGAGCTTTTGAAGAGAGACGCCCCTTTCCAGGGGGCGATAACGAGGCCTCTGCATTCTCGCTTCTAATCGACCTTCTCACAACGCCTCCCGTTCTGGCCCATTTCGATCCTTCTGCGCCTACCGAAGTCCGTACTGATGCCAGCGGTCACGGAATTGGCGGAGTACTGGCACAACGCCAACGTGGCCACGACCGTGTTATCGCTTACGCCAGCAGGCTCCTCTCACCCGCGGAGCGCAACTATTCCAGCACTGAGCGTGAGTGTCTGGCCCTAGTTTGGGCGGTTGCGAAGTTCCGCCCATACTTATATGGCCGACCCTTTTCCGTTATCACAGACCATCACGCGCTTTGTTGGTTATGCTCATTGAAAGACCCTACAGGAAGACTTGGTCGCTGGGCCTTACGCCTCCAAGAATATTCGTTCTCTCTCACCTACAAATCCGGCCGACTACACGAGGACGCTGACTGCCTGTCTCGCTACCCGGTAGACGAGCCTGCCGACGCCGACAGTAGTACCGCCGACGGCATTTTCTCTGTGTCTGCCTTCGCTAACATCGCCGATGAGCAGTACCGAGACCTATCGCTGCGAGTACTCATCGAGGGTCTGATCTGTACACCTACCGACACATCCGTTCGCCGATATGTCCTCCAGGGCGGCATTCTGTACCGAAGGAACTTCCTCCCTGATGGCCCTGATCTTCTTCCTGTCGTGCCAAAACATCTACGACAGACTGTGCTCTTTGAGATGCATGGCGCACCCACTGCAGGACATCTTGGGGTAACCCGCACGTACGACCGCGTCCGCCGCCGCTTCTATTGGCTTGGTCTCGCTCGCTCCGTCCGACGCTATGTAGCTGCCTGTGATCCCTGCCAGCGTCGGAAAACACCTCAGGTACTACCTTCCGGTCATCTCCAGCCGATCACCGTCCCTGTGGAACCGTTCCTTCGTGTTGGATTAGACCTCCTCGGTCCCTTTCCCACGTCATCCTCTGGGAACAAATGGGTAGCCGTCGCAACTGATTACGCCACCCGATACGCTATCACGCGGGCTCACTTTACCAGTTGCGCCACTGACGTCGCGGACCTTCTCTTGCGTGACATTATCTTAGTGCATGGCGCCCCGCGAGAACTCCTTACTGACCGTGGTCGTAACTTCCTCTCGAAAGTTATCACCGACATTGTGCGTTCCTGCTCTATTCAACACAAGCTGACTACCTCATACCATCCTCAAACCAATGGCCTGACAGAGCGGTTAAACCGTACTCTTACCGACAATGCTGTCCAAGTACGTTTCGAAGGACCACCACGACTGGGACGTTGCCCTTCCTTACGTCACATTTGCTTATAATTCTTCTCGGCATGACACCGCCGGATTTTCTCCATTTTATCTACTCTACGGTCGCGAACCGACCTTGCCCCTTGGCACGGTACTTACTCCTGCTGCGACCTCAACAACCGAGTATGCGCGTGACGCCATCGCCCTCGCCGACCATGCACGCCAGCTTGCCGTGCTCGACTGACGGACTCGCAAACCACGCAGCAGCGTCAGTACAACGCCCGCAACCGTGACGTACAGTTCTCGCCTGGTGCACTCGTGCTCCTGTGGTCGCCCTCTCGTCACGTCGGACTTTCAGAAAAGCTCCTTTCGCGATACACGGGGCCCTACCGCGTGCTGCGCCAGGTGACGCCTGTGACGTACGAAATTGCTCCTGTGAGCTCAACCTCGTCATCTACTCTGGTATCTAGTGATGTCGTGCACGTCAGTAGGCTCAAGAGCTACTACACTGCTTCAGAGTCCGGCCTTTAGTCGCTCCGGGACGGCGCTTTTGCCGCCGGGGGTAGTGCTACGGGATGGTATTTCTAATGACGAAGAGCCGAGCAGTAAGAAGACGACGACGACGATTGGAAGCTAGCGCGGGCTGTTGCCTCTTGGCCAACTGCGGCGTATTGCCTTGTAAATATACTTGTAAATAGCTTTTCGTCGGTGTTTTCCTACGTAACAATATGATAGTCATGATAAAGCCGTGCATCGGTTTACAGGCGAAAACTTAGGGTTATTTGTCGTCACGCGAAGCTCAATGCTATACCCCTTCGTTTTATTTTCAGCTTAGAGTGCACTTGCAACACGCGTTCCGATTTAATCTGTGCGTGGAAAAAACAGGGATCGATTAGGGACGGGGAAGAGCTATGCGTGATACACCATGGTTCGCATTGCTTGCAACAGAATCGTTATTTATGCGCACGAGCTTATTCATGGCCTTGAGGCTCCATCATACGACTCTAAACGGCCCGCCTATGTGGTAGTGGTGGTAGTACAAACTTTAGTTGGTGAAGGCCAAATAATGAACAGAAAATTAATATGCCGCCGTTGCGTGGGTGGCCTTTAGGCTGCCGGTCGTGGCCACCAGATCATGCCTGGTGGCGACTTCCGCTGCCCAGATCGTTAGCCGTAGCTGGACAACCGGCTCCGAGCTGGCCAAAGCAGCCTCCCACAGCTGCGAACTAGACATATGCCAAGAGGCAAGGGGACAGTGTTTCGGGCATGAATAGAAAATATGAGCATAGTCTGCTCGTGGGTGTCTGCAGAGCGTGCATTCGGGTGAGAAGGCCCCGGGGTGAATAAGAACAAGTCGGGCAGGAGAGAGGAAAGTGTGGGCCTGTAAATGGCGCCACGTGCTCTGTTGGAGCTTAGACAGCGATTTGTGAAGATGAGGAAGGGATAGGCGAGAGTTGCAGTAATGAAGGGTGATGTCATGGAAGCTGAGGACGGAGTGACGCGTGTCCGTCCCGGAGTGGAGGAGGCCAGCTCGGGTCTTTCATCTCGCGAACGATGTAATTTGCCGCCTCGTTGCCAGGGTGCACCGCGTGAGCCGGAACCCAGAGGAGTCGGCTACGACGAGAAGGGGGAGGGGAGTGCTCAAGGATGCTGAGCGCAGAGGAGGAGATGTGACCCTTCGCAATGTTGTGGCCTGCAGCTTTGGAGTCGCTGTATATGAAACGGGCCGGAGTAGTGGCAATGGCGAGCGCAATAACTGCTTCCTCGGCGGCAGTGGAGGTGGGGCCAGGTATAGTGGCAACGGTCAGGGGAGCAAGTGTATGGGAAGTGGCGGCAAGGGCGTAGGCAGGGTGGGAATCGTATGGCGCCGCATTGACATACACAGCATTAGACTGTGAGCCATACTGGCGCCAGAGGGTGGAGGCGCGGGCAGAGCGGTGGGCGGCGTGATGCTCAGGGTGCATGTTCCTCGGAAGAGCGTTCACAGTGAGCATGGAAGATACAGAGGAGGGTAAGGGGTGAGTTACACAGGCAGGGGACACAGGGGTCCAGTGGAGGGAAGAGAGGAGGGCTCTACCAAAGGGGTTGCGAGAAAGGCGGTCGAGTTGTGCCATGCTATGGGCCTCCACAAGTTCTGAAAGAGTATTGCGAGCGCCCATCGCCAGCAGAGGAGAAGTGGAGGTGTAGGTGGGGAGCACAAAGGCCGACTTGTAGGCTTGGCGGATGAGACAGTTCACGTTGTCTTCCTCAGCGCGAGAGAGAAAGAGATAGGGGAGGGAGTAGACAAAGCGGCTGAGAACGAAGTACTGTACAAGACGACGGAGGTCGTGCTCACGCATGCCGTGGTGCCGGTTAGCGACAAGTTGAATAAGACGGACTGTTGGTGCGCGGTGGTAGTTAGGCTGGAAAGGACGGCAGTGTGTTCGCCGTTGAAGTTGAGAAGGAGACCCAGAATGCGGAGGCAGGAGACAGAAGGGAAGGGGTGCGCGTTAATAAAGATGCTAAGAGTGGGGGATGAGGTGGCGGCCGTGCTTCGAGCCGGGAGGAGCAGAAGCTCCGACTTTCACGGGAAGCAGGCCAGCCCGACTGCGCGAGCACGACCGGCAACTACGTCCACGCCCGCCTCGAGGATGGCCTCCATCTCTCCTATATTTCCGGTGGTCACCCAGAGGGTGATATCACCGGCGTAGAAAGCATGGGACAGGTTAGGAATGGTAGCGAGAGCGCGTGCCATGGCGAAAAGAGTGATGTTGAGAAGGTAGAGAGGACGGATCCCTGGGGGGTGCCCTGATTTCCAAGAGTGAAACTTGGAGAAGACCGAGGGCCGAATGAGATCTCAGCCGTGCGACGGGCAAGGAGAGCCGTGATATAACCGTGGATACGAGGACCCACGTTAAGGGTGGAAAGAGCATCTAGGATGGCGGAATGGAGGACGTTGTCAAATGCTTTCGTCATGTCCAGTACCAAGACCGCACGAGTGCGCTTGGCGTGAAGAGGGTGAAGAACCACTTCGGAGAGCTGGTGCATGACATCATGGGTAGAAAGGGAAGGGCGAAAGCCGAACATCGAATCGGGGAGAAGGTGGCTGTTGTCTAGAAAGTTCTGTAAGTGGTCGAGAACAACGTGCTCCAAGAGCTTGCCGAGACAAGAGGTGAGGGAAATGGGGCGGAGATTTTGGCGTCTATTGGCTTGCCAGGTTTGGGGATGAAAGTTACCTTAGCGTGGGTCCACTCGGAAGGCACAGGGCTTTCATGTCAATGTTTGTCAATGAGGTCAGTGATGGCCTCGAGGGATGGGGTGTCCAGATTACGGAGGGCCTTGTTAGAGATTTGGTCGGCCCCCGGTGAGGAGGTGGTGCGGGGCTTATGCACCGCGGCATGGACCTCGCCGAGGGTGATATCCGCGTCGAGCGCAGAATTAGGGTGCCGGTGTAGGAAGGGAGAGAGGAAGGGGGGTTGGTGCAGAGATAGCTATCACGAAGAGCAAAAAGAAAGTCGGAATCAGAGAGTGGAGATGAGTGAAGAAGGCGCGTCAGGTCCCTGCGGTGCGTGGCCTTGGAATGCGAGGGGTCAAGGAGTACACGAAGGAGAGCCCACGTATCCCTCAGCCCAAGGTTACCAGCCATGCGCTCGCAGGTCTGTCCCCACTGTTGTCTAGTGAGAGAGAAGCAGTGCTCATCCATGTCCATTGTTAGGTGAGCAAGGCGGAGGCGCAGCGAGCGATTGTGTTTCTGGGAACCCCAGCGGTGGTGCTGGGAGTGATACGCCTCCAAGAGGTGCAGGAGGCGACTATCAGCCGTGTAGGAGTGAGGAGGGGCGGGGACGGTGGAGGTCGCAGAGGAAACATCCTGAAGCAAGTTGGTGCTCCACTGAGAAAGGTCTGAGATGGAGGTGAAGGCCTGTTGCCGCGACTGGCGGAAGCGATCCCAGTCAACCACCTGCACCAGGCGCTTGCGGCAGGAAGATAGGGTGGGAAAGGAGGAGACGGACAGGATATAGTGGTCGCTATCGAGAGAGACCCAGGTGTTTGTCCTCATCGCGTCCGGGATATTTTTGCAGATGGCAAGGTCCGGATTAGTGTTCCGTTGTACGCTGCAGCCAATGCGGGTGGGTTCCGAGAAATGGTTAAGGATGGTCAACTGTTCGTTCTGCACGAAGGTCCATAGCTCCAGGCTTCCTGCAGTTCTTGGGGTAGCCCCAAATTACGTGATGAGCGTTGAAGTCCCCAAGAATTAGGAGTGCGTTCCAGCTCGCGCGTGATATGGCGTTGTGGAGAAGGAGGAGGAGAGGAGCTGCAGTTGTGCGGGGAGGGCTGTATACATTAAGGACAAAAAGGCTGGCGTCTTGCCGCCGCCGGGGAACGAGTTCCAAGAAGAAGTGAGTGCACTCCGGAACGTCGACCAGATGTTCAATTGCCATGTAGGCGCGATGAACTATCGTGGCAGCGTTCGGAGGTGAAGGGGAAGTAGGGTGGAAAGCTGTGTAGTCACGTAGTTTTACTGTCGAGAAGGTTTCTTGAAGGGAGATGATAGCGGGGAGGTCGGAGGGAGAGATGTTCTGGAGGTGGAGCTGCAGCGTGTTTCACTTTGCGCGCAAGCCGCAGCAGTTCCACTGTTAGAAATTAAGGTGGGGGAGGGGGTAGGTATCTGGCCATCTTGAGGCCGGGGTGCCCTTGCTCATGCAGGGTGCTTGGGAGATGAGGATGAGCGGAGGAGCGATGAGACATTAATGGTCATCTGGGCAAGATCGGCCTCGAGGGAACTCTGGCGGGCCTCAATTTTGGCCACGCGGTTGTTAATTTGAGCCATCCAGGCCTGCATGTCCGTATGCAGAGCTGTAATGGCGGCCATGGGGCGTCGTTCATGTGCCTCGAGGAACGAGGTCATGTGGAGGATGACAGCCTCCATCTTCGGGGTGGGGGCACGTTCGGTAGAGGAGCGCCTCTTATGTGGAGGGCTGCGGGAGGGGGTGGCAGCACGAGAAGACGCGGCCGAAGAGGAGGTGGGCATACGGGCGGGAGGTGGTGGCGGGAGAGCGATGGGTTATGAGGTTTGGTGAGGGAAAGAGGTGGGGAGGGGGGGGCGCCAGCAGCGCCTGCAGCTGTTTTTTAGTAGGCGATCTCGTTGCTCTGGGCTGCGATTTGAGCTTTGAGCTTTTTTTTAGGGGTCTGGTGTGGGAGGCTGCGATCGCTAGCTCACCTGGGAAGCAGTTGATAGGGTGTCTTGCCCCGGTATCGGTGGAAATTAGACGGAGCGGCGGCGGGGGCTGCAGTCCTGTCTTGATCGGGAGCTGAATCGTTGACGGGGGCGGAATGAGCGGGAGTCCTTGGCGGATGGTGTCGACTGCGCTGAGTTGGGTGACGTTGAGTTTGGACTGGATGTGAGTGGGGAGGGACCTCCTCGTTTGAAGCGGAGCTTACACGGGCGGGACCCCGTGACATGTGTGCCGCTGCACAAGATGCATTCAGGAGTGCAGTCAGGGGGGTCCCAAGCCGCGTGCGCAGCTCTGCAGCATGGGCAGCGTCCGGACCTGGGCTTGGTACTTACGTCGGAGCGGTGACCATGGCCCCAACAACTGACACAAGCTTCAGCCTTGGGGCGGAAGGGGGAACAGATGAACAGGCCGCAGTTGAACCCCATGGTGCGAGGGAGTTCTTTCGTGCCGACAAAGGCGGTCAGGATGGACCGGGTGCGACCCATCTGCCTTGCGTCGGCGATGGCGTAAGTGCTGCTGGGATTCATAGCCTGCAGGTCCTCCATTATCTTGTTTTGGTTTTGATTGTCCACGGCCTTATAGATTATGCCGCGGCGCGGAGGGCTTGTCGGGTGCGGCCACATAAGCGCGCGTCGGGTACAGCTGGGTCGTGAGACGCAACTCAGGTATGCACGTACTGCCGGGTGCGTTGCTCCGAGGGCATGCTGACGGTGAAAGAGTTGTATGGGTTTATGCGCACGCGGTCCTCGGCGCGGGCGGCAGCGTACTCAACCCTGGTGTTAGAACAAAGTTACACAAGGAGGGCCCCATTGGTGTTTGTGCGGAGGTCGAGGCTACCCCCAGGGTGGAAGACGATCTTGTAGTCTTCCGCTGGGAATCGAGGCAGTGGGACGTGGCGGCGTACGCGAGGAGTCTTCAGCGATGGTGGGAGTGCCATGGCGGACTTGAGGTGGGCGTTCGTGGCTGAAACGGCTGCCTTTGGATAGGCCGCACGGTGGGCTTGGGGCATTCGGGTCCAGCGGGGGTCGTCATCAAATTCTTCTTGGGAGATGAGTGTACCGCCGACCATTCTTTTCATATCGGCGGCTTCGAGGCAACGGGAGCGAGTGCCGGCACAGCGGACGCCGGTGCGACGCTAGGTGCAGCTGCGCGCTGCGGTCGAGGTGGCGTTGGGCTGAGCGTTGGGCTTAGCTCGGCGACCCCGTGGCTGGTCAAAGATGAGGCCCTGGTGAAACGATGGTAGGCGGATCCGGGAAAATGAGGTGTCAGGAAGGTCCTTACACCTTCGCGTGCTCGGTAGCAGAAACTGGAGGATATCCCGGGCGAGATGCCGAAGCCAGGAGAAGAAATCGCGGAGCCCATGCGAGGCACGTCCGTAGACCGCCGGGCGTGGGTTGCACCCTTTGCCTAGGGACGCACGCCCGATAATTCAAGGCAGAAATAACGAGCAGAGACAGCGAAAAGGAGAGATGTGGATAGCTGCACATACTTACTGCACATAGTCTGTTCGAGATTTCAAAGGTACGATGACAGATGCACACGTTACTGATCGCCTCAAAGATCAAACGTGGCTTTTCGCTCCCGCTGTCCTGAAGACAAATTATTCGATCCTGTCTGCTAAGTCAAGCGTGGTGGTCTATTCCTTGTCAACGTGCCAAGTGAGATGTGTTAGCGTCTTCTGCGTCACGGGCTTCCGTAATAAGTTTTTATTCAGCGTAAAAGGCTGAATGAGCGACGTGCCGAAGCTGCCGATGCAGGTACACATAGGAGTTGCGTGTATTTGACTACTTGGTCGAGAAGCTCATGGGTTTATTTAGATTTTGTATGCAGAGCCTTCGAAATGCTTTCAATGATACAATCGGAAATGGGCAAAATAGAACGAAAAATAAGAACTGCGCTGAGAGACGACTGGGATCAAAATCAGCTGCATGCACCCTTAGTGCCGCTTAAAAGTCGTCAGCAGAGAATTGTCTTCCTCCGGCGGCTTTAATGAACGTGCCTTGTAACTTCACTAGCTGCTCCATGCCACGGTGATCAAAGCACCGCCGGATTTTGCTCGTATTACGGTCGATCGCCTCAAGGAATGCTTCGGGCATTGTTGTTTTTGGATCGTGCGGAGCTGGCAGGAAAAGCGCGCTGGACCTCTCGAACCTCCTCGGCGGCTTTATACGCCTGCCGCTGCTATGCTCCTTCAGAACTAGCTGAGTTGCAACAGTGCTCCCGCAGTCCCACATATCCTGGAACACGGTTTCAGACCGCGGGCGGGTCATTGCCTTGCACAGAGCCTCTGCAGCTTCTTTTACAGATGCAGTGAGAAACGTTGCGAGTTCCTCACAAGGATGAAACCGAACTATGGAGATATTTCTTGCCAAGAACGTTTTAAACTTTCCCGGCAAAGTTCGGTTCCCTTCAAAACGGTATCTGCCATCGAGCCTGTTCCTTGAAGGATCTTCTTGACGCCCTGCAAAACTCTCAGAATCATTGGACTCCTCGTAGAAGCTTGTGAAAAATGCGACCAGATGGTTCGACGCCTCACCAGGACGACGCAGCAGGCCTTACATGTGATTCGTAGAATAACAAACGTACACCGAAGCATGAAGGAAAACTACACCATGCGCCTCGTTCGAGCCTTCATCCTCTCTTGGGTGACGTGTGCAGCGCCATACATGGTACCAACGAAAACCGACAAAGACAAACTAAACACACTCATTCAAAAAGCCACAAAGCAAACCCTTGGTCTCCTAATGAGCACGTCCACAGACACCCTTTTGTTAAAGAATTAATAGAGGGCCAGTCAGAGAATGCGCCTGGCTATAACCCAAGCCAGGACAGAAAGCTTTTAAACAAATCAGCTTGAACTCCCCTACAGATGCTAAACCAGTCAGACAACTTCTAGAATATTGGCCACGTCACATCATGATCCGTTCCTTACCGAAAAATATGCACCCTGCCCGCCACCAAGGGTTGCGCGAAGCAAGAGCCAAGGCCCTGGGCAAGACTTACGGGTCCCTTCAGGAGGTGGTCTACACAGATGCAGCCGCATATCATGACAGAAGAGCCAAAGCCGTCGTGGTCACGACGAAGGCGGTTCTCCTCGCCAGTGTCACCATGCTAGATACAACAACACAGGAAGCAGAGAAACCAGCCGTGGTATTAGCCCTCACACAGACTATGGCAACACTAATTATAAATGATTCCCACGAAGTGTGCAGGAGCCTTAGGTCGGGCTGGGTGGCACCAACGGCTCAAAGCATACTAGGAACCAGGCTGCCAGAAAGTAATGTTGATTAGTGGAGGTACCCGCTCATGCCTCCCTGGAAGGCAACACATTCGCCCAATCCAAGGGCCGAGAACTTATCGACCAGGCCTCGGAGGACACAGAAGAGCTCACTAGGCTGTCAGCATACTAAGAAATCACTCAACACAACAGACTAAACCACAGAACACTTCCACCACTACATCCACAGCTCACAAAGACGCTGTTGTGGAATAAGAGACGGAGAACTTTGAACTTATGGAAAAATGACAGACGTCCGTTCGCTTCGATCGCACCAAGAACACTCCTTTATTTTTCACTAGAAGGTATGGGAAAGAGGAGAGAATAGACAGAAGGAGAAAGTCATAATACACCATGCCAAACAGGCATTCTTGCACCATGTACGTGCAAGAACCCGCTCCACACTTGGAAGGCACCACCGCACTGCCGTTTGCTGTTCGTAGATCACGCCCGCCAGTAAGGCACTTAGTTTGAGGGGTATCAAGCGTCCGGAGCCTCTGAGAAGGAGTCCTTGCCACCTCGTCGGCGTACCGCAGCGCGGGGGTTTATCAAATGTCCGGCTCCTCTGGGGGGGGGGGGACTTTGGCTCCAGAATGGAGGATATACAACCTCCCCCAGATGAGCGAACTATTATTGAGCTCATTTCTCCACAATCTCCAAGGGATACATCACCTGTATTGGTCGCTTCACCTCAGTTCTCCCGCTTCATACCAGTTTGCAGGACCGTAACCCTGCCATCTCTACCCTTAAATGTTTCGTTCATTCTGGCGGTCTTCCACATGTGGCGTTTAAAGCAGTCTTCACTCAGGAGCACCAAGGCGCCTTTCTTCAGATCACTCGATGTCGTTGGTCGGCACATATGTGCCGATCTGAGCTCCAATAAGTACTCTTTCCGCCACCGTCTCCAGAAACCATCGGCCACAGCAGTCCGGTACTTCCAGCGTCGTGAGAGATGCATGCCACTACCAGGAATTTCGTCCGCCAGCAGGTGTGGAGGAAGGGTCGTCAACTTTCTTCCGACAAGGAAGTGAGCCAGTGACTGTGGTTCTGGCTCTTGAACATCATCATATATGAAAGTCAAAGGGCGTGAGTTGATCACGGCCTCCACCTCTTAAAGAACGGTTGTCAGTTCTTCGAAACTCAAGCTGCTCCGACCTAGCACCTTTCGCAATGCTACTTTCACAGATCGCACCATCCGCTCCCAGAATCCACCCCACCAAGCTGCCCGTTCGACAATAAACTTCCATCTGATCTGGTTTCCGGCGAAGTATGACTGTCATTCCTCGACTTGCAACAGCATGAAAATTGCCTTTAGATCCCTGGCTGCATGCTTGAATGTGAGCGCGTTGTCCGAATACACCGTCGAGCAAATTACACGGTGTGCCACAAAGCATTTAAAGGCCAAGAAGAAGGCTGTAGCCGACAGGTCGCTGACGAGCTCAAGGTAGACGGTACGTGTCACAGCATAGGTGAATGTAGCAATGTAGCATTTTTTGCTGTCGCGTGACTTTTGACAAATCAACGGCCCTGCAAAATCGATGCCAACGATGTCGAACGGGTTTTCCTTTGTCACACTGTCAGCTGGAAGTGGTGCTACTGGTTCTGTAGCTGGAGGGCAACTTTGTTCGTTACAGATGAGGCACTGCTTGATAATTCTCTTTGCGGCCTGACGTCTTCGAATAATCCAATACGATTCTCACAGCTGTGCTAGAGTATCGCATACGCCCGTGTGCAGCATTCTCAAGTGTTCCTTCCGCATGAGCAGTGACGTGAGGGGGTGATTGCCAGAGAGAACGATGGTATGCTTAGTCTCTTCGTTGTGATCACTGAATTGCAAGCGTCCACCAACTTGCATGAGGCCCTATTTGTCGAAGTACGGGTTGAAAGGCAAAACAGGAGAGCTCTTGTGCAGTGGTGTTTTATTCTTCAGGTTTAAAATGTCGTCGCTGAACGCATCTTCTTGAGCTTTAGCCAACCAGTATCTTTCGGAGCTGATTACTTTTTCAGCTCGTAATGGGCCGATCGTCCTTCCTTCTTTGTTGTGGCAGTTGTCGACATGTTGTGGCAGTTGTCGACAACCCACGCGGTTACTCGTATGACTCTGCTGAATGAACTATAATTCTCAACATTGAAAATTGTCATGGATGACTATGATACTATGGATATCACCGTCAACTTTCGCTCTTCCATGTGGCACTCCCTAACCTTCGAGCTCGGCTCATTTATCGTTAACCAACACGTGTCATCCTCCTGAAGCCAACGGGGTCCTTTCCACCACAGTTTGCTTTCCCGCAGGACCGATGGGAGAATGCCGCGGGTGATTAGGTCAGCGGGGTTGTCTGAACCTGGGCAGTGTTTCCAATCCTTCGGATCTGTCAGCGCTTGTAACTTTGAGACTCTATTTGCCACGAAGGGCTTCCATCTGGCAGCGTTTCCCTTGATCCAGTGAATAGCTACTGAAAAGTCAGTCCAGAGGATGGCGGCAACGTCCTTAGGATCCAAGGCCTTGACAACGTAGTGGCATAGTCGCGCGCCAACAAGGGCTCCCATCAGCTCCAATCGGGGTACCGAGAGGCGTTTCAAAGGGGCCACTCTTGCTTTAGCCATGACCAAGCTGACATTTGTTAGTCCGAACGGAGACTTGGTCCCGATATATGCGACAGCACCATAGGCCTTCGGGCTTGCGTCACAGAAAACATCCACCACTTTCTCCGTATCATCGTTTATAAAGTCTGCCACTATCAGTCTTTGAATAGACACTCCTTCGATGCATGGAAGCTCCCTACACCAGCAGTCCCACTCAGGCTGCAATGTTTCAGGCAAGCGATCGTCCCAACCAATTCCCAACTCCCACAACTTCAGGAACATTACCTTTACGCGTAATGTTGTGGGGGCAATAAATTCAAAAGGGTCGAAAATTTTTGCCGAGACCTGCAGCACAAATCTCTTGTTGTCGGCTCTTGGGGAGAGGAAGTCGATGAGTGAAGTTAGGTTGTATTCAAAGTGGTCAGTCTGAGCATTCCAACCTACTCCCAATACCTTTGTAGCTGCAGCATGTCCAGCATCACCGTTCGTTCTCTCCACATTGCCATTCTCTAAGAAGTTGACGAGATCGCGGTCCTTCGACATCCCCTTGTGTAGCCGCATCCCTGCTTGAGACAATATATCTTTGGATTCCTGGCACAAGACTTTACCCTTGTCAAGGCTGTCAACCCCAGTTACAAAATCGTCCACGTAAAGATGCTTGCACAGAATACCCGCAGTTTCAGCATACCTTTCCGCCAGGCCTTCAAGATCATGTTGCAAAGTTGCAGCCAAGAGAAATGGGCTCGACGTGACACCGAACGGCACGCGAGTCGTGCGATAGGTCACCAAAGCTGGAAGTTCTTCCCCTTTCTTTGGCGTCATAGCGTACCAGAGAGACTGCACAGCGTTGCGATCGCCCTCTGATAGTGATATTTGGAGAAAGGCCTTTTCAATATCCGCAACGATGGCAATGTTGTAAGTGCGGAAATCTCCCGCATGGGTTGCAGAAAATAGCGCCAGCCTTTTCTCGTTCCCCACAAGAACCACTTCTCTCTGATCAGCAGATCAATGAGCTCTGGGTTTAGGTTTGGGCCACTTTCCAAAACATTGTTTAGTGAGAGGCGATTTTTGGCACTTGATGATGCATCGAATACTACCCTCAGTTTTGTCGTCTGGCTTTCGCGACGAACAACTGCTTGATGTGGCATAGAGTACATCGGACCTTCCGACGTGCCATAATTCTTGCTGGCTGGCTCTGCATAGCCATTTTCTATGCAGGCTCTTATACAGGCGTTGTATTCCCTAATCAACGAATCTCCTTGCAAGAGGCGCTTTTTCTGTACTTTAAGACGGCTCGCGGCGCACTCATAGTTGTCGCCAAGCTCGTAAACCATCGAATTCCAAGAGAACGACACCTTATAGCGGCCATTCTCAAAGTTGACAGTTTCTTTATAGTGCTGAAGGACCGCGTCCTCGTGATGAACTGGCTCATGTTACTTGATACCGATGTGCTCGAGCTCCCACAAAGACTTTAGCTGTGCTGATATTTCCTTGTAAATTTGTTCACTTCCTCCTATCCGCATCACGCCAGCAGCCGAGGAGCAGACTCCTGTTGACTTCCTTGTGCCGACCTGGCCCTGGGCTGTCCATCCGAATACAGTCTCCACTGCCATCAATTTGGAGCTGAGACGCTTAGTGGATCCCGTGATAATTTCGCAGTAATGATCAGCGCCCATCAAAAGGTCAATATTTTCACTTTCGCTGCCCCGTGAGGCGTCTGCGACTTGGAAGTGAAATCTTGAAAATTGAAGTAGAACAGAATTTGATGGAGTAGCCATGATATCTGCACAGATGCAAGCAACTTCCAGCGCTTCCACTCGCACCCCTTTTCCGTCGTACTGGCTTCTGAGCCACAGCTTCACTCGACGCGTTTTTTGTGCGTGTTATGGCTGATTGCTCACCAACGGCAAATATTTTAAGCTCCTCTTCTCCCAGCACTTTTAACTCCAGCTTTTCGGATAGGTTGCGATGGATGAAGGTTCGCTGACTGCCACCATCCAGGAGAAGCCTGAAAAGTGTACGTTCATGTGGACCCTCTGCACATGCTCGCGCTGTCTGCAGGAAAAACTGCTGCTCTTCAGTGCACATTAAGTTATCTCTCGTGCCTAATGAGGACTTCAACACCGTGGCTTGCTCAATCACCGGTGACGAAGATGCATACCCTTCATCAGTGTTGCGGTGTATCCTAAAGTCAGGGTCGCACATTGTCGTTAAATGTCTGCCCTTGCAATGCGCGCACCTGAGCCACTTAGTTTTACGGCATTCTCTTGCCTCGTGCCCTTTCGTTGTACACCGGAAACTCCGATTGTCACGCGTCAGCACCTCTCTCTTACCCGCCACAGACATCTTTGCGTTGCAGTTGCCGGTCTCATGGCCGTTCGAATTACAAAATAGACATCCTGTGCTGTCCTTGATCGTGGTGTGCAGTGCCGCTGCAGTAGGCATGTTCGCCGCTTTAGTGTTGCTATTGCGCCTTTCCTTTACCAATTCGGCACTCCTGTCTCTCGGCGTTTCCGCCCGCTGTATGATTTCCCGCATAGCAACCTCTTTTCTCAAAAAACGTAGGAACTCCTCTAGCTCACTTCCCTTGTTCGTAGCCTCGTTTTTTCATTGGTATTCCAGGCGAAGGTCCGGCAGGCACCGCTTTCTGAATTACGGTCAGTAACAAAGTTCCATAGGTGCCAACACTCACGCCTAAAGAAGTGAGGCTGCGTACACCTGTCTCTACTTCGTCGACGAGGCTGCGCAGTTGATCGAGATTCCGTGAGTCACGCACTGGCTTGATGTTACGCAGCCGTGACATGTGGTCTTCTATAATAACTTCATTTCTGCCGAACCTCTCCTTTAAAAAATTGGAGGACGCTTAAGCTTCGCCTTCAAGAGTGGAATGCAACAGGGTTCCCGTCGACCCGCCAAGCGGTGTAAGACAATGCGCTGCGGCGCAACGATCACTTACGAGGCGCCCCGCATCGGACTTTGCACCCACCAATCACGCGGTGAGCGTCGAGCAAGGCAGCGTTCGGCGCGGAAACGAAACGTGCGCCTGAGCTAGCGGAACGAACCAAAGAACTCGGTGACTCGGAGGGAGAAACGCTCTACGCGAGCCAAACGTCGTGGTCGGCGCGGGCAGAGAGATAGAGAGATAGTGATCTAAAGAAAGGAAAGACGCTTGATTCTGCAACCCGTGAGGGAGCACGGTGAAGCGTCGTCAGGGGAGAGAGAGTCCGGACCACGACGCACCTCGCACCGGTCTCCGCACAGCCCCAATGCTCGCGTAGCGCGCCACCTGTCGGGGCAGCGCCGTACATTGAGAGGAGAGGGTCTTCTGTGTTTGCCGCACGATGGCTCTGCGTGTGCGGAAAGCCCAGAAGAAATGTAGAGGAAACGTACTTCGCTACGCGGTTAAATGCGATTTCTATAATTTACATGCTCATAATTACCGATATACACAGCAGTATAGCTTTCTACGGCACGTTTGTAAGGCAACACCGCATTCACTAGAGGCGTTTTTGTCCCACTTTTCAAGATCGAACTCATGACTGAGTGGTAGCGTCTCCGCCTCCCACTCCGGTGACCCTGGTTCGATTCCCACGCAGCCCATCTTGCAAGTTGTTTTTATTTATGAATTGCGTTTCGGAATTTTTTCGCTCACGGCCAACGCCGACGACACCGGATTTTCTGCGACACGAGCTCCTTAACCCTGCCGCTATAATAGCGAGAGAGCGACATCGTAGTTGCCTTCCGACAAGTAAAGTCCTGCTACCGTAGCCGCCGCCTTTCCTTTCAAGTACTGTTGAGGCACTTGAATTTGTCTACGTTTGAGAGGTTCTGGTTAGCGTTGATAGTCGACTCAAACTGACTCCAGAACCCTTGCCACTCTCGAAGCTCTCCGTTGAATTTGTTGATTTCGAGCTTTGGAAGCTTTACGATGTTGCGTATTTGCGAATCGTTTGCGCTAGACTCTCTTTAATCTGAGGAGCTTAGTGTGCGATCTGATGATACATTTTTGCAGCTAAAGTCAAGTCGCATGCGTTGCACCTTTGTTTACGCTACGCTGATCCTTTCTCTGTACATTTTGGAGCATGCAATTTCCTCTTCGAAAGCTTCATCGTCAAGGCCTTTTTCTATCTCCGCTCTAGCTCTTTCAGTGAGTCTTCTTTAAGAGAAAGAATATTTATCTTTTCTTCCAGCTCACCGATTTATCCGCTACCGTCCATGGTGGATTCTTCATTGATCAGATTGGTTGCAGATGCTCGCGCCACGGCCTTTTTCGCTTGATTCCGTCGATGTCCATCTTTTGACGTCCCTATTTCCGGGTTTCGGCACCAAAAATGTTGTGGAATAAGAAACGAAGAACTTTGAACTTATGGAAAAATGACAGACGTCCGTTCGCTTCGAGCGCATCAAGAAGACTGCTTTATTTTTCACTAGAAGGTATGGGGAAAAGGAGAGAG
Source organism: Dermacentor variabilis (assembly GCF_050947875.1). NCBI lineage: Eukaryota > Metazoa > Arthropoda > Arachnida > Ixodida > Ixodidae > Dermacentor > Dermacentor variabilis. The sequence continues at coordinate 137,719,902 of NC_134572.1, forward strand.
TATAGAGAAGCAGAAAGTCATAACACACCATGCCAAACAGGCATTCTTGCGCCACGCACGTGCAAGAACCCGCTCCACACTTGGAAGGCACCACCACATCGCCGTTTGCTGTTCGTAGATCGCGGCCGCCAGTAAGGCACGTTGTTTGAGGGGTGTCAAGTGTCCGGCGCCTCTGAGAGGGAGTCCTCCTTGCCACCTCGTCGGCGGCCTGCAGCGCGTGAGTTTATCAAATGTCCGGCGCCTCTGGGGGGGGGGGGGGGTAGGGGTGACTTTAGATCCAGAATGTAGGATATACAACAGACGCAAGAGACACTCAAATTGTTGCAAACCAACATGTATCCGCACCCAAGGAGGCTTGATCTCATGTTCCCTACTCAATATGACGAACAATGTAAATACTGCGAACATTGTTATAGATTCAGAAATTTGTGAGAATATACCCCTTTAATAAACGTTACCATGCTGAGAGTGTACATGCCAGATGCAGCCCTTAAGACACTTTGCATGCCGGTATTATGCTGAAGCGAACTTTGCGGAATTGGGTGTGGTGCGGTGGCTGCACAGTACTCGCCTAGTTACTTGTTTGCATCTCAGTTTAGGACTAAACCTGCAACCTAGTCGCACGTGTTCCCGCCTGCCAGGCACGCCGAGAAGAAAGTTGTTTGAAGAAAGTTTTACGCAACCGACAGATGCTGCTCAGTGAGCCTCAAAACTTGGGCTTCAAGTCGGGCAGCTCCACATATGTGGAGTCTTTGCCAAATTTTGTCCCGGACATATCTGAGAAGGTATATCAAAAAACCGCTTTTTAACCATTTGGCCGGCCTGCATGATCAGAGAGAAGGGGCAGATAGCACGAGAGACACGGGGAGGGATGAATTCATGACCGAATAGCACGCTGGAGTGCACGACTGCTTTGCTATAATTTCACTGCTGAATACCGCAACTTGTCCACAAACAATGTAGCAGATGCACTTTCTCGGCTACCAGCACTTACCTCGGAGGCAGTGATTGCTAAGGAGGAAGAAATTGTCTCGTTCATTGAGCCAGCCTGCGAGATAAAGGAGAAGTTCAGGCAGGCCGCCCTCGACGCCAGTTACCTGGAAACCGTCAATTGATGACCGAAAATTCGGAGGGTATGCAACCGCAAGCTAACTCAAATGCAAGGCCGAGTCCGTGAAATTGAATTTTATGAAGATGTTTCGTCATCAAGCAGTGCTGAGCAAGTTTTGACTGTAAAACGTTGCGCGCGTAGCGGAATTCACATTCAATTGCAAGTCGCGAATTTCACTTTGACATTCCTTGTTGATTCAGGGTCGTCTGTTTCAATCCTGTTGGAGCAAGAATTCAGTCGATATTTTTCAGAGCGTTCCGCTCCTGCCTGCTCCGCATGTTACTGTGTTTGACTACTCTCAACGGCCGATTTCCTTACTAGGTTGTTTCCAGGCAGACGTCGCTTTAAAGGCCGCACAGCGTCGCTACGTTTTTATGTTGTACACCGGGGAACTTGTGTGATCGGTCTTGACGGCATTAAAGCCTTGGATCTTCGCATTGAAGGTTCTGCTCTCAAGTGCTTGTACACGTCCATTGCTCCGCTGCCGGCTGTCGTTGACCCGCTGTCCTGTTCTATTTCCACACCGTCAAGCACGCAGCCCCGTAACACACCTCTTCCGCCAGCTTTAGCACATGAGTTCAGTTCACTTTTCAGTCCCGAGTTGGGTCTTGCTAAGGGGTTCACGCATCGCATCAAGACGCGGCAAGGCGTGCAGCCTGTAACTTCGAAGCTTCGCCGTCTGCAATATTCTCTCCCGTCACCAGTATCAAATGAGCTTCAGAGGTTGCTGAGCCTTGACATCATCGAGCGCATCGATGCTTCTGAATGGGTGTCCCCCATTGTTTTTGTTAACGAGAAAGATGGTAGCATCAGGATATGTGTAGACCTTCGAGAACCGAATAAAGCTATTGCTCCAAACAATTTCCCGTTGCCCCACACAGAGCAGCTGCGTCACGCTTTGGTAGGCGCTACACACTTCTCAAAACTTGTCTTGGTTTCCGCTTACCATCAGGTTCTCTTGCACCCTGACAGCAGGGATCTGACAGCTTTCATCACACATGACGGCCTTTTCCGTTTTAAAAGAATTTGCTTTGGGTTGGTTTCGGCCCCAGCGGCATTTCAGAAGATGATGGCGACTATCCTTGACCGCTGCCCTGGCACATTGATGATATGATCATTTTTGGCAAGACCGCAGAAGAGCACCTTTCAAACTTGAAGACTGTGCTGCAAAAGGTCAAGAACGCAGGTCTAAAACTGAACAACAAATGCCTTTTCGACTTTCCAGACTATGCGTTTCTATGGCACAAGCACGTGGTATCTCGCCACTTCCAGAGAAGGTAGTCTCCATAGTAAACGCACCAGTGCCAACTGATGTTGCCACCCTTCGTCCGTTCCTGGCTCTCGTACAATACTACTCCAAGTTTGTTCCACACTTGGCACAAGCGGTTGAGCCTATGAGAGTTTTACTTGGCAAAAATGAGCCTTTCATCTGGTCTGCCGAAGCAGACAGCAGTTCAGCAGGGTCAAGGAAATGCTTTCGTCGAGTAGAGTTCTCCAGATGTTTGATTCGTCATTGCCAGTCATTGTGTCGACCGACGCGTCCGACTGTGGCCTGGGAGCAGTCCTGCAGCAACAAAGTGGCCACGAGCTCCGCACAGTCGCTTTCGCATCTCATACACTGTCGCCTGCAGAGAGAAAATATTCATTCGGGGAACGAGAAGCTCTTGCATGCATTTGGGCGTGTGAGTGATGGCACACGTACCTTTGGAGTCGCCATTTCACAATTCGAACAGACCACCAGGCACTGGTGTCCTTGCTGTCATCACAAGGACATGGAAGACGACCACTCCGGCAAGCTGTCACAGAATACCTTGGCATTTACCGCTGTACTCCGCACGCCACTACCGGGGTCACCCCAGCAGTTCTGGTGCATGGTAGAATTCCCCGAACCAGGCTGGATGTTGTGGGTTTCTCAGCACCAGCACTTGCGGAAGACCCAGCCAAGGAGTTGGCACGACTTCGTCAAAGGGTTCGGCATCAACAGTAGAGCAGCAAGCACTACACGGACAAAAGGAGAGCCGCCAAGAAGACGAAGATAGCCGTAGGCGATTTTGTCCGCATCAAATAACCGTCCGTTCGTTTCAAGGGAGACTGCGCCTTTTCTTCACCAACTAAGGTGATCAAGAGGAGGGGACCAGCCTCTTTCCGACTTGGAGACGGCCCGTACGTGGAATGCCTCCCAGCTTTCCAGGGTTCCGGAGAGGGGCACATGGGAACCAGTCCAGCCTGCCACGCCGCAGCCGCGGTCTCCTGAGGCGCTGCAGTCTGCCACGCCACAGCTTCCTGATGCGCTGCAGTCTGCCACGCCGCAGCTTCCTGATGCGCTGCAGTCTGCCACGCCACAGCCGCGGTCTCCAGATGCGTTGCAGCCCGCCACGCCGCAGCTTCCTGATGCGCTGCAGCCTGCCATGCCGCAGCCGCTGTCCCCTGATGTGCTGCAGCCTGCCGGGCTACAGCCTCCTTCTCCCAGGAGGCAGGCACTGTCTCCTGGCATACCGCAGCCGCAGTCTACGAACCCGTCGCCAGTGCGACGTCCAAAGCGGCCGACCCGAGAGCGCCGGCCACCGGCCTGGCTCCAAGACTATCGACCAACTAGTTGTCGGTCTGACGCGTACATAGTTTGTAAATATGTGTAAATAAGTACAGTGTGCATGCATTGGGGTTTTTCTTACTAATACTTACTAACAACTGATCACTAAAAATAAGGGAGGGAGTATGTTATATTCAGTTTCGTTATTCATTTCAGTTCTTTATTCCCCAGGGGGCGCTTCTGTTCTTCATTATATATATATTGGTTGTATATGTTAAATAAACGGCTTTTTAGATCGGGACGGCTGGAGTCTGTCTTCGACCTTTGGTCAACACCACACAACCTTTTTTGTTTATTCGACATGCCCCCCCCCCCAAAAAAAAAGAAACAAAAAATAAAGAAGCAGTAGACGGGGCCATGAGAGGCAAGAAGAACGGGGATGAAAAGCAATTGGAGGAGAGGCGGGTGGATGGTTGAGCTCCGTAAACGAAAACTCCAGGAAGACTAAGGAGAACTACTATTTTATATCAGTTCGAGGAAATCAGTAAAACACTGCTATGGCTTCGTCACTGACTGTACAATATGTTAAATAGCTGTTACAAAAAAAACTTCCTTATACAGCCTTAGAAACTGCCCCGATGGCTGGCGTCGTCTGCTATGGCCACCGACACGGAAACCACGGAGGCCGAGTCTGCTGCTTTGTAAAAGATAGGAAACCATTGTGTTGAATTGAAAGTAAGCATCAGAGGGGCTTTAGTCTGTGCTCGTGGTAACGAAATAAATTTTTTTGTTGCAAGAAAGGCGTGCAGCGTGTCCATCATGTAATTGCATTCATTGTAGATTTGCTTCTACAAATGGGCTGAGGTTGATACGACAAAGAAATGGCATCCGTAAATTTATATTCCTGTTTAGCACGCATACCCCCATGGAGCACGACGCAAGTGGTTTCTCCGTTTTGTGCAAAAGCAACCAAACATGCTTTGAGCTGCATATGCAGCTGCCACCTTTCTCACGCCAGAGCCACACGCACGTGCGCGCGTCATTAAGAGAGGTTAGCGTTCGTATTTTTCTTAGAGTAGGAGGAGGGGAAATAGATGGAAAGGCATGCAGGTAAGCCAGTTCTCAAACCGGCTAATCTGCCTTTGTGACGTTGTGGCTGGATGACACTTTACGTTTTCGCCAGTGCGACGATGAGAACAGGTTTGTCGGCGGCATGATTTTATTATTTATCCATGACTTCTTATTGCGCGATTCTTATGCTGTTCTCACACGATGCATTTGCGATCGCGATCGAGCCACATAAGGAGTGATTTTTTCGACGGTTGACTCTCATCCGCAGCTTGCACACTGGGGCCAATCGTGATAGAAAAATACGGTCCCGATCAGGCTGGCTCGCGCTCGAAAATACACCGTGGGACACACCGCCGTATTACTTTTCGCATTTGAATCCACTAGCACGCTGTCACTCTGTTGCTTCCGGATTCGGCGACGCTCAGTATGGGCAGACAATCCAAAGGGGGGCATCGGTAAATTCCTCGACGGAACGGCTCCGGGCTCAAGGCAGCGCTTTTTCCACCCTGCCGCGAACGAAGGAAATGTTATGCCCTGCGGTTTGCAGCCAACGAACAGCACTCAGCAATTGAAACGCCTTGCTATAGGAGTGCGTATCTGCCGGCACTTCTTGCGCCACCGGTGGGCGCTGGGGACACCGAGATGGTGCTTTTCTGTGTCGGATAAAAGCGAGAGTCCTTGTCAGGCAGTGTGACTGCATCCGGGCCCTGGTCGATCACCTACTGCTCAGCTGCGGCGTAAACAGCACCAACCGTCCCAGGGTGCAACAGATACGCCCCAGGGTGCAAGTATTGCGTATCACTCACTGAGCACTGGACAAAACACGGGGAAGGCGGGAGATGGTACTTTATTTCTCCGTGCCGGCAGTGCGCTATACGTACGCGAAGGAGCAGGGCATGAGCTTTCACTTTTTACCCCAAAGATGAGAAACCACTCAGCGCATGGCTGATAACGCTTCGAATTGGCAAGGAACCCAGCTCCAACGTACGTGTTTGAAACAAGCACTTCCGCGAAGAAGACCTTGTGTACGGACTACGAGCACAAATGTTCGGTGAGTAGCAGACAACCTGAGACGATCGCTCAGTTGCAGCGTTCCGTGACGACGAGCAAAACGTGAACAAGGTGAAAGCAGGAGCCAACGTTCCGACAAGTGGACTTGTCTTCTGAAGAAGAAGACAAGTCCACTTGTGGAAGCGTTGGTTCCTGCTTTCACCTTGTTCACATTTTGCTCGTCGTCACGGAACGCTGTAACTGAGCGATCGTCTCAGGTTGTCTGCTACTCACCGAACATTTGTGCTCGTAGTCCGTACACAAGGTCTTCTTCGCGGAAGTGCTTGTTTCAAACACGTACGTTGGAGCTGGGTTCCTTGCCAATTCGAAGCGTTATCAGCCATGCGCTGAGTAGTTTCTCATCTTTGGGGTAAAAAGTGAAAGCTCATGCCCTGCTCCTTCGCGTACGTATAGCGCACTGCCGGCACGGAGCAATAAAGTACTATTCAGCCGATAACTTTGAGCGCGATTTCCCGGCTTGTGTAGTCTCTAGGTGGCCGCGCAGATGAAGTACAAGACAACGCTGTTCCAAGAAAAAAACACTTGGAATTCCCGGTAAAAAAATTGATTGGGTTTTAACGTGGCGTGAACCCAGTTACACGAGCGAAAGCTCTGTTAAGTGTAGTTAGACGCGGTTCTTCAGTGCTTCTTTCGGGCGAGCTATATCGGCACGGTGCGCAGACTCAGCGTGGCGCTTGCGGCGAAGCGTTGACGCTCTCGCACCGCCGCGTGCTTCGTCCATGGCGAGGATGAGTGACCAAGCCCAACTACGACGCGGCCTATTCAAATACACGTAATATGCAGAAATCATTTTCTGAGATAACCCCTAGGCCGAGTTGAATGAAATTTTTTTTGAATTTGAGAGATAAAGGTAAATTATAGCGACTGCTGGAATCGGAATTTCTATTTAGGGTCTGAATTTGTTAAAAGAATTTTCAAAAATTTGAAAGTTCGAAGAAAATAGAAGCACGAAGTTTGCAAATTACTAGCTCTGCATCAAGAACAGATATTGCGGTTCTGTAAAAAGTATCCATTAGATCATTCAAAGCGGACAAATTCCATATGTCAATTTATATCTTACGTGAATTTGTTACGTTGTGTACAAGTGTTCTGCAAAACCTGTATTTCCATATTAATAATTTTTTTTAGATTCATGTGTAACATATCGATTTTCTTCGCTTTGGATGTACCATTCGATCCAATTCACAGAATTTTGATATCGCTTTTTAAGAGTTGTATATTTTATAGTTTCGTTTTTTAAGAATTTGCGATTTTTTACCAATTTTTAATAAAATATTGACGACCTAAATAATCCGCGTGCACCGCTTCCGAGCCACAGTTTGACTTGCCCCTTATATGCCGCATCTTTTACAACCGCGATAATTGTACAAAGAGAAGCCATGTTTCGCTCAAAATATATCTGTTATGTACAAGATCGACAACACATCTTCGGGCACCAGCAACCGATTTCATTCTGCCGGCGTGCTTTTTATTTGCGTAACATCAATGACTCCGTGCAGATCTAGGAAAACGCGTTTAGAATACTCCTGGCGTTGCATCTCGGAATGCTTCTCAGCTATCACTTTATTACAGCGAGCTTCATGCGGAGGCTGGTGCGCGGTTGAGAGCATTGGTATGCCACTGCAGCACTATGCAAACCACCGCCTCTATGCCGGCCACGAACCTCTCTACGCCACACAAATCCTCCAGCTTTCCTTCCTCACTGCGTCGCTCTTACCCCGACCGTAGGACAAGCTTAGTTCTGCATGATACTATCACCTGAGGGCCTTCGCAAAGACACCTACCCTGCACAGGTACCACGGTCGGCCCATCCATGCCTTTAAAGAGGCCCTGCACCACAACTCGGGCTTGCGGAAATATGATAGTCCGCAGGTAGCATGCGCTTCTGTGAACATCTGGGAGTTTCGTTGTCGTACGCGGCGCGTAGAGCGCGCAAGCGGATCGCGAAGTCACCTTACTCTCAAGCGCTCTCTTTTCAATAGTAGGCTCTCTCTGCTCACTCTCTTATGGACGCTTTATTTCGTCATCGGACGCTTTATCTCGCCGTTTCCTTAGACGGCTGCTATTGACCGATAGCTTACATCATGCTGCGGTCGGCTACATGGTGTAGATAGCGCAGCTGCCGCGTGATGCCGCCACCAGTCCACTGGCTAAGTGCACTGTGGCTCGCTGACATGCTCGCTGAGGAAAACCACTTTTGGCTTATGTTTAGCGCGTCGTAGGCACCAAAGCCGGAAGTCGTGGCGTCTACGTTAACATCTAACATGAAATTTGAACTGCGCGCCACGGTGACATTTAGAAGGCGGATCGTTGTAGGCACGCCCCGCTGCGCCGTAGCCTTCACAGTGCAAGGCATTGAAGAACGAGCGGGAGCATAGCGGAGGCCGTGTTTGATTGCCAATAACTCCGCTTCTGCTGAACGTATTGAACTACTTTTTGTGGCAAAGTATTTCTGAAAAGGTCTATTTTCACATCATATGCATTTCTCCACTTTTATAAAGAGTAGTTCAGGGCTAAGTACACTGCCCCTGAGACCTGTCCATGGGCCCTATAACATAAAACTATTCCAACCTGTTTAAATTCTAATCTCTTGACGTCAAATTTACGTAACCACCGACGCAAGCAATGGGCGGTAACCAGCAGCGTTGCTTGAAAAGCTCAATCAAATGCTCTCCTCGTTTATATGAGGTCCCTTTGTGGCTCTCAAAGTCAATAGTATGCCTACATTGAGCAGATTTTCTTATCAAATTGGCTGACAACAGGCCAGGAGCACGCTAAAGTGGAAAGTGTTTCGATGGGGCCGAGCCAGCACAGCGAAAGTAGATAACCGGATGCAGAACGTGGTGCCGGCGTCTGCGATTGATCCGCTTCTCCTTACTTAGCTTGCAGTGATTGGTCGAAAACGGCAGCGGTGGGCAACGGAACGTTAAAAATTCCACAAGAACAGATCCTCAGCAAAGAGGAGTTGGCAAAGCGATGCCGTATATGTGCCGAAAGCGCTCGATAACGTTATATTCCCACGTGAAAATGCGTATTATACGCAAATAAATCAATGCTCCCGGCCGTTCCGAGTAGCTATACTTCGTTCCATGCATAGCAGTCAACGCTGTGGAGCAAGAAGTTCGGTCAAGGAACGTGATCACTTCGCGCGTTCCCTCGACGCTTCGCGGCGCGCCAACAGCGTTCGCTCGCGCAATATATGGAGGCTCCTGGCGACGTATTGCAAATAAAAAAAAAGATGAATATAACAACAAAATTAAAAACGATCTAAAACAGCGCATTTGCAGCCGTATAACGCACTGTGTTTGTTTCTAAGCATTAAATCTTGTTTTATTCAATGCTGAGCCTACATTAAAAAACAGTTGCGATTGCAATTGCGATTAAAACCGTCGAACTATATTCAATTGCGAACGGCGCCACTAAAAGAAGTCTCTCTAGCCTCCACAGCGTTCACTGCTAGGTATGGAACAGAGTATAGTGCCAGAGCAATCAACCAGCAGCCATCTTCTATTCCTTTCGACGTATCTTCTATTCCTTTCGGCATATTACTCCTTCTTAAACGCGTTCACGTCACTTTGACACGGTGAGTTTTCGCAGTTTCGTGACGTCGCATGACAGACGAACTGGGCGCAGCCAGAAAACAGACAGCTTTAGTTGCACGTGCGTAGAGGCTTTGCGTACGTAGCGCTTCTACGTGCAAGCAGTGCGCATGCATAGAACGTAGCGGCCGCGCGCTGGTCTCACGGGCGCACGTGAGATTCAATTCTTTGCGTGCGTTTCTTGCGCACGCAGACAGCTTCGCGCGGGAATTTCGCAAGATCACGAACAAGCGATAGCGGGCCGTACGCGCGCAGACCGTTTGCATCAAAACACGGCGACAGGAATGGCTACCGCCGTGTTCACATTTCCCGTTAGATGGAGCTACGTGGTCCCTCTTGGCGCGCGTGGCGTACGTGTAGCTAAAAGCGTTTCAGATAGCGTGCGCGTAAGGTACGTAGGCTTTTCACGTTCGCGTACGGGAAGTCTCTACGTACGTGTAACTAAAACTGTCTAACATTTGATCAATGGTAGAGTTTTACGGTGAAAAAGGGGTCGAATCAGAAATAATTATGATTCTTTTGTTCGGTCTAATCATGCACAATCAAGCTGCACACATCATATCAAATGGGGCGTTTTCGAGCTTTTCATGTCGTCGCGTGAGAGAAAAGCGAAGTGGGACTGGCCTGAAAACTTTTTAACCAATCCTGGAGGGCTGATTGGGGAATTGGAATAGATTTACGTTATAGAACCCCAAGGGCCCTATAACGTAAATCTATTCCAATATTTTTTATTCCAATCTCCTTACGTCAAATTTGCGGAACCACCGACTCAAGCATCGGGTGGTGACCCGCAGGTTTGTCTTAACAAACCAATCAAACGCACTCGTCGTTTATAGGATTGCTTTAAAAACGAATAACATTGCCTGCACTGAGCGGCCTATATTATCTAATTGGTTGACAAGAGGCGAGAAGCACGCTCAAGTGGAGAGGGATTCGATGGGGCTGAGCCACTGAAAATCGATAACTGCCTGAAGAGGGTGGCGCCGGCGTCTGCGATTGGTCCGCTTTCCCTTACTTAGCTTGAGGTGGCTGGTCGAAAATCGCAGCGGCATGCAACGAAAGGTTAAGAATGCCGCTAAAACGGATACTCAGCAAACAAGGATTGGCAGAGCGAGGTCATAAACCTGCCGAAAGTGCTCGATAACGTTACACGGCCGAGCAAAAAGTTTTATTGTACGCGAATAAACCCGTGCTCTCCGTCAGATGCGAGTAGCCATTGCCTGAGCGATCGGCGGCAGCCATCTTTTATTCCTTTCGTAATGGGGAATGCTGTGGCTATTCAAAAGAAAATTCAGTTTTGTTCGGCATATTAATACATCTATAATGCGTACACGCCACTTTGACGCGGTGAATTTTTCCGGTTTTGTGGCGTCATGTGACAGGCAGGTTAAGTGGGTGCAGCCCGAAAACTTTTGACCAATGGCCGAGGGCTAGCGAAAAGGCTTTGAATCAGAACTAATCATTTTTCTTTTGTTCGATCAAATTATGCATTATCAGTGCGTACAAGTCATATCAGATGGGAAGCTATCGCGGTTTTCGAGACGTCGCTTGGGTGACAGGCGAAGTGCTGGTGGTTCAAAAGTGTTTTTGACCAATTGCGGAGGGCTCATTGCAGAATTGTAATAGAAAAGTTTCGGATATCTTCACGTTTAGTGCCCCAAAGTAAACCAAACCAAAAGCAAGTAAAGAACACATAGAGAATCAGGCGAAATAAGCGAAACGTCATTGGTCTTACGTCAATTACTCGGCTGGATGATGTGGGCTGCAGTACCTGTAGAGACCTGTTAAGATGGAGCAACTTACATAAGTAGGCGTTGGTCTTCAACCTATTTGTATAATATCGCCTCATAGTTAAGGTATCCTTCACTTCCTTTAGGTTCGGTTTATCTTCGTCCACCCTACTAAACTGCATATACCCACCTGTCTCTTCGAAACCTTTAAAAAAATCGCCAGTGACAGATATGGTGCTGTGCTGCCATTTCTGGTTTACTTCTGGAACTGGCGGGCGTTACTTTCAAGACAAATTGCAATTTTCAGGTAGTTAAATAAAGTATTCAGATATACCTTCCTAAATTTGCGCTTTAAGGCCCGTGTTGCAATTGCGAAATGAAAGTTTAGCAAGAGTGAGTGCTTGGGAAAAAATCGTCACTGTTTAAGAGTATGCTTCGAGAGACGTGTAAATTTCAGATAACAGTTTCCGAAAAGCACGCGTGAAGCAGTTAAACATAATCATAAAGGTAGCGATAATGCAGATCACAGATCTTGTAGACGAATATTTCGAAAATGGCACTACTCTTAACATTTCCGCTAAGCCAGCATGACTTCACCACCGCTTTTCAGTTGGGAACTTGCAACATCTGCCCAACGGTAATAATGAAACGTTTATTAGTGAGTAACTATAATGCTGGATCGGCACATCGCATTCATTATGCCAGTAACGACCGCTTTGTCAGGTAACCCACCACGGCAAGTCGGAATGCGCCATGTGATCCCGGATATATATATATATATACAAGTTTGCGTCACGACATTCCTTCGGGAAACGTCCGTGCCGTCTGTTGTCGTTTTCATTGAGCTGTTCTTTTTTTTTTCAAAAATCAGTATAGAACGCGGAGTGACTTTTACCGCACGCATTGCTGTATGAACTAGCATTTTTGTCTAGTGGACTGGGCAAGCTTGGCTGGATTTTGGTGGCGGGAGTTGCTGTAATGGCAGATAGTCCTGTAGATTCTCCACGCTAGTAAGGAACAAATAAAGCGGAGCATGCAGGTAGGACCTAGACAAAGCTGTACCATGCGCTCTGCAGAAGTAGTTTGATTAACTACACAGGCGCGAATTCGAATTTAGACTTCTTTGGACCCTCTGCGGTAGTTAAACTACTATGCCTGCTGGCTATGTTCGCTGTGGTGGTAGCTGCGAAGCAGGCTCGAATTCCGACGGTAGCTGCCCATTCATACCGGGGCGGAGTGCGAAAAATCCTTATGCATCGTGCTCCACGGGCATGTTAAGGATTTAATACCAGCTAGTCCGAATAAATTTGAAGCCCTCCACGGCGTCGTCTCTTTTAGCCCACTGTGTGGGCGAAAACTGACGACGGTTTGTGATGACGTCACAAACAGCTTTGTGATGTCACCCACACAATAAAAATTAACTTATGGGGTTTTACGTGCAAAACCACTTCCTGATTATGAGGCACGCCGTAGTAGAGGACTCCGGAAATTTCGACCACCTGGAGTTCTTTAACGTTCACCTAAATCTAAGTACACGGGTGTTTTTGCATTTCGCTCCCATTGAAATCCGGCCGCCGTGGCCAGGATTCGATCCCGCGACCTCGTGCTCAGCAGCCCAACACCATAGGCACTGAGCGACCACGGCGGGTATCCGCACAATAAAAGATTTAGGCGAAGCTTTCTTTGCCTACCACCCCGCCGTTGCACCTGGGTCGGTCGGCGGCTGGTCAGTTTCTTGGCGAGTAGATTCCTCCACACTCTACAACAAAAAAAAAATGAGAAAAGGCACTCCATCGCGCGATTTGAACCTCGGCCCCCCCGCACAACAGCCCGATACTCCAACTATTAGGCCACAGCCACCTTTGTTTCTCTTTTCGTTGGCATTTATTACAAATATAAAACATAAGTGCATAAGTTACCGACATAGCAGCCAAAACATCTAACACTTCAGAGTCACATTATTACCGTAAACAGCTCTCTAAAACATAGGCAAAAGGATATACTTCATCAACATGGACATGATATGCTTGCATGAGTGTGTACAATGCCTATTTTTCTAAACGCTGGCATATTCTAAATCAAGGTGAGTACTGAAACGCTGTCTGGCAAAGCGTAATTAATTAGGAAAGGCACTTTTCTACCTTGGAATAACTGTCGTTGTTGTGATGTACCAGTTACTAGACAACACTGTTTTATTAGCTGCAATACCACCATGTTACTTGGGAACGTGCTCCAGAGCACATTTAAAAAGCATCTTGATGTAAGACCCCATACCATAAGACATCTTATGTCACATAAATGTGAAGATGCGCCTTTTGATGAGCTGCTAGTTACGAAACATAGTTTATGAAAAACTCGCATGCTCGGCCGGAATGCAGAACTAATTTTCGCTTCGGAGTTAAATTTCATTGAGATGATTTCAAAGGGGAAATGGTTTTACAATCAGAGAGTTCCAACCAGATTCGCACGCATTGGCCGCGCCACAACCGCACGTGCAGTCCCATCGTGCCAACGCCAACCACTTATTTCACATGACTGCCGTGTTTATGATGCCGTGATGATATGATGATTATTGCCAAACTTTACCACACTTCACAACGGTGGATTGGCCAAGAAGGAACACTTTATTGCATGACGACTCTAGTCCATGTCATCCCCACTTGTGACCGGGAATCCACTCCAAGAGGACCCAGAGATTTGGATGCGATGGCATGTGTGTCTTTAAGTGAGCACAAAGATGACGGGCAAGAAATATTTATGAGATTTCGGAGCGCGTCTTGGCTGTCGGAGCGTACAGTAATTGTGTCCGTTTCGTGTGCGGGTTAGCAGATAACGTCTGCGATTGCCTGCGTTTCAGTGTCCATAGCGGTTGGAACGATTGCAGAAGAATATGAGAATGAATACGATGGGCCCACTACTGCCGTAGAGAGAGAGCAAATGATAAAGGAAAGATAGGGAGGTTAACCAGGACTGAGCCCGGTTGGCTACCCTACACTGGGGAAAGGGAAAAGGGGACGGAAAGATTAAAAGAAGAAAAGAAAGTCTACTGGGTATATCGTTCGGTCACTCAGTCCAGATCACAGACGCTGATTCAATCCAGTAGCCTTCAAATATCGCATCAGAGCTTTTGTGGCCTTTTGTAGCTGCGATATGCGAGGCCATGGTCCCAAGATCTTCTTCAAGGTGAACGGTGTTCTATCTAGCTGATTGAGAGCTGTGCAGAGGTCATGTCTTTCGTTTTGAAAAGATGGGCAGTAGCACAGTAGATGTTCTATAGTTTCCTCGGCACCGCAGGCATTACAGTCGGCGCTATCAGTCATTCCAATCAAAAACGTATATGCATTGGTGAATGCGACGCCCAAGCGTAAGCGGCACAGCATTGTTTCCTCATTTCGCAGAAGCCCTGGTAACAGCCGCAGTTGCATAGAGGGGTCGAGGGAATGCAATCGTTCTTGGGTGAATTCAGGTGTGTGCCACTTCTCTAATGTCATACGGTGTGCTACCTTGCTTAGGTGTTGGGCTGCGTCGGTCCGCGATAAAGGTACAGAAACGAGGGTTCCTCCTTCGTGTGCTCTCCTAGCAGCTTCGTCAGCGAGGTTGTTGCCGGAGATACCGCAATGGCCAGGCAGCCACTGAAACACGACGTCGTGTCCTTTCGCTATCATACGATGGTGACTACTGCCGTAAGCGCTCGCTCCGGTGTACGGGCTACGTCTTCATAGTACGCTTTATGCGGCAGCGTGAAATCGAGTCCCGTGGTGTTGTTGGTGGTGGTGGAAAAGGTTCAAGGCGCCTAATATCACACTCAAGGCGAGCTAGAATGACCCGCCACTGAGTATACACGTCGAGAGAGAAGAAGAGCAAGACGACACTGTTAGTGCTGTTGTCACCTCAACTCTGTAATTTTTGCATAAGTTTTGCTATTGATTAAGTGAATTATTTATATCCTTGGAAGACGGCCGCATCTTTGAGGCGGTACTCTCTCTATAGGAAGGGTACGGCTGCTCCGGCGCCGGCATCTTTAAAGGGACAGCGCCATCCGGAGGAAGCCAGCGTGGCGGAGACGGCCATGGCCTCGAAAGGCGTGGAGCTGCCAGACATGAGGGACGAAACGCAATCCAGTGCGTCACCATCGCTCAGTGGGGACCACTCAACTATCGTCGACTCTGAGGAGGAAGCGGCTGATATGGCGGAAATGGACAGCGACGGCTTCAAGGTGGTGAGTCATCGGAAGCAAAGAACGGTCGGAATCCCGGTGGTAGTTTTGCCAACAGAGAACGGTGCTGATTTGAGAGAGCGGAACCCTTCGAAGCCATTAAAGTACTGCTGGGATCTGCTCCGATTCGCAGTCGCTTCACAACGCAAGGTGCTCTTTAGATATGGCAACGGAAGAGCAAGTTGACATTCTTCTCCGCTGCTCTCAGATTGGGGACATAAGAGTTAAAGCCCGGTTGCCCCACTCCTACATGACGAACACATGTGTTATTAGGGGAGTACCAGTGTGGTATTCGGAAAGCGACCTTCTTGACTACTTGAAACCGCAAGGTGCTCTGCACGTGCAACGTCTGATGCGCCGGGTGAAGACTCAAGAAAAAGAATGGGCAGCGAAACCTACTAAATCTGTTGTGATAACGTTTGCTCCCAACACCAGGCGCCCCGAAAAAATTGAACTCGGTTTTACCAAGCATGCAGTCAAAGAGTTCGTTGAGACTCTTCCCCGATGCTTTAGGTGCCAACGCTTTGGGCATGTAGCCAAAGATTGCAACCAAAGGTCAACGTTGCAAACGATGTGGTGGCGCCCACGGCTACAAAGCCTGCAAGGCAGATTTTGCTTGCGCTAATTGTGGTGGTTACCATCCAGCGAGTTTCGGTGGCTGCCCCTTCCGTGTAAGCGCCTTACAGCGTCGAGTGTCCTTCATTAGTGGTCCCAAACCACAACCTACTGAGAAGCGGATACCTGGAAGTGACGAGTTCCCGGCGTTAGATTCGGAAGTTGAGTTCCCTGAGTTAGAGACGGAAGTTCGTAGCGTAGTAACAAGCAACGTCAGTGAGCGACCTGACCCTAGCAAGACGGCAAAGTCCTCTGTGGGTGAGTGGGTTGTTCGATCTGCTGCAGCAAAAAGTGTCCAAGTTCCTCAGCGAACAGATCACAGCCAGACTCGACGACATGGAGGACATTCCCTTGCATCAAAAGAGATGAAGAAGCCTGCTGCAGTGGCCAAGAGTGGGTCCCAGTCCGCATCTTTTGTTGAAGTTGTGAGGCAGTGCGTACAGCAAAATAATGAGCTGTCCGACCTTCTGCGAATTTTGTTTGAAGTTTTGCGTTCATATGTTCAAGCGATGCAGACTGGCACCCCGAAGAACTTCCTACAGCTCGTTCTTTCCTTTGAGTCCATGATTACCGCCTTCACACCGAACATTACCTTAAAATATGGCTAGTTTACTTCAACCTCGTGCGACTAAATATCACCGAAAAGTGCCTTTTATTATGCAATGGAACTGCGCTGGGTATATAAGTCGATTAACAGAACTGAAATTATTTTTGAAAGATACGTGTGTTCCAGTATTGGCCCTCTCGGAGGGTGGCCTACCAAGCGAGAGATCTTTGACTGGATATGTCGCCCACACGAATTGCAGCATAAAGTCGTTTCCCGCAGGAAGTGCCGCCCTTTACATACGAAGAGAGATTCCTCATGTGGCTTTGAAAGTCACCGATCTTTGCACCGATAGTATTGAGGTAGCGGCTGTGAGGATACGGCTTGGCTTACGAACCCTTTCTGTTGCGTCCGTATGCGTGTCTCCGCGGAAGAAGGCAGCGATGGATTTGTTTCTCCAGCAGCTTTGTGACCGTTGCCCAGCGCCCCGGATTATCTGCGGTGACATCAATGGCCATCACTCTGTCTGGGGTGACAGGAACACAGATTCCCGCGGACGCAAACTTGTATAAGTTATTGACAGTTTTGACCTGTGCGTGGCCAATGACGGAAGTCCCACTTTCTTCCGGCCTCCAGCCTCAGCGACATCTATAGACCTAACCTTGCATTCACCTGACGTCCGTGTGAAATGGTCAACTGCACCTGACCGCATGGGAAGTTATCACTATCCAATATTAGTGTTTACTGCCGACTTCCATATGCGCGGCTCTAAAATTAGCTATGTTGTTAATTGGGACAAATACAGGAAGCAACTTGCATGTGTTCCTGGTGATGTGATAGACAAAATGATTTCTGGTAAGATGGCTGCTACCGCAGCGGTCAAGCTGCCTAATCATTTTCCGACTCGGGATTTAAAACTCAAGAACCTTTGCGCAGCGCGCAGAAGGGCGGAGCGACAACTAATACGGAAGAAGGACGACAGATCCTTGAAAACGACCTTCAATAGGCGTAACTCCGCCATTGGACGCCACACGAACAAACTCTGTAGGTCGCAGTGGGCGTTCTTCTGCGCTAGCTTGACTGTTTTCTCACCAATGATGAGAATTTGGCGAGTCATTGGCAGTCTTGCTGGTGATTCTCGTCCTAGTATACCTTTCAAAGCGCTTGCACTGCGCAAGCAGAAATCTCTCGTGTGCTTGGCAGAGGAATTTGCAGATGCATTTGTAAGTGCAAGTTTAGGAATACATCGCTGCGCTCTGCCTGCAGCAACTACGTCGGTGATGGGTGCCCCGTTCACACTTCGAAAGCTACAGACTGCACTCAGCAGCCTGTGGCGTCGATTTGCACCAGGCACTGACGGCATTACCAACCAGATGACGAAGAACCTACCTCTGGAACACCGGAAGACGCTCCTAAGTTATCTCAGTCGAGTGTGGGAGACTGGCGACGTTCGTCCTTCATGGAAGGTGGCTTGTGTTGTCCCAATGCTGAAGCCCGGCAAAGAAATGACATACTTGGCCTCGTATCGTCCTATATCACTGACGTCGTATGTGACTAAGGTCATGGAGAAGCTGGCAAGTAAGCATTTATCTCGGTGGGTCGAAAATAGAAGAGCTCTGCTAACATGCATGACTGGATTCCGAACAGGTTTAAGCGCGCAAGATAGCGTCTTGGACTTGATAAGCCATATTGAACATCATAGAGCTTTCGGCCTTTCAACACTAGTTATTTTCCTAGACGTATGAAAGGCTTATGATAGCATCCTTGAGAGCTCAATACTCAATAGTTTGCAGGCCATGGGCGTACAGGGCTATGTTCTCCGATTCATTCACTCACTTAACAGTGATCGTAAAATTCAAGTGCGGTTAGGAAGTACCATAAGCACCGAAAGGGCGGTATCGCGAGGTGTACCTCAGGGAAGTGTTCTTTCCCCAACGCTCTTTAATGTTGTAAAGGCTGGTCTTCCCGCTGAAGTGGAAAAACATTGCAGGCCTGTCCATATGTCAATATACGCGGACGACATTTGTCTTTGGTTAACCGGATATCAAAACAAGCGTTTAGCTTTGATAGCTTGACAGGCATTACTTTCAGTACAAAATTACCTTCAAGGTGTTGGGTGGACCCTCTCGGTGGAAAAATCTGACTTCATCATGTTTCCAGGTAGAGGAAGACGGTATCCGCGGCTGAAGATAGACCTTGATCCATCTTACCTTCGTTAATTGACGCACAAGCGCTTTTTGGGAGTCATCATTGACTACCGTCTACAGTGGCGACGAGCTGTGGACTCGGTTGTGACATCACTATCTTCGTGTCTCAATGTGATCCGTAGAGTTGCAAGTGAGCAATGGGGAAATCACCCTTCTTCAATGATAAGGCTGCACGATGCACTGGTGACGAGTCGAATAATGTATGTACCAGCTCCCTTTAATTTTCCCCTCGCCATCACAGCTGGAACGACTTGATGTTTTGCACAGAAAGCGCCTAAGGAGGGCTCTTGGCGTTCCGCAGACTGCTCTTAGCCTAATCGCTGCGCAAAAGTTATTGACGCAAATTGGCCGCCTCAAACAGACGGTAGCCGGGCGAGCCCTTCTACAGCGCCTTCGAAAGAGATCTGAGTCGCGAGCGTACTTGACACTAAATACTCTTGGTTACCTGGGTCTTGACGCTAGAGGTCGACCTAAGAGGTTGCAACCACCTTGGTCATTCGCGAGCCTCGATTGTTCGTTGACAATTCCTCACGTTCGCGCTAAGCGGAGTTCTCCTTTGGCGGCAACGCGTTCGGTGGTACTGGAACATCTTGAGACTGAATATGCACGTCATCTTCAAATTTTTACTGATGGCTCTGTAGACAAGGTCAGAGGATCTATTGCAGCTGCTTTTCACATTCCCTCTTTATAGTATGATTGGTCGGTTCGCTTCACTGCCGTCGTGTCCTCCACAACGGCCGAAAGCGTTGCCATTGAGGCAGCTATAACGAAGCTACGGTTTTGTACGCCTCAACCTGTTGTCATTCTTACAGATTCAAAACCTGCCCTTCAAAGGTTAGAGCACGGGTTTCCTACTGATGTCTTGTGTCTTAGCTCCCTACTCTCGGTACACAATCCCCATATCAAAGGCTTCTCCATGCATTTCCAATGGGTGCCCTCGCACATAGGTATCATAGGCAACGAGATGGCAGACAGCCTCGCCCATAGAGCGCTGTCTGGGAATCCACTGAGAAAAGTGCCTCAAGAGGACAAGATACTCTTCAGAGAAGCCGTGTCGTGCCACTTCAGCGCTTTGTGGAGCTCACCTCACAAGCCATGTGTGACCAAGGGTCTCAAAACAAGCCAAGCCACTTCACTGCTCTGCATTCGCACGGGCTCTGCTTGTACCCCTGCGTGGATGTATAAGACTGGCCTGGCGTTGTCTCCATTATGTTCAACTTGTGGTGTGTGCCGTGACATAGAACATTACCTAATGTGCTGTACTTAGTATAACGCGGAAGGGAGTTTGTTAGTCGGGTCCCTCAAGAAGGCAGGAGTTCCTCACAGTTCTCTTCAGGACATTGTTTTCCCGCGCAGGAACCAGTTGTGTAGGAAGGAGGCTTCTCTCCTTCTTTTAAATTACCTGCAGGACACAGGTTTGGCCTCCACATGGTGACCTTAGGAGTGACCATTTGTAATTGTGTGGTTTGTGTATGATTTATGTGATTTATTTATTTTAAGTGCCGCTACGGTGGAGCGATTGCGGGCCGCAACTGCAACGCTAATCCCACCAGTAGCCTACAACCACTCAACTCAACAACTCAACTCAACTAGACATGTCGAGTAGGAAATGTTGCACTTGGTGACGCACTACGATTTGTTTTTTTTTGTTTCTTTTAGCCAAAGCAGTTGGCCGTATTCATATCATGCTAACGCCAACCAGCTCATAGTGCTGATTGCTGCCTCTAGATCATGGTTGCGATTTCCATTCTATGGCACACACTCATAACGAGGGATCGCCAAATAAGCGGCGGGCACATTTAACATAAATAAGAAATGCATAAATACACGTGAATACAAGTGTTGTCGCATTGCGTATAGAAAGAGTGCGCCAGAGCACATACGCGTGCGCCAGTTTCTTTTACACTAAACTGCCGGAATGAAATGGGCAAAAAAATTTATAGCATTTTATTAATCCCTTCATGATAGCTTCACGTCGCATGAATTCCAATATGTACTTTGAATATGCATAATGCTTAAACTTCTTTCTGATGTGTGCTTCTCAAGTGTTTGCTTCGCTGTAAGACCTTCCTCCCATATACTACTGTGCACAGCGTTCACTGACTTTTACTGTGGCCAAACCCTACTTCGATGTGTGCAAAACTCATCAATCTAAAAAAGCCGACAGGTGTTCATGCTGCTCTTGATCGATTGCAATGCGCTAGCATTGTTGCTCAATACAGAACAGGCGAGCAATCTCTCGTTCAGGTTTCTATTATTGGCCCCGGATCGCTACATGAAACTCCTCTGATCTATGCAGAATTTTCTGTTGAGTGGTGATGAACCTGCAACCTGTCGTAGATGTAGTGAGGGGCCTACCACCCTTCATGTCCTCCTGGAGTGTCGGGAAGCAGAAGCTGAGAAAAACGCTTTCCTCTAGCATACCGCCAGCATTTCCCTCTCCATCCAGTAATGTTTCTTGCTGCAGTAATGAGCACACAAAGCCAACAGATGAAGCCAAGGAAAGCATCAGGGAAATTAGTTGTGGTTAAAATTTAAATGTGGACGATAATAAAGAACGGGAAATGAAAGTGGACAAATGATAACGTGTCCTCGGTGGGAGCCGAACCCACAACCTCCGCATTACACGTGCGTTGACGTACCAGTTGTGCTACGGCGATGGCTATCGAATCGTCCACTAACTTGGGTATTTGTGTTTGCTAGGTCTAGCTAGCCCTCGGTGTATTAGCCAGCGCCACTCAGAGCCAGGGTGGGCGGATGTGGAACATCACTTTTAGCCGACGACGTCCCGTAGCATGTGCTCTTAGGAGAGCGGCCATGTGGCTAATAAACCCTCGCATGCTACCTAATGGCATCAAGGCTGTCAGATTGGAAACGCTCCAGATTGGAAATGAATAAACGACAGAAGAAGGGGAACCGAGGGGCTCGATCTTTTTAGTCATTACCATATGAAGCCAGCAGACAATAAAGCCAAGAAAGGCATCGGGGAAATTAGCTGCATTGGAAATTGAAATTCAAAGGAAAATTGAAAGATTTCAGTATCAACTACAGCTAATTTCCCCGATTGATTGTCGGTCGGCTTTATGTCATCATGATGAAAAAAGTCAACCGAGCCCCTCAGTTCTTCTTCTCTCGTTGGCGCAGTAATGCTTTTTTTAGCACCAAAGCATTTCTAGGTTTCTTTAATGATGTTGTATTACATGTTATTAGCCCAAGAAATTCGTCGCGCACCCTCTCGCCAGAGGATGCTGCTGCGATAATAACGTTTTTTATAGCACATGCTTCCAGGTATTTGAGTGGCAAGGGCTCTGGCAAGGCAGTAGTGCATCTCTGACATATTTTAGTAAATAATATCATCCTTCCACAATGTCTCTTTTGTGCTCACAGTACACTTCCGTAGGCATTGCCATCATGTTATTACATATACATTTTGCGCAATTTACAGTGACAGTTTCTAAGGCAAATTTACAGTCACGTCACATCAAGCTCTCGTAATTCATCAATGTATTTCGGGCTCATTACCACTAGTTTGGCGCTCTTTGGAAATAATTGGCTTGCGCCACAAAAGACTACATTCATCAAAGTATTACGGTCGTCTAGAAATTTATTTAAGATTGTCAGTATCAATATGTTCACACCAAGTGAAACAAATTCGCCTTTATTCTGCATCAGGAGGTTTTTCGGTTTAGAAACGGCAACAGTCTTTTTGTTATCGGCGCATTCCTGTGATACCTTACCTTCTTTTCCTCATTCTTACTTTACAACACACGTTTCTAGCCACTGTCCGATATATTATACGAAATGTATTTTTCAATACGACGTGTTCTGTAATGTGTTCGAACTAGGAAGAACAGTCACAGCTAACAATGTCTGCGCTCTGTATACATAGAACTCCCGCGGCAATATAATGGTTGAATCGTAACCGCGCGTGTTATGTTCGAATAATTTGGCTTTGATCCTTTATACTAACAGAGCAGCGTAGACGCGAGAATGATTAAAGTGTTGTTCGCGGCCGATACAGATCCAAAGGATAGTTAATAACCTCTGAGTTATGGGATGCCACTGCTCCTCTATTCTACCATTCGCATCAGAACTCGAGCCCTCTCTCGGCGGTGGCCGCTCTCTCTGAGCAAGGAATTCGCTCGCTTGAACGTAGATGTCGCTAGCATACTTAGAGAATGACCCCAGCTTAGAAATTAAAAACAGAGGCTCGGCCTTGTATGGTCGCGCCAGCTCCGCTTTCATTACGTTACTCCATTGCTGTCACCCGCTTAACGATGCCGCGCGCTTGAGGCTTCCACTGACGTTCTTTTGTGAAATGCCATGGTATCCCAACTATCGGCCTGTCAAAGATTGTGATTATTGCCAGCTTCACTTCTCCTTCTACCCCCCCCCCCCCACCGCCCATTCTTGATTTATAAATCCCTGTAAACTAGCTCAAACCTTGAAGGAATAATTTCTCTTTGTGATAGAATAACTGCACAGTGCCTCGTTAACTCACTAGTAGGTGGGAGGTCAGTCGTGACTTTCGCCCCAAAGAGGAAGGATACAAAGCATCAGATCAAAGAGACATGAATGCGTTATGCAGAAAGGCGTCAGTGAAGCGCGTGAAATGGGTGTCTTCTATGAAACACACGGAAAAAGATCATCGTCATCATCATCATCAACTTAGATGCTCTGAGATGCTACGTCAGGAAACAAAAATAAATCATAAGTCATTCAACTCTGTGAAGGGGGTTGACCAGCGAAGCTGTTTAGCACATGACACGGGGGTGACCCATTATTTTCTACGGAGGTACGAAATCGCTTATTGTCTTGATGAATGGTCATCGTCACGAAAGGCGCGCGGACTAATTTATTGTCTTGATCGGCGGCCATCATTTACCTCGCAACTGCAATCACAGTCTTTGATAATGTCAACTCGATGCACCTGCCCCGCTGGGTGATCGTTTGGGCCGGATTGGTGAAGCATCGCAAGGGATGTGTCTGCAACACGGAACGCGTAAACCGCTCCTTCTATGGTGCCGACACATCCACATTGTAATCATCGATAACGACAGCAGGGCTAGTGTCACCGCAGCTAATTCACGCAAAGTGAGTAGCCGTGAAGCGGGACTATTAGTCATTGCATACTTTGCTTGCTTACGGAGGTATCAGCCATTGATGATGACTGTTTTCGACATGCTGTTCTGTATGTTGTATGCGTAATTAGAAAGAAAAATAAGCACTGCTCGCTTCACTTTGCTGAGCGCTTGTAGCGTCTGCCTTACGGTCCCGGCGAAATACTCTGTATGAACGGGAGTATGAATGCATACGGGGGTATGAGCAATCGATGATGATAGTTTTTATTCACGGAGAACAAGAATGCGCGGAACCCCAGCCATATACAGCTGTGCTGCAAAAAAAAAAAATTAAGAACACCACAAGTATGAGACACCAGATATTACAAAGTTGAAGTGACAGTCGTTATTGTACGGCAGAAACTTGGTATGATGATGTTGACTTGATATGATGCATATGATAGATTCCGACATTTTTTCCCTACTGCTCTTGCTGCAGATATTTTTTGTTATCGGCAACATATTCTTGGCGGTTCCATATACTTAGGATTCCAGAATAGTTTCCGCTATAATCACCCATGTGAACATACGATCAGCTTAAACTATAGTTTTAGTTAAACGACGTTATATTCTCTGAATTTGGTCTTCTCAGGGGCCCTGCAAACCCCTGCAAAAATGTGATAGTTACTTATGCAATATTGCATTCTACATATACCCTCTGTTGCTTTAGTTACTGCGCCAGCATGCCTGTTTGAAAATCCAGACACTTACGGAAATCTAGAGCGTTCCCTTTCTCGCATTCCTCTGTGAAATCCTTCCGATGAAATCAAGTTGCACGCTTGACGGCCGCTTGCACGCGCGGGCCAACAGTGCCGCAGCGCTATTTGCATTTGCCCAGCGGGCGGCTTGCGGGGTCTCTGAACCGAGCTGCCTTCATTTCTCATATTGCCGCCATAAAGCACACCCATGACTGGCCAAGGCGCTCACCGATTATGCGGCCGCACACATTCCAGCAGCGGGGAGCTGTATGAAGAAGCTTCGCTGCGCTGACGCGTATGTAAATAGGCCCGGCGATGACTGACTGTCTCCGTGAAAACATCTCGCATCGCAGGAATCTGCGCCGTACTCGGCGGAAGCGCCACAAAGCCGCGCCGGGTCTTTTAATTTCCGGATTCTTCCATTTCCTGGTGCACTACGTGTGAATAGAAGTGTGAGTCTTCAATATATTTCTGTTTCAGGACATTTCAGAAGCGCAACATTTTTGTTCGCCTATTTCTATTCATTGGTATACTTGGGAGAAAAGAAAAAAAATTCTGGTTGTGTTTACTTCGCATTTGAATTATTGCTCCCCGCACTTCTCGTTCCTTCTTTTTTTCTTTTCTTGTTCTTTTCTTTTTTTCTTTTCTTGGGTGTGTTGGGGCTATTTAGCCACTGCTGAAAAGAGTAAACGCTGCCAGTAAAAAAAAATAAAGAAGGAAAAAGTAAATAAAACAGAAGGCGTAAGAAAATCTTTACCAAGCTCTTTTTATAGAGAGCATTCGTGGGACTCATATATCATAATTTGGTCCACCAGCATATGTGTGCGCCTTGGTATTATCATATTCCTATGCATATAGAGCACGGAATATAATGAATTGCTACCGCCGCTCTCCGCGTTGCGTGCCAGCCCTGACGGCAGGCAGATGCACCCCCTTAATTTCAGCTCATTTACTGGGCTCGTTCTCCTGTTTGCGATTTTGCTCTATATACAGAATAAAGGCGCCAACGTAAGATAAAGAAAATCACTAAAAAATCCTCCTCTTTTTGTTATGATGAGAACTCCTCAGCGCTCACGTACCTAATTGAGGAAAGTGAAAAGTACACCGTGAATGACAATACTGAGTACATTATACACCCAGCATAATGAAAACGGCTTGTTCATTCTTTGTGAGCAAAGAACACGGCGTCAAAGGAATGATTGGCTGCAGACACTGTTTACGGTATAGGGTCCGCTTATGTGGAGCTTGGATATTAGGGTTGGGCCGAGAAGGCGACGTTATTACAGAATCTCAGACTGCTTGTTAAGGCTCGTACCGGTGTATCTAACACATAAATTAAACTGCAATAAGGCAGAAGCCGCTTCAATAACAAGCTAACTTGCACTCCGCTATCACTAGCACCATGTCTGGCAGCTATAGAAGTGTACGCCTGCTGGAAGAACACCGTCATGTTTTATTTCGCTGTATGCACCAATCAGATATATGGTGCACGAAGCTCGAGACCACGTTTGTGTTGACAGTTGTATTATGCGTGCATCCTCCAGTTCCTTAGGTGCAATTATCACTGCGGCGAAGACTCTTAATCAAGCTAAGGACATCATCTCTGGCAAGTTGAAGTGGCACTCGTATTTGTTCTCCAAAAGTCTGTTCGTTGGCGGTCGACCTTTACATTTCTTTGCAGCCTCCAAACGTGTGCCCCCCACCCCCCAAGCTATCTAAAGATAAATTGTCTCGAATTTCATAAACACATATCGGAGTCTCAATGGCTAGCCCATCGTGCGGTATACAGGGGACATGACGCACCTTATCAATGGCTGCCGGCGTGCTGTAGTTTCAATGAAAACAGTCACACCTACGAATCAGGCCCTCTTATCTGCGACAGTGACAGGCGTGTTCCGATCCCGCCCTTTGAAAAGGACGCAGCGCCTTGGTTGTTCCGTGATGCGTGATTTTACATTCGCCTTGCGGAACCCGACCATTTTTCGCGAAGAGTGACGACCGACCAATGATTTGGAGCTCTTTCTTCCTACTTGAACAAGTATCGTTTTCCAGTTCTCTTTCCTTCCGCACAGGTTAGGAAACCGTACATTTACAGGTTAACCTGAATGTCTCCCCGTTTTTTTCCTCCCCTTCCTCCGCCTCTCTCTACTCGCTAGTCAAAGTCGCGTGGAAACAACGCGCTGAACTTACTGCACCATTTGGACGTGATGTCGTGGATTTTTGCATCCTCTACTTAGCTCTAGCTAATTCATTGCTGTTACGGACTCCCAGCAGTAAGTCAACCTAGTAATTTGAGAACTTTTTCCCGTACGAAAACAGAACGAATAGGAGCGATATTGGACTGCTGGACCCTGCAAACAAAGTTTATTGACATAATATACATAAACTAAGTTCTGAAT
Organism: Dermacentor variabilis; assembly: GCF_050947875.1. Lineage (NCBI taxonomy): Eukaryota > Metazoa > Arthropoda > Arachnida > Ixodida > Ixodidae > Dermacentor > Dermacentor variabilis. The sequence continues at coordinate 137,746,813 of NC_134572.1, forward strand.
GTCTTTATTACTGTTTTACGTAGGACTAAACTATGCTGCATGAAGTCTTAAATTATTGATTATTTATATTAAACACTGATTTCATTTGAGGAAGCGTTAACATATGCATTATGAAACACGTCGTAAAGATAATATATCGTCTAATCTGGTTGTTTTGTGTGGATGTGGAGCTGGGCGAAAAATTTCCATTACACTAAGCTAAAATGTCACTTGTGAGTCCTCACGCCCTTGTTCACCCAGCGCATTACTATGGCTGGCATAAAAGACCAGGAAGTGTGTGCTGCTCATAGAGTGATGAGAATTGAAAAAAGCTCATCATTATTTAAAGGTTGCCTGACTGGGTGAGTTGGTACATCACTACGTCCATTTCATTATAGTCTCGTCGGTTAGTTGCTGAGCTGAAGTGTCAAAAGAGCATTGCGTTACGTTCATCCATCCAACACAATCAAACTATCCACCCATATCTCTCACATCAGCACCATGCAAAATAATGGAACATATAATATTTACACATCTGGTTAATATTCTAGAGCATAAGAGTTTCTCCACTTTAAATCAGCATGACTTCCAAAAGTTTGTCTTTTGTGATACTCAACTACTTTCATTCACTACTGATTCCCAATTCTATTTAGAGAGTGCTTTTTCAATTGACTGCATATTTCTTGACTTTGCTAACACGTTCGATAAAGTTAACCACTCACTGCTTTTATATAAACTAACTGTTCTAAAAATTGACCCTTTAGTTCTTCACTGGCTTCGTGCATTTCTATCTTCTCGGTTTCAATTCCTCAGCACTAATGACACTAATTTCTCTGCTGCATCAGTTGGCCCTGGGGTTCCTCAAGGATCTGTACTTGGCCCCCTACTATTCATAATTTATATATATATATATATATAGATGACTTACCTATTGATATTACCTCCAGAATTTGTTTATTTGCTGATAACAGTGTGATTTACCGTAAAATAACGAACGATTCCGACATTCACTCGCTCCAGGTCGATCCCAATAGCATGCTTGATTGGTGTCATATTTGGAAAATGGAACTAAACATTATAAAGTGTAAGTGTATGAGGGTTTCTCGTTCGACTACTTGCCCAACGTATTTTCTTCACATTCATCGATTTGGAAGCCTAACATCCCACCGGTATCTCGGCGTGCATGTAACTAACCGTCTATCCTGGAAAGTAAATACAGAACATATAGCATCAAAAGCAAACAAAATTCTGGCTTACTTACGAAGAAACTTCTTTCTTGCTTCATCATCACTACAAACATTATTATGCGCCACCTATGTGAGACCACAAATGAAAGATGCTTCATCTGTATGGGACTCTGGAAAGGTCACACTAGCACTCATGTTGAAAACTGTGCACAATAGTGCAGCTGGTTTCAACTTGTCTAACTATCATCGTTCGACGCAGGGTCACCCAAATTAAAACTTCTTTAAACCTCATTCGATTAGCTACCCGCTGAAAGTACACCAGCATTTGTCTGTGTGTGTGTGATAACTTTATTTGGAATCCGGCGATTGGGAGGCCCGGGCCTGGGGCCGCCTAGATGGCCACTGGGAGCTGCTGCTCCCGTGCGGCTTCTTTGGCTCGCTGGACAGCCCAAAGTTGGTCTTGGAGTTCTGAGCTGGGCAGCACGGCCGACCACCACGCACGTAGATTTTCTGGGGAGACTGCCATTTCATTTTGGTATATTTCGCATCCCCACAACATGTGTTGAAGGGTGTCTCTAACAGACTTAGCAGACTAACAGCTTGCACATATCGCTCTGGCACATATCGGGGTAGAAAATATTTTCTACCAGAAGTCTAATTTTCACTCCCGATAAGTTGAACCAGCACCCTTCATTTCTCATCGCATAAATTACCTACAAAAGGCTTCAGTGCCCCGTTACAGCACCGTAACCTGAGCACAATCATATTTTCCAACAACTTGTAAAGAATGGAATTCCCTACCCGCATCACTGACAAGCATCCCCGATTGCATTCAATTTAAAAATTTCCTTACAACGCTGATCATCTAATTACCGCTTTTGTGTTTTGTCTATTAACTCACATTAGTACCCTGTTTTGGTTCTCTGCCTATTATTGTTCATCAATTGTTTTGTAAAGTTGTAGGACGATTGTAACGATTTTTAATATTTATCTCTCTATTGTTTTATATTCTTGTATGGAACATGATTCGTGTTGTTTATGAATTGCTCTTCCCGTCTGTTTACGGCCCCTCCCCCGGGCCAATATTCACCAAATGCAAACCCGACGTGATGGGGAGTTCTTTCGGGAGATTAGTAGAAAACCTAGCGGATAAATTACTTACGAATAAAATAGCCTATCTATATCTACTATCGCATAATGGCTATGAGAATTCCTGATTCTTCAGGGAGGCCACAAGAAAATGCGTTACGAAATACGTGGCTTTTATGCATATATGCGCTACGAAAGGAAAGCTAGACAAGATGCGTGGCTAACACTTCTAGTTCCCAATTTGCTGCCCAGACCTTGCCTTTTCGTCTTTCTACCAGCACTTTTGCTTTCTCCGTTATTCTATTAGCAAGTGTATGCCGTATTCGCTAAACGTTTATCAGTAATGTAGATATTCCAGTGCATCAACGTTGCATCAACGTTTATAAAGTTTCCTACTGAATTATTTCTGTAGACTTGCTTAGGGCGTACTCAAAAGCGGACTACAGAAACCATTCACTCCTCCCTGCAAGCGGCACGCCTCTTCGACGTAGAAGCACAACGCTTATAAACTTTGGTCTGCCAATGCATCACAAAAGTCGAAGGAATAAAAGCGCACGATAAAATGAGCTACAACTTAATCAAAATTGAAGCAGAGCGGCTTTAATTAAACCGAGCAGTCGTCCGTCTCTTTCGTGCAGTCGCCACTTAGTTTCTTTCTTTGGCACTCGCCCTGAACGACGAGCCTCCTCCGTCGTTTCACTCGATCGATTCGTGCCCCAGTCGCGTGCCGAATTGAGGTATTCGCTGCTACTGACTCGAAGGAACCACAGTGGAGCATGTGTGGAAAGAACATAGTTTAGCATAAAGTAGCAGTCCGCCGCAGGTGTATTGTTCGTAACGACAATATTGAGGTAACGCGGGCAGTATTTCACTTACTTATGTTCATAACTTTAGAAGACGTTGGAGCACTTAGGCGGAGGGAAGCAAATTTGCACTGTGAAGTTGACTGTTAATGGTAAGAGAGATAAAGAAAAATAGGAGGAACGTGGTTGTAACCGTGGCAAGCATAATGTCAATGTCTCTGTTACTGACAGGATGCTTGATTCGACAACTGTGCTAATAAGCTAAGTGGCTGGACGTGGTAGGTGGCAGTAGTGGTTTCGAGGGGGGGGTTATCTCACGTGTAAATCGCACAGTGATTTGACATATGAACAGCCCCGGAACCACGACGAGGTAGAACGCTAAATGGCAACTGTAGAAGTTGGCCTAACAAAAGCTTCACACGCACGCACACACAAGTGCACATACGGGCTTGAAGCTGCTCAGGGCTGAAAAAAAAAGTCCTGTAGTGAGAAAATCTCAGACCACTAGACGATCGGTGAATAAACCTCGCAAGAAAAGCATTCATGTTCATATAGCTGTCCTACATGAGAAAGGCTTTCTGAGCACATAATGAAACGGTAGGATGTATAGCGTTGAAGTTTGGGTATGTTTACTTCAAGCCTGGCGTCAGTCGAGCGTTTTCTACCAAGGAGACACGGCTCGAGCACTGATAACAACTTTCCCGACAAACGATTACAAGTGCCCTGTCAGTATTTAATTATTTGCAAATATTATAATTAATGTTAATAAGCGTAAAAATAAAAATATGAGGGCGTTAAAGGGAAGCTGAAACGGTTTTCAATTTCCATGAATTGCTGGGATTGGAAAGAACAGACCTAATAATTTACGGTTCCGATTTTTTTTCTTCGTTTTGTTAATATGAGGGGGCGGAAATCGCTTTCTAAATCACCCCCGCGGACACGCCCCCATCGCTTCCCGAAACGCCGGGTGAGGTGGTTGCCAGAGGAGAGAACCGGCGAGAGTGACGTCACTCGCGGTGACCGAGCTGCTGGACCGGCGTGCTGGCATGTACTGCATGCCTCTTACCGTCCTGAGCTTTACTGAACGACGCTACGAGAGATCTGCCGCCGCCGCCGCTCATGTTTGTTTTCTTTTGCGATTTTCGTAAAATGTTCTTTCGTGAAGCTGCGCGTCGCGGCAGGTTCACGTACATGCTCGCGCGAGCAAATGCCGCTGGCACGCTGCGAAGCAAAGAGGGAAACGCGCGCAGTAATAAATTTTAGTGACCGGACTTCGTGCGTAGCTTCCACAGCGTTGCACCTGAGGCATGATATGGAGTATAGGCTTGCCTAGTGACATTCGACGTACGGTTGCAGTTATAGTGTTTACCACACGGCGGTGCTAAAACTGCCTAATATCTTTATGTCAACACTAGCATGGAGCACGCATACCGATTCTTGATCGAGCCACAATCGCAAAGTTGTCGAACCATAGTATGAATATTGCACATATAATACCTCTGGCCATCTCTGGATGTGTATGATAAGCAACTTCCGTGACTGTACCTCGCAGCACTGTATGTGCGCGGTTTGAAACGTGGCACTTATGTTCGCGATCGTGTATCAACACTAAAAAAACCACGGAACTTTAGACAAGCAGCGGCAAGGTGCTTGACATCGCGGAATTGCACCCGTGTTTACAATCTAATGCGAAGTTAGTGCTTCGGCATTCTTCCAGCAGCAAGTTCCCAGTAACACTTTAGCGCATTTTTTCTCCCGTCATTGGAACGTGCAGCTACATGAAAAAAAAAACATACGTACCAGCTAAGATTTCCAATGCGCGAGAAGGTGCACAAATAGCTCTCGCTGTTGGCACACTCAACATCGTCGTTGCCGCCATTACCGCCATTGCCGCCATCGTTTTCCGTATCGGCTGTCGGTTCGAACATGTACGGCGAAAATAAAAGCTGTCCGAGACAGCGAGAACGTTCCATAATGCTTACAACTCAGCTATGAAGCCAGAACAGAACAGCGTGCTACGCTCTGAAACGGCGGCGTGCGGCGGCGCCGACTGGCGACTGCCGCGATTGACGTCACAGCGGCCCCGACCAATCACGGGCAACAGCGGCGTTCTCGCGATTCCCTGAGGCGCTTGTGCGCGTTTTCTTGAAAAAACAGCCGCTTGCGTTTGTTTCCGCCCTTTTTGAACCAGATATTCGTGTTCAGGGGACTCAAAACTGTAGAATGCCGTAGAGAACTCATTTATTTCGAAAAGTGTTCCAGCTTCCCTTTAAGGCAATTAAAGAAGTTACTATGAAGAATACCACAAATGTTGATGCCTGCAACAACAATGGATGTGGACAAGGAACTTATAGTGGGCTTTAGACACGTTATTTAGGCACGATAAAACTTTGTTTTATCACTTCATCGCACGCGCAATGCGAAAATTGTGTTTACGGCTCCAACAAGCGCCAAGTTATCAATGCGTCCGCTTTCATTTTCCATTTCCTCCCTTATTTCCTGCATTTCAATTTCAAACACAGCTAATTTGCCCTACGCTTTCATTGGCTTCATTATCTATTGGCTTTGTACGCTCGTGATTAACACACAAATTGACTCGCCATCCCGGCCCTGCAAAAGTTGATGTCCAGAGGAGATGTTGAAAACGACCACTACAACTTCTGAGATGGGTAATGCTCAATTCCTCCTACGGCGCATTATTCGGTCACACGAGAATTATTCAACAACAGCGGCGGCAGCACGTCACCATAGGTCATATTGCCGTTTCTTTTCCCATTGCCGCTCCTTGTATCCCCGCTTGCTCTTCAGGAGTCCTAATTATGCGTTGCCTACTCATAGCTGTGCTGCAACAATAAAATATATTATGGAATTTTGCGTGACAAAACCACGATCTGACTATGAGGCACGTTGTAGTGGGGGACTCCGGAAATTTGGACCACCTGGGGTTCTTTAACGTGCACCTAAATCTAAGTAAACGGATGCTTTCGCATTTTTCACCTATCGAAATGTGTCCTCCGTGGCCGGGATTCGACCCACCGACCTCGTGTTTAGCAGCCCTATTAGCCACTAAGCAATCATGGCGGGTAGCAACAACATTGAAATCAGTTGTTAGGCTGCTTATTTCATATATAAAAGGCTCGTGACGTCACTCCCCACGTTGCAAGTTACCGTCGCCGCGGCAACTTGTGCAACAGTAAACCTTACCGGGAAGCGCATGCGCGAAGCACTACGTGCTTGGCATTGTTAGCAGGTGTGCCTTATCATCAATTATGTGGTTTGGATGTTTGTTTTGTGGTAGCCCTTTATTAAAACGAATACTCTGCTGTATCTTCTATGCGTGACATCAAATATTGTATGCAGTTTTCACTTCAATCGCTGAAGTTCCTTTTTCTACTTTTTTTTTTACGTGAGGACGACCACGCGAAAAATTCCGACCAAGTAGACGCTAACAGCTTGGCTGTAAAAATCTAGCCTCTCGGTTTTTCTTCTTGCTGTTCACTATTTTGCTGTGTGATATCTTTTTCCAGTGACTACTTTTCCGGGGCTAACAAATTTTAACATTGTCGCTCGGCGCATTACGCGCCTGCATGTATAAGAACAATAAGAACAATCTCAATTCTTGTAGCCGATTATATCTGTTGTCTGTGTTGTCGCCACAGCTGTTGTAATCACATCGCATGCGGGAGGCGAATAGTGTTGTATGTTCTGGAACTTGTGCGAGCGCCAGCGAATAAGCTGAAACATTGAACTATACAGTCAAGTATATATAGCCAACGCGTCTGAGCCACAGGTCAGATTTTCGACGAACGCCAACTGTTCTCGCCGCTATAGTTCTGCTTTGAGTGTAACTTGTCTTTCTGGACACAGGTTCGGCCAATAAAGAGTTAGTTTTCCTAATTACCAGTTTTTACTACTGCGTTCTTCATTGTCGCTAAGCAGGGCACTAGGTTGCCTGTTAAAGCGCGTCCGGTGACGAAAAGAAAATAAGGCAAATAACATCGCTTGACCGACAATCTCACAACTAACACGGTGAACACTTCCTGTTGCTGCAGAAAGAGCAAACCATGCGCAAGACTACGTGCCATCAAATAGAGAGGCGAGACACGCACCCTGATACGATCGAAACAATCGTTCACAGACCTAATTTTACCGCCAGTGTACAAATTCTGGTGTCGTGAACATCATAAGTGGCTCCAAATGATTCTAGTTCACCTTGGCTCTATTTGGGTGTAGAAATTGCAGAAGAGTAAGAGGCAATCACTTATCTGAACTCTGACGGCGTTTAGAACTTCTTCACTCGTGGATTACGCTTTGCTGCAACTCTGAACTACCGCTGTCAGGGATAATCTCTTCCATGTTATTCCGTGCAACGTTAATAACTCTTTCATTTAGGAGCACCACCATCTGATTATGAAGCACGCTGTAGTAGGGGATTATGGATTAATTTTGATCCCCTGGCCTTCTTCGACGTATACATAAATCTTAGCACACGAGAGTTTTGCAGTTCGCCCCCATCTAAGTGTGGCCGCCGGGTCCGGGATCGAACACGTGACCTCGAGCTAAGCGACGCCATATAGGCACTTGGCTACCACGGAGGGTTATATGCAATGTTCACTCCTTCTAGAGTTTATTTTGCAACCAAGGACGCTTCCAGCGGATCCATCATCTTGAAGTAGTACAGAACACTAGCGGCGACATGCTTGCGGATACCGTAGCTCCGAATTTATCGTCTGCGCAAACGCCCTTTCTATGGCGTTATTACCAAGTAAATTCGTCCTCGATGATCATAGCCTCCTGGGTGTTTATAGGATCTCCACGCACCCACGATGCAGTCAGTGAAGATGAAAAGGAAAACACGCCGGATGAACCCGAGATTGTGACTCCGTAAAACGCCAAAACAACGTGTTTTCAGTTGCTCCGAGTTTCCTTGGCCTACTAAAAGTAACGGTGCTATCTCACTAGACGGCGATGAGGGTCCTTTTTCACGCACGTCACCTGAGCAGCGCTGGTTCCCCATATAGGAGGGAAGGTATACCTGATGCGTAGGCAAGGTACGACGTTTGTGGAATAATTACGGCCTCTGCAGTAAATTACTCATGCATGCACTGCACAGCGTTAGAAATTTGTTTTAGGTATGGCGTACAATTTCATTTCGTTAGTTGTATGGTAGGAGTTGTAGCAGTCATACGAGATCAAATATGAAATACGGTTTCTGTGCACGCGGAGTCAAAAGTGCGCGAGTGAAGTTGTCGCCTTTTGCTAAAATTACTTAATCAAGTGTTCGAAGCCGTTTTATGAAGGCAGCGCTCCAAACGTGTTGCGCATACGCGGGCAATATCTTCAATTGTATGGATTATTAACGGGAAACTGAAAATCGTAATGCAATTTCTCATGAAAAAACAGCTTCGCTAGAAATTGGGCAGCGATCCCGTTAGGTACACAAGCCTGCGGTGTTTTTTCTTTGCTTCGTGGCCATCGAGCTTGCAATGAAAGAAGGCTTGACTTGCTCGTGGTAGGAAGTCTACATATATGCTTAAGGGTAGCGCAATCTACTTCGAGTGACATGGTATACACAGAAGCTCGACAACTGCCTTTGGAGATAGTATACGACCAATGAAAACCTCCAAACCGCCCTTGGGAATCTTTACAGAGCATGACAGTGAGCTTCCTTCTGGTGAGTTACTGCGACTAACTGCCACGCGCCTTCAAAATATCTAATCAACATTCACAGCAGCTGTGCAAATGTGTCAACACTAGACATATGAAAGCGGCCTTGGACACGGTCCTTACTTATCGATATTTTTGGTACAGACGGAAAGCACAAGAAAGCTAAGACGGTGCCTCTTGTGGCTGTACAAATTATGCTTCGGCGTATAGCATACAATAGACAACGTTTAAGAATACAAATCTATGCATACGGCAGATTTATAATCGCCACAGTCTCCTTTTCTCATCTCGGAAAGTGGTGAAAAAAGTGATTGCATGAACCTTTACATCGATCATCACCAAAGACCACGTAGCTCCGCGTTATTTTCGTTGCAGCAAACTTCTTTGTGCGAAAGAACAAAAGGAAGTCAGTGGGTTATTTGTAGAAATAGTAAATTAACCTTTCGAGTCGTCTTGAATAAATGGACAGCCTTTAAAAAAGAGAATTGATTCCCAGCAATGAAGAAGTCATGAACGTTGCATCTTACGGAAAACATTAATGTATTTCAATGAGTGATCAGCCTCTTCGGATAACATGGCTGGATAACATGGCTAACATGGCTGGATAACAGGCTGGATGACAGGCTGGATGACAGGCTGGATAACAGGCTGGATGACAAGCTGGATGACAGGCTGGATGACAGGCTGGATAACAGTCTGGATAACAGCTCCTTGTACAATCCCGCCGCTAAATTGGATATTCGCATATAACCTAATTGTTTTCCCACTTTTCTCTGGAGAAGTGATTAGACGGCCATATGGCCTAACAGTCATTGCTGTGCGAAATCGCTTCACATTAGTAATTCAACACAGAAGCAAACTTCTGCGATACGCAGGGACAATTATTGAACGAATATGAATGAAAGTCACATATGCAAGTAATTTTCTGTATGGCATACGACGTTTCATTTCTCCAGAGTGCTTTTGTGGCCATGAAATTATGAATGTTTACCGAGTACTTTTTCAGTACACTAAATTCGTTTTCAGCAAACGTCCCTCTTGCAGTACAAAAATTATTTAGACGAGGTTAAGCGAGTTTATGGCAGCAAAAGGAGAACATGTTCTTTTGAGTCGACACATTGTTAGATCTGCATTTTGGCGAGTGCTTCTATACATTTATGTATAACGTAACATACTTGAGCTTTATGCTGATGACTGAAGTTGAACTGAGATGTGTGTTAAGATGTAAAATCTCAGTTAGTACATGGATGCTTTCAGCTCACACAGCTACAGCCGAAGATTTGTGCAAACAATTGGGTAACCGCTCACACCGACATTAGATGGCTAGGGATCCTGACATTGCATTTACCTTTTAATCCGCTAAATATAACTCAGTAAATATAATAACCACGATTAGACACGCTGGAGAAGAACGACCAATCACGACTTTTCAACTGGTTTATTGTCAATTTAACGCTGCCCATATAGTATGGGCTATCGTCTAGAGAGAATGTACTGACGCCTTGGTTATAATTAATGGCGGCAAATGGAGAAGCCGTGGAAAAGTATGAATACGATGACAAAATAGTGGATGCAGCATATGATTAGCCTTTACATGGTACGTGGCTCCAGTTTACTTGATAATTCTTGCCAGCTAGGTTATTGCTCCCTTGCGTATATACGGAGTTTATTAAATGAATTGTATAAACTCTCAACCAGTACTTAGACTAATTATTTAATAAACACAAATTCAACTCCATAGAGTTATACGGCTGTGTAAAAGAAAACTCGACTGGACTCGCTTTGCTTAACAGTGTAGGAAAGACAAAACATAGCGCAAAGAAGAAGACTCTGGCAATAGGCCTTTTCGTAGATTTAACGACAGCGTTCGACTTGCTGAAGCACGACGTCCTCTTAACAATACTTGAGGACTATGGAATTGGAGGAGCTCCGCTGGCGGTAATAGAGATCTAACTAGTCGTCAACGCTATGTCTTCGTCAATGGAACTAAATCTACACGACTAATAGCAAACTGTGGAGTACAGCAGGGCCATATCCTGGTGCGTTTCTATTTCTAAGTTACATTGACGACTTTCCTTCTCACATAGCTGAAGAGTGTACTCTGTATGCGGAAGATTTTAACATTTTGGCAAAAACAAATCATAACACAAAACTATACCATAAGGTAAATATCGCTCAGAAGAAGGTTTCGATGTGGTTAGAGGCCAACAAACGTCTGGCCAACATAGAAAAGGCAAATTACCTAGTGGTTGCGCCGAAAAACACGATACGGCTTAAAATGTGTACTATTTAATGTGAACGTGTTGTATGGATTAACACAGGCTAAATTGGTTTTGCGCCCACCTTGACTGAAAGGTGCCATGGCACGCACATGCGTTCCAAGTTACATTAAAGATGTTCAAGAAAATTCCGCTTCTTTATAAGGTGAAGCATATGTTTTCACTGAAAACTGTTATTTTAATTAAATCACTCTTTAATTCACACCCATATCACCTACGCCGTCCCAGTTTATGAGCCAACCTATCCTACAAGATAACATTCACTACAGGTGGCAAAAAATTCTGCATTGCGTGCAATCCTTTTTTAACAACGAGATTTGTTGTCATTTGCAATATCACTGTTAAACATTTAGTCCATCAAGTCATGCATTGAAGTTCAAGTCTTACTTTTAACCTACAAACTGATGCATCGTATAGTTCGTTGATCTTCACTAAAGTTCACTAAGCTGCATATCAAATGCGATCTACTTCAGCTAACTCTCTAGTGGCGCCAGCGAATTATGGGTTCATTTCATTTTTATATGGGGCACCGAAAGACCCTTTTTGTCCACGCTGTGGCAGCACTGCGTTCATGTCAACTTCCGGTCATGAATTTCTGACAGTCAAGTTGGCGAAGAAAAAGGAAATATCTTGTCGCACAGCATACTGTAGGCGCATATGCTTGATGTGTTTACATATAAAGAAAGTGCGCCATGCTTCGATCTCATGCATGGGCTTTATTTGTTGTTGCTCTGAACAATAAAATTCACTTATCGAACAGTCCAACTTTAGAGCAAAACTCATGCCAGGTGGAGGGTTCTGTAAGTTTAGAGGCTATTGTAATTTGTGTTGTTCCAGAGTGCTTAACCGGAAGTATTCTGAGAAACCTGTTTGTAAGCATAAAAAACCCTTCCTCATGCTTACCAAGAAACTTCGCAGAAGGCTTTCGGTTAAGCCTTTCAGAACAGCACAAGTTACACTAGCCTATAAATTTATAGAACCCTCCAGCAGGCACCAGTTCTACTGCGGAGTTGAAGTGTTCGACAAGTGAATTTCTGTGGTTAAGTGCAACAAAAAAGCTCGTAGACGAGCTCGACGCTTGGCGCAGGTTCTTCATATCTAAACACATCAAGAATATGTGCCTACAGTATGCTATGCGACAAAATACTTCGTTTTTTTTTTCGCCAGCTTGACTGTCAAAAAAGCATGACGGGAAGTTTCTTGTGGTCATGAATGCACTGCTGCCACAGCATGGACGAAAAATTCAGTGTATACCCTAAAGCATCAGTTCGATATTGCTTCGCGCATTCAAACTCTTCGTGCATTCGAACTTCAATCCCGGTTATGCTCAAAACATTGGCAACCATGTGTATTTTTTCTGCAACTACCGATTCATGTTTTCCTGATTGCATTAAGTGCCTTTTTGCAACTTGCTAAAGTTATAGCTTCAGTTGTTAATACTTTTATCTGTTTTTTCATGACGCATGCTCTTTGTTATGGTCTGTGGTAGAGAGAGAGATGCAAATGAGAGAAAGGCAGGGAGGTTAACCAGAGTTAAAACCTACGGTTTGCTACCCTTTACTAGGGGAAGGGAAAGGGGAAGTAAAGACGGAAATAAGAGCGCGACAAAAATGCGACCACAGTTCATGTCGGCATTCCAAGACTGACTGTTCTGAAAGTGGCCTGTCATCAAGGCGTGCCAATGCGGTAGCCAGTGACAGCCGGTGCGCGCTGTATCGAGGACAGTGGTAAAGAATGTACGTGTTCTATCTAGTCTACTCGCCGCCGCTGTGACTGCAAGCCGCGCTCTCGTCCATACCGACTCGGAAGGCGAGAGATCTTGTGTAAGCGACACCAAGCCACAGTCGGCAAAGTACTGCTGTCTCGAGTAAAGAGAGTCCAGATGAGGGTTGAAGTCGAAGGCATGGGTCCAGTCGGTGTAGGCGTGTGTACTTCAAGCTTAGTGTGTTCCATAAAGTTCTGATGGCTTCATTTGTAAGCACACGAATTTTCATTGCAGCGTCTGTTCTTGAGAATGGAATGGAGTGATTTAGCGTTTTATTTGTGAACCTGCCTTGTGTGGTCATTTGTAATATCCTAATATTTTGTTAAGGTTTTCGTGATTGCTTCACGCGTCTTGTTATAAACTTAGCAGATTATTAGAGCGTTTATTTTTATTGTTTATTTGCTGTCTTCTGTTACACGTGCTTCGTAGTATGTTTTGTTTGTAACTACCGTTTTACTCAAGCAGCTGCTTCGTGTGGTTGTTAGCAATACCTTAATACATCTTTTTTCTTAATCTATGGCCCCACACACAACTGCGAGATGAAATTTAAGGTCCTGCGTGTAAATAAGCTTATTGATAATTAAGTTTATTGAAGATTACATTTATTTATTTATTTACTTATTTATTTATTTATTTATTTATTTATTTATTTATCTATATTGACATCGAGTGTTGTGAGCAAGGTACAGCGTGCGCATGCGGACATATCCTTTTCCTCACCGATGCTCAGAACTTCCGAGATATTTTTCTAGATGCCTTTTCAGTAGAGCGATCAAAAGCAGTTCTTTCGATATGTGGTATGGGGCAACACAACGTGCAGTGCGCAGCCATAGATTGCTCGACACGCCCAGGTGCTGACAAGCGTATTTGAGCTCTTTTAATGTTTCATTGAGGCAGCGTCCCGTTCGGCCCGTATAATATCTCTCTCTTTCCGCCTGCAAGTGGATATAAGGTAGAATCACATTCTCCAGCCACTGCTTTGTAATCATGCTCTTCCTTTTTTTTCTCCGGCTTCTCTTATTGCCGTCTGTGTACCCTTAGGCAATCTGCACATGTTCTCTCGACCGCAGGTAACAAAGGGTCAGCATTACATTGACATTTAACAAATTGGTTGTTTGCGCTCCGCCGTCCTTGTTAGGAGTGGTTAGTGGTTTTACTCAGTTGTACTCGGCACATTCACAAAAAAAAACGAACACAAGCTAGCCGAAATGGTTAATTTACTCTTGATTGCGTCATTGTTACTTTTATTACGAATATTGAATACACTGTTCGACTAAAAAGGAAAATAAAGTCTTAGGAGAGAGAGTATGAAACGACATATCGAGCTCAGGAATATACTTGTTTCATACTCTCCCTCCTAAGTCTTTATTTTCCTTTTTGGCGCAACAATGTATTCATTAGATCCCAACCAACTCGCCCAACAACAAGTTCTACTCATTACGAATATTGTTGTGGTCATTCATTTATTTGTGTAAAACACATATAAATATAGTTCAGTGGAGTTCGGCATTGTTTGTGCGGACGGCTGCATGCAAGGGTCGCGCGGTGCGGTCAAAAGAGACGCGTGGTTCGACACCAAGACGGCGGCGATTTATAGCCATCGGGGGTGGGGGACCCGCGGTCAACGAAGAGCGCGTAAGCGGGGTGACTGTGTGTCGGGCTTCCGCCAGTCGGTTCGCGGAAGCAGTGCCCTGGCCTTGAAGTCAACCCCTCGTCGCTGAACCGCACTATGCCGAGACATTCGCAAACTGTCCAGATGCCCCAACAGAGCGTGGAAGTGCTTTCTTCGGGGAAGTGTGTCTGTTGCGAGGTTGTGAGACAAAAGGGGACTCGTTGCACTGCAGAGGATTTGTGGCAACGGCCTGGACGTATTGGAACTCCCGATAGTGTCACCTTGGAGCCCCGTTGTGTGCACACTGTGCACACCGCAGTGTGATTGGACGAACGATGGGGCGAGGGGGTTGCTGGGGATGCTTTTAGGTGCGTGCGGGGCCGTTGGAGAGGATGGGGTGGAGATTCGGCTAAGAAAGAGGACCGAAAATTCTAACATGTTACTCGTAGTGATGTCCGTGTAAATACTTTCCTTTCTATCGCTTGCCTATTTTATGTTAGTAAACAGTTAACCCCATTCCAATCAGCGTCACTGGCTTGCCCACTGTAAGGTGACTTCGCGACATCCATAATATCTTCAAGTTTTCCTCACTGACATCGAGGCGAACATCAACTGGCGCAGTCGGCAGGATCGCGACGTCTTTCTACTGAGGGCAAGTGACGTGTTGGTTGCGTGAGCGGAGAGCAAGCAGGCGGGAGAGCATTTGGAGGCCCCAAGAAAGGACACGACATCAGCGTCGGAAGGACGGCGCCGCAAGCTACGAGTAAGGCTGCAAGCTGAACAGTCAGCAGCAGGCTCATTGTTGCTGAGCGGAGCTGCAGAAATCCCGGAGACGTGCACCACAGCAATGCCGGAGATGCCACAGGTGGGATAGTGACGCAGCGCAGCGGAGTTCGAGTCAGGAAGACTGACAGGGTGAACCGCAGGAGCGCAGGTGACGTCACAGGTGGCACAGCGACGCAGCGCAGCGGAGTTCGAGTCAGGAAGACTGACAGGGTGAACCGCAGGAGCGCAGGTGACGTCACAGGTGGCACAGCGACGCAGCGCCGCGGAGTTCGAGTCGACAAGCCTGACGGGGAGAACCGCAGGAGCGCAGGTGTTGTCGAGGGCGGCATAGCGACGGTGGCGACGTGGAATTCGAGAGCAGTGAGCAGCCTGGAAAAAAAAAAGAACTGGAAGTTTGCGGATTAGTTTCGCACCGGACAACTATCAGCGGTCGCTGCGACAGAGAGCGGTCAGGAGCACCCAGGAGGGCCAACACCCCGGAGAGGCAGTCCAGGCGGCGGAGACAGGAGTGGTCAAGGTAGGGCACTTGTCTGTTGTCTCTTGGTCCACTCTGTCGGGCGATTTTTCGAGTGATAGTTCGAGAAAAAGATAAGTTTGTAGGACGTCTCAGGATGGCGGAGAGCGACATGGCTGCCGCTGGGACTGGTGAGGAAAGGGAGAATGTACCCATTGGACCGCGCGAGCAGTTGCTCACAAAAGAAGTGTTTGAGCTAGAGAAGCTGAGACTCATGGTAGAGATGGAAAAAATTAAACTCACTCAAATGCAGCTACAGCCGCTGGTGGATGCACAGCGCGGGCAGAGGCAGTTGTCGGGTATCAAGCTGGGGGAGTATGCGAAAGAATTGAAGGCAGTTCTTGCTCCAATGCCAGAGGCGGATCCCACAGTGCCCGCATGGTTTAAAAGCGTGGACACTCTCTTTCAAACATTGCAAATCCCCGAGGATATTCGTGGAGTGATACTGCTGCCGTTCCTGAATGAGAAGATGAGAGCATTTGTAGCAAGTGAGTCGGACGGCAGTGTAATGCCATACCCTGAACTGAAAGAAAAAATTCTAAAGGAACTTAAAATGACTCCTAATGAGTATCGGCGCTTATTCCTTTCTGTAAAGAAAGAACAGGATGATTCATGGCATCAGGTGGCGACCAGGTTAGAAACTTTGTTCTCATACTACCTAAAGAGTAGGGATGTCACAACTTTGACGGATCTAAAAGATTTGGTTATCGCCGATAGGTTTAAACAAATATTATCAGAGGAAGTTAGGACATACGTAATGCAGAATGAAGTCAAGCACTGGCTTGTTGCTAGCGAAATTGCTGAGCTAGCCGAGACATATGAGGAAAGCAGACGCGTGGGCTGGACCCGAGAGCGTTCGGATAAGCCACTCTGTGAAGGAGACAGACGCGTGGGGAAGACGAGTGGTCAAACAGGGAATGCAGGCAAGAAAACTCGAACGGGAGCTATCCGATGCTTCCAATGCAAGAAATTTGGACACTATGCCAGCAATTGTTCAGACACGCGACACGGTTTCGAGAAGGTGCAGCCCGAGGAAGAGAGCAGCAAAATTGTAGCGAGGGCGGAGATAATTGTATCTGACAGTTTTCGGCCGCAGTTGGAGCAGTGTGATAAGGCAAACCAGCAAGCCGCGTCGGAGGTGTTAAACTGGGTCGATTTGGAAGTTGGGGGGAATTCCGTCAGGGCTTGTCTCGATTCAGGTGCAGAGATAACTGTGTTGAGGACAGAGACGGTACCCGAGGCTTGTAAGGGCAAGAGTTCAGGTAAAATTAAGTTAAAGGGCGCATTTGGTCAGGTTGTTGACGCTGACCTGCTTTATCTACCACTATCCCTAGCTGGAGAGGATGGATGCAGACACCAACAGGTGCTGATTCTGTGTGCAGTCACTGATGTGTTGTCAAAAGGCATAGGCGCATTGTTAACGCCAGAGGCACACGAACTTCTGGAAAGTGCGAAAATGGAGCTGGATGAAGAAGCGCAGGATAGAGCCACTCTTGAGCAAGCGTTTATCACCACAGAAAATGCAGTCGCAGACTGGCCGGAAGGGGCTCCAGAGCTCGATGACGACGAAGAGGCGGGGGAGGATGTTATGATTGCGTCCGTAGGCCTGGCGGGAAACGAAGCTATGGGTTCTGGTGATGCATCTCCTGCTGCCAGCTTCAGGGTCGAGCAGAAAGAGGACAACTCGCTGTGTGAGGCATGGAAGCAAGCAGTTGATGGTACGCATGGAATGAAAGTACAGGATGGTATGCTTTTTCATGACGAGAGAATTAACGGCCAACAGCACAGGCAATTAGTGTTGCCCGAATCAAAAAGGAAAGAAGTTTTAGAGCTTGCGCATGATAGACCCAGTGGCGGCCACTTCTCTGAGAAAAAGACGAAGCAAAGGCTTAGGAGCGCATTCTTTTGGCCTACTATAGTTGCGGATGTAAAGCGCCACTGTCGAACTTGTCATACTTGCCAGACATTTGCACGACCGTCATTTAAAGACAACGTGCCCATCACCCCATTGACGAGACCGGAGCGACCCTTTGAGGTTGTATACATTGACTGCATAGGGCCACTTGACCCGGCATCGAGGCGCGGGCACCGCTATGCCTTGAGTGTGGTGGACTTATGCACAAGGTGGGCGGAAGTGATTCCCTTAAGGAGTCTCACTGCGAAAGTGACGTGTCAGGCTTTGATAGAAGTGTTCTCGCGATACGGGACGCCTGAACTGATTTGTTGTGATCAAGGCACCAACTTTGTGTCAAGGTTAACACAGGAACTCATGGAGCGGTTAGGGGTGAAGATGCGGTTTTCCACGCCAGAGCACCCGCAAAGCAACGGAATTGTTGAAAGGTGGAATGGCACCTTTAAGGCAATGCTCCGGCACGTGGTCCATGATCACAAAGGGGACTGGGACCGCTACGTTCCGTGCGTGTTATGGGCGTATAGAGAAGTGCCTCATGATGTAACAGGAATTTCGCCATTCGAATTGATGTTTGGCCGAGCACCGCGTGGGCCGCTTGACATCCTTCGGCAAACATGGACTGGAGAGTGGACACTACCTATGGGGTTGAACAAGCCAGCAGCGCAGTACTTGAGGGATCTCAGGACTAAGATGGCGGAAGCATCGGCTAAGGTTAATGAACATTCTGAGCCGATTCAAAGAAGGTACGCGGAGAAGTACAATTTGAGGGCGAGGGAAAAGCAATTTGTAATAGGTGATAAGGTTCTAGTGCTGGATGGTGGTCAGATAGGCAAACTGCAGCCAAAATGGAAAGGGCCAGCGGTAATAAAGGAGAAGAAGCGGGACAACAGTTATATTGTGCAGTTTGAAGAGGGAACGAAGTGGGTGCATGCGAATCGCCTGCGGCCATACATGGCGAGATCCTATAACGTAGGCGTAGTGTTTGAATCGGACGAAGAATTTGGTGCAGTGACGCATGCCCCCTGTCCTAGAGTGAAGGAAGAAAACGTACAGTTCCAAGTGGTGAACGAGACATTAACGGCGCAACAGTGTGACGAGCTACTTAGAGTTTTAGGAGAAGCTCAGGAGGTATTCTCTCAACGACCAGGTAAATGCTTGATAGGTTCACATAGAATTACACTGCTTCCAAATGCAACACGGGAGAAAGCACACCTGTACAGGGTGCCAGTGGCATTCCGCAAGGAGATTGAGCGACAGGTTGCTGAACTGCAAGACTGGGGCTTTGTGTATCCGGTAGACAGCTCCTTCGTACATCCAGTAGTGTGTGTAGCCAAGAAGGACGGCTCATTAAGGATGTGTGTGCATCCTTAATGAGCCGTCATTTTACAGGTTTGTATGCTTGGAGAGTCATGCCGTACGGGCTGAGAAACTCGGCCGCAACGTTTCAGAGAATTATGAATGATGTTTTACGTGAGCATTCAGAATATGCCATGGCATATATTGACGACGTGGCTGTATTTTCTACAACCTGGGCAGACCACATGCTGCATCTGCGAAAGGTGTTGGCCATTCTTAGGCAGGTGGGTCTGACGGCGAATCCTGCTAAGTGCAAGTTCGCACAGACAAAGGTGAAATACCTTGGTCATGTCGTCGGATCCGGGACGCATTCCCCCGATCCAGAGAGGGCGAGTGCCATCTTCAAACTGCAGGCCCCTAAAACCAAGAGGGATCTTAGGAGTGTGCTGGGCCTTTTTAACTATTACCGTGAATATGTTCCCGAATATTCTAAAGTGGTGCGCCCGCTAACTGACTTGACAGGCCGTAGGATACCTAAGGTGATCCCGTGGAATGAGGAGGCAGAAAATGCATTTTGCGCTGTAAAGAACATATTAGCATCAATGCCGCAGTTAGTGGCGCCTGATCATGATAATGAGTTTCTGTTGACAACCGATGCCTCCGAGATAGCGGTAGGGGCTTGCCTATCGCAGCTTGTGGAGGGAGAACAAAAGCCAGTCGCATTCTTGAGTAAAAAGCTGACAGCATCACAGGCAAAGTGGTCAGCCATAGAGAGAGAGGCGTTTGCGGTCGTGTGGGCGCTGGGGAGGCTGGACACCTGGCTATTTGGAGCAAAAATAAAGGTGGCCACCGACCATAATCCGCTAACGTTTCTGGCCGGCTCCGCATCCACCAGCCCAAGGCTGATGCGCTGGTCACTTGCGCTACAGAAGTATGAATTAGAGATAGTTCACATAAAAGGCACGGCAAACCGATGTGCAGATGCACTGTCGCGATTAGATGACGGGGAGGGGGAGTAAAAGACTAATACGGGAAGTGCGCAGCCACGGTGGCTTGGCTAAGTGCTTGTGTGTATAGGCTTGTGTGTGAGTGAATGCCGGTTAGGACGCACGTGCCCAATTCTAGTGTTCCCGGGTGCCGCTGTCGACAGACCTCAAGGTCGACGGCGAAGCTATTTTTGTTGTTTTTACCGCGGATGCATGGTGGACCTGACAGCAGATTTGTGCCCTTCCGTTGTGGATTGCAAGGACCATTCGTGATGTGCTATGTGGTGTGTGCGGGTGGTGTGTGTGTGAAATGTCACGCTGACAACAAGTATCCCCGTGACATTCTTGGTGGGGAGGAGTGGAGTTCGGCATTGTTTGTGCGGACGGCTGCATGCAAGGGTCGCGCGGGGCGGTCAAAAGAGACGCGTGGTTCGACACCAAGACGGCGGCGATTTATAGCCATCGGGGGTGGGGGACCCGCGGTCAACGAAGAGCGCGTAAGCGGGGTGACTGTGTGTCGGGCTTCCGCCAGTCGGTTCGCGGAAGCAGTGCCCTGGCCTTGAAGTCAACCCCTCGTCGCTGAACCGCACTATGCCGAGACATTCGCAAACTGTCCAGATGCCCCAACAGAGCGTGGAAGTGCTTTCTTCGGGGAAGTGTGTCTGTTGCGAGGTTGTGAGACAAAAGGGGACTCGTTGCACTGCAGAGGATTTGTGGCAACGGCCTGGACGTATTGGAACTCCCGATAGTGTCACCTTGGAGCCCCGTTGTGTGCACACTGTGCACACCGCAGTGTGATTGGACGAACGATGGGGCGAGGGGGTTGCTGGGGATGCTTTTAGGTGCGTGCGGGGCCGTTGGAGAGGATGGGGTGGAGATTCGGCTAAGAAAGAGGACCGAAAATTCTAACATGTTACTCGTAGTGATGTCCGTGTAAATACTTTCCTTTCTATCGCTTGCCTATTTTATGTTAATAAACAGTTAACCCCATTCCAATCAGCGTCACTGGCTTGCCCACTGTAAGGTGACTTCGCGACATCCATAATATCTTCAAGTTTTCCTCACTGACATCGAGGCGAACATCAACTAGTTCTATTTTACACTTTCATGTGGGTCAACAGCGGGCTCCGGAAGGTTGGCGCTCGACTAAAGTCAGGGTTGCTGAGCCACGCGGTATGCCGAAGGCGCCACTGCGTAGCCTCCAGCACTGAACTTAGGTTGCCGGTGGCAGCGGGCGTGCGTCTCTAGCCGTACTTCACACACTCGTCACGAATTCTGCGTCATTAGTATTGCCCGTGCTTCGAACGCTAACTCAGGAACTGTCGTACCGCCGCCCTATCGATTCCTCACCCCTTTTACGCCGCGGTTGTACTTTTCTTCCGCGAGCCATCTCTGATTAGCACGGACTCGCGGAGCCAGGCTGGCCACTCAGCGGTGGCCCCGTTCATTCATCACGAAACCCGGGGGCATCCGTCACCGTGCCCAATCTGCGCCAATCTCGGTGGCACGTCTGGGCCAATGCAGCAAGCGTGCGAGAAACCGCAGTTGCATCCCACGTTGGGACACGCTCGGCGTGTTTCCGAGTCCGCAGCTGCTGCTTCTTTTTGCATAGGCGTCGCTGCAGCCTGCAACACGTCTTCTTTCCAAACTTTCTAGTGCGGCTGTTGTCACTAAGTGGATGCGAACAAGTGGACAAGCGTGCGCTATCGCCAGTGGTTTGCAACTGTCTGGGCTTTGTGCAGTACCTTCGCATCGGTGGAAATCATGCTGAACCCGCGCATTAAGAGAGGGGTTCCGCTCAATGCTTACTTTTTGTACACAGATAGCAGTACAGTTTTCACCGAAAGCTGAGGGAAGTGCGTTTCTGGTGAAGGCTGTGCTAGTTGAAGTGCAAAAGAAATCTTGTACTAACTTGACCATGCGAATTGGTTTCTGCAACGAGTTTATCTGAGAGCGACCGCAGATCTTTTCGTAAAGCACCCTTTGTTTTAACCTTGCACGTTTCTAACGCAACGTAACAGAATGTCGCAAATCATATGGCGTCCTTCGGCTAAGTTAGACGATAATTTACAAGGGTGATACGAGTTAACTACAGGCTAAAGCACTCCAATAACGCGTATTGACGCACATTGTGGCAAAGCTGATTCCATGGCGAACCTTGCCAGCACATAAATGTGCATGCTCTTGCTCAAGGCAACTGCGTAGGCTTGAAGAAAAAAGAAAACTCGAACATGGAAGTCGTACTACGTACGCTAAAGCCTTGTCTCAAACAAAACCTGTAGTCGATTGCCGTTCACTGCGGGATCACCGTATGGTGCGGCCTAAGAATGCCTCACGTGAAACATCGAAGTCCTGGCTGAACGTCCGGCTTGGACAATCTTAATGGGCGATGATCGACGAAAAATTCACAGCAATTTTCCCAGGTGATGTTTTTCTCCTTGATGAATAATGTAGCACAGAACATTATGTGCGTCTTCCGCATTGTCAATTTTCCATCGTACTTATACTATCCACAAACGCGTATTCTATAGTGTTATTTTGGACTGTTTCTGCCACAGATGTCACGTCTTAATAAAGAAGCGCGGCTTGCCTACACGGCAAAACCTGCTTGAAATAGGCCTTTGTATCCGCATTTTTTTCTTCTCCCATCTCTACACATTTGCAGTCTTTAGAAAGGGCATATTGATATATTGGCAGCAAACTACAACGCATGCTGCGGAGCAGGCCAATTTTCTGCAACTGTGCTCGTAGAAGAGCTGTTGCAAGTAAGGGGAGCATGATTGAAAAGTTCACTGCAGTAGAAAATTCCAAAAGAATCCAGGTTATTTGGTAGCACCAAATTGCTTGTGTGTCGTCAGCGGAAAATGAATCTGGAAGAAATAATTCGAGAGAGTGGCAAATAAGCCAGAATAGCCCTTGAGATATGTGACACAGTATTTATGCCCCATTGGCTTAAACTTAGTATTTTAGGGCAATAATCATTCGTCATTCACCAATAATCACCAGTAATAATTTGTCGCTCAACAAAAGAATGGCATATTTTTGTTGTTTCCGTTGAGTTAGCATGGTATTTGCCTATCACTACAAATCCCCGTGATATTTGTCACTTATCACGATTTTATATACAAGTTTATGATAGTATTGTACTGCCATCAGTCTGCACGTTAGATCAGATCCAGCTGGGAAGTGTGGCGGAGAGTTTTGAGCAGTGTGATTTGTTCTCCTCATTCTTTCTCTGTATTCTGGGGCATCATGAGTCATGAAAATTACATAAAGATGCTGATAGACATGGATGAATAATAAGAAATAAAATTAGGGACATAATGAGACACTTAGAGTCCCGGTTTAAAAAACTCTGTATATTTCAACAGACTGTGTTATCAGACCACTTGCATCGGGTGCGCTAAATCGCACGTGTAATCACAGAAAAGGCAAGCTGTATTCTAATCCTAGTTTGTCTCAGCTCGCCTGAGCAACAGCCACGCTATCATCGTCAGTTAAAATAAAATGTCTTGCTAATTACGGTGGTTAAATCGTGATTTAATTGGTTTTCATATGAAGTAAAAGACAATTTAGCATTGACGGAAGTGCGACACAAGTGCGGATTTAGTTATCAGTATAGAAAGGGGCTGCGGTAACTTTGTTATTGCTGTTGTCGTTGTTGATTATCAAGCCAATGAATGTTTGTTCTATACGTGCGAAATGTATGTGTTCTGTCAGATGATCAATACATTCTTGTATACGCTGAAACCAATATTTGAAGTGACACAATTGCGGTGTGTGTCCATAAACGTGTGTGTCTGTGGGGGGGGGGGGGTGAATGAATTGCGAAAAGCGTTTCTTTGCTATCACCTTTGGAGAACCTTGACGAAGAGGGAGGCGGTGGCTTTCATTGCCCCCTATACATGAGCGCACGTTTTTATCTTGAAATATTGAAGGAAGTTAGTCAGGCCACGCAAACCCTGCGTACATGTGATGCCGAGCAGCAATAGTAATCGCATGTTAAAGATAGCGAAGGACTCGAGAAGATTTTTGCGGACGCTTTGCCGGAAAAACAACCATTAGAGATGAAGCGAGCTCTGGAGCTTAGCGGCGGTTGCTCAAGTGAGCCGAATAGTAGTTTTGATTTTCGGCCTGTTTTTAATGTAAGCTGTACAACAGTACGCGTTTTTTTTAAGCAAGGCACTCATCTTTTCGTGCTGTCTGTAAACTTTGAGTTGCCCAACACGATTCTCTCTCTCTTCCCTTCGAATGCCCACAATCGTAGAGGGAGGTCGAAGGAGAACGTTCCTATTCTTTTACATCAATTACTTAAGAGTAAGATTACCGTCGGACGCTAATTAGCGTGACATGAAATTGGGGTCTCCTCAGCGCTCGTTCCCCTCTATGAATTGGCTCTTCATCGCGGTGGTGACGGCGGAAGTCTAACGATCAGTGCAGATAAAGGGCGTTTGTTCTGACGCAATTTGCTGTTCTGGACATCCTTGTCGTGTGCAGTAAAATTCTATTCACGACTGCAAGTCCTTGTGGGTAAGTTTTGGAAAATGAGCGGCTGTTAATGAGCGGCCATCTCATTATCGGGGTTCCCACGTGAGAAGTCTTTTCGCCGTGAGTTGGAACGATGATTTCCAGTGTCAAAAGAACGGAAAGGATCATCTAGGGGATTCAATGTCATAGTACTACAAATAGGCGCCGAACTGAACGACAAGGAAAATGAACCAAAATGAGGGGTCACAGGGAGGGTACGTGGTGTATACCACGTATACGGTGACGGTATACGGTGACATATAACCCTTATGCCTAAGCTTCTCGCTTGTTGAATGCAAACTTTGAGTATGCGGCGTATGTTATCATCTATAGTGGCGCGCGGACCTTGCAATGAAGCTTCTGAACTGATATCTTCTTTAGCTGCTTTACTGTCGTTCTCGCGTTTTGTTGCAGTTGACTGAATAATAAATGAACTTTAATTGAAGCAGTTACTACTCATTCGAAGTGGGAGGGTCCTACTCGAGATCCTTCGACTCAACCGTAGGATTTATCCTCCCCCTCACAGAAAGCTCAGCACGGAAGAGGCAGGAGCTCTAAGACTTATTCAGACTAACACATTCCCAAACCTACGCGGATACAGCAAAATATACCCACAAACGTATCGCGGCATGTGCCCCTGGTGTGGCGACACACGCCCTACACTCTTTCACATATCGTGGGGGTGCGGGGGCAAACCTCCGCACTTAAAGACGCCTAGCACGTCATTTGACCGATGGGAGGTACAGCTGACCGGCGGTACCCTGGCGGGACAAGAAGCTCTCGTCCAGCAAGTACGTCGAGCAGCCACGGCCAGTGGAGTCCTGGAATGAGGACACCACCCACTCGACCTCAAGAGCAACGACCTTGATGGTCCAAGTAAATATTCTCTCTCTCTCTCTCTCTCATTCCAGAACCCTCTGGCCTGCACCGGCCGCCGGGCCCGGGCGACCTGTCGGCGCTGGTCAATTAGGTCCGTCTTGGAGGTTGCAGATTTCCATGTTTCATTGAGGAGGTTTGGGTCTGCGTCTGCTGCTGCTTGTTGTGTCACTGTGATGTTTGTCAGGGTGTGCTTGTATTGGAGTAGAACTTTACAATGTGGACAGGTGTAGCTGTATAGCACCTGTTCGATATGATTCAATAAGATGCCATGTGTGAAAGTATTGCTATGGAGTCGCCTTGAGTCAGTGCCTTCGTCTCTTGTTATTTTTGGAAGTAAGGTAGGGTATACACAGCGTCGAGGCCGATAGTGTTGCAGTAGTGCTTGGTAAGTAAATGGTATATGGCTTCTGTTCATTTGTCGATGTGGGTGGGTGGGACGTGTCTAGGATATTGCGTGGGAGGCCCGGTTGACACTTGCGTGGGCTGCGCTGTCTGCCACTTCATTCGCCTCGAGTCCCTAATGTCCCGGAACCCACATGATGCAAGCGTAGGGGGAAGAAGTGAATATGCCTCCTTGATATACCTTCGAATGGTTATAGAAGAGAGAGCTGCCAGGTCTGTGCCCTGTGTGGAAGCCACTTGATATAAAACTTGTGATGATTCCATGTACACTGCGTTTCCCCCAACTTCCTAGTATGGCAGGGGCATAAAAATAAAAATTAAATTCACAAGTGCGCTTGCTCAACTCAAAGACTGACAGTTAAAAAGAAATGACTGAAAGTGTGAGTAAAAGGACTGAGCGTGAAAGTACGTTATGACATCCTTCTGAGTTAGCGATATTATAATTCTTGATTGTTTGCTTAGCGTTCTCGTTGACACTGTTTTGAATATTTCTTGAAAAACTAACCAAAATTGTCGTAAGCGCGAAAACTGCAACTTGCTGAACCAGAGGTAACTTGCGCCTTCTTTTGAGATAACCGGGAAGCCATGGTCGCTTCACTTACAGCGCACGTGTTTGGCATGCCAACTTACAGACGACCCACTCCCTCACTGTCACTACCAGACTTCCCACTGTGCGTTTACGAGAGAAAGCCCCGTAAAGGATGACGTATTCAACGCATGGTTTATCATGCTTAGGCACTTTACAGCGCATTTTTCGTTGGTGTTCATGTCACGTGCACCTTTTGTATTGAGTAGTGGTTGTGCGTAAACAGGGGCCTCTCGAGTGGCAAAACTGCGAACAGCAAATGAAAGATTATAAAAGTAAGGAGAAGTAAACAGGTAGCCGAAAAGTACAAGAAGTTCAAAAAATTGGAAAGGAAATTGTACCGTTGTGGCGGGCAGACCGCCAGGCTTTGAAAGAAAATGCCACTGCAATTGTATCCCACGCCAACAACGATCTAGTACGAGTTCCAGCGCACGGATCCTCTTCTGCGAAAACCCATAGGCTGGCTCACAGGTCTAAGAACATCTCTGATAGTGAAAGGCTGTGAGCGATGGCGACTCGAGTTTCTAAACGACAAATTAAAAGCAACGCTTGTGAAATAAAAGGAACGAAGCTCATAAAAATATAGGATGCACGCGTAGCACTCCATTCCGGATATAATTTTTTTCTGACTGATACTTTCAATGTGTTTCTATGGATATAGTTAGATATATTTCAATTACTGACTTTTCGGTGACGCTTACACTGGAGGCGCTCGAAAGGAAACGATACATATCCCACCCCATGTATTACGGAGCTTCCTCAGCATTGCCCGTATTCTGGTGTGGCCGAAGCACTTCTCCATTATAATATTTACTGTTTCAATTCTGCTGCTGTGGAAATGCAGAGCTCGTATCACGGTCTCCGAAGACTTTTCCTTGCAGGCAATGTGTCACCCGCAAGCCATCTTCTATTTGCTCTAACAATATCAACTTACATGCTCCTTTAAATGTAGGAAAATAAAAGTACTATGCATGTAAAAAAGATTAACATGAACCACAAACTTGTTTTTCACATGAACCAATACACTGAAAAGTCGCCAGTTCCGTGCCCGCATACATGTACGACCCTTATACACTCATACAACCTTCCCCGAACGCTCGAAAAGCCCAAACTATAGCAAACCAACGCGTACGTCATGTATATAAAAACATTACTGCCAAAGTTCTTGTAAATGTTGTAATGTTTGTAAATGTTAGTGTTAAGGCCGGTCAAAGCTGCAATATCACTGCTCTTAATGCAAGTGTCTTTTTTTTTCTATGGCCACAAGTGCGCAGAATAACTGTCACCATGTTTGCTGACTAGTTTCACGAAAACGTGGAACCAGTCAAACCGCCGTACACGGCTTTCATCCTGCCATCTCTGCAATTTATGTACTCCAGCGTATTTATGTAGCAAATGTACTTTTTGTACCATATTACCCTCCCTCATAACCAAGGCCGTCATTTACCTTCCTAAAGCACATCGGGCATCGAGAAGCATGCCGGACGTCCGACAGTCGACGGCGTGGGATATTCTTTACCTTCTGAGGTCGCGTTGGCTTCCTATTACGCAGTCGTTTCTATATGTTCCATTTACCCTTTCCCGTCTCTCTGGCATTCTGAGCGAGTTTCGTTGGAGCCTTGTGACAGCGACGACCATCTCTCTATTCTTTCCTTTTTCTGCCCCCCGTCGCCTTCCCCAAGGCGCTAAGTTGAGCTCCCTAAAGGACTGTCGAGAAAGCGCCTCGTCTTTTCCCCAATCATTCTCTCTCGCCCCTGGTCCTTCAGAAATGGCAGGTCAGAGAGAATGAGCTTTTTCTACCGTTCCCCATATTTAAATACGCCATAGCAATAAGAAGAAAAGCAAAGAAGGCCGGGGAGGAGAGGAGAAAGCACTAAATGAAAAATCGCATCGCACGAAACTACAGTGTATCGCTAAACTTAGAGCACTTCACGACGGAGCAAGAAAACTGGACGAGGAAAACCGCAATACTCGCACATTTTTCTGTTTGCGCTCATCAAACGGGACAAAATCCACCAGCATGCAAAGTAGAGAAAGAAAAAAGAGAAGCTGGTGCATTTTGCAGAGCAGCCAAAGGCGTTGTCCCAGAGCCAACCCAGCTTTCTTTTTCTTGATTGTTTCTTGATTGACTTGTTTGTTTAAACAAAAAAATTGCCGACGATTACGTTACTTCCTAATGCGAAATTTGAGTGCAGCAAATAAGCTGTTTCACCTTTTCGATAGATTGAGGCAAAGAAATCGAGCAACACATGTATGCGCTATCACAGAATTTTTTTTTTATTTTTCACACGTATTCCTTTAACAAAGACTCCACTAACAGTTCTTGACAGTCATGAAGGAAGCTTTGTGGTCGGAGAAATAGACTGATATATGTTCGACTTGGTACACCAATGCTTGATTCTCAAAGACGAGATCTATACAAGTGCCTCGCGAGGTTGTCACAGCCGTGGGACGCGTTACGAGCGAGAGGAACGGGATGTTCTCCCGCATAAGTGTTAGGAAATTGCTGTTTGTCTTTATGTCAAGCCGCCACCGATCTGGCTCTCTGATTGCCACCGCACAGGGCGAACGGCAGCGGCAATTTCGGCTCGGGCGGTGCACATATACAGATCCGCCGCCACCGATCTGGCTCTCTGATTGCCACCGCACAGGGGTTGCATTGGAGGAGGAGCGAAGAAAGGAATTAAGTTCGAGCCGGCGCTTTGACAACCGGAGACTCGCAGGAAGAGGGGGGAGGGGGGCGGCGTGTAAACCCAGCGGCAAACGATGGGGGCAGAAGCGCGCGCAGCAAGCGGACAACACGATAAAGGGAGGAGGGAAGAGATAGCAGCGACTGACTGATGCCGCTGACGCCGATAGTGAGTCAACCCCAGCTGCGGAGTTGGTTTCAGGGACAACGAATAACCGGCGCGTCGGCAACTGAAGAGCACCCTATCCGCCACACAAGAACAGGGGGGGGGACCCTTTCCTCCTCTTTCTGCATGGCGGCGACGGTGTTCTATGCAGTCACGTTATCTTGACTCTCTAGCGGCGTCAGCGGCATCCAGCGGTATCAGTCGGTCGCTGCTAGCGCTGGGGGGATGAAAGGGGGGCGGAGCTGGTTACGAGGCCGACGACGACGCCGACGCGAAACCCAGGAACGGACGCCAAAGAGCTGCGCTCTAAAAAAGAAAAGTTATAAGCGCGAAGTCCGTACTTCATTGCAACAGTCGCCTTTAGAAACATAAAACCAACTCAGCAGAATACTGCAGATATATCTCCGCTCAAGAGGCAATGACATTCAAAGCTAGAACACCGAAGGTAGGTAAGCATAAACTATTCATCATTTGTAGATATCAAAGCAACCGGCAGTCGTTGTGATTCTACAGTTCATTCAACTGCGAAATCAGTGTGTCGAAATGCTCTACAAGAAATATATAAGCTGGAGCTCCATTGAGGCATAGGCACTTCGCCAACTTATTTTATTAGGCGCTCACTAAAGGCCAACCATGGATATAGTATCTACAGTCACCTTCACCAGTTTAGGTTGTAAAACCTTGGCAGCGGCGTACTGGTGGCTTTATGGTCAAGTAGAAGTTTCACCAGTGTATATAGTTGGGCGCGACGTCGCAGTCAAAGAGGTAACTGATATAATTGTTTTTATAAGTATCCGTCTAAACCGGAATATAGGTCGAGTGGGAAAATAGGTCGACCACGTACCTTGAAGTGGAGAACACACGAATAATAAGAAGAACGAGTCACTGAAACGCGTTTATTTTCACAACAGCATAGTCACCGCCACACTTGCGCACAAAGTCCGCAAATGCGGCTTCAAACTGCGTACATTGCACTGCACGATGTCAATGTGTCTGCCTACAACGAACGCTTTCTTAAATTTTTGTGTGCACAAATATCGCACGCTTTTTTTTTTTTGTAAACGCCGAACTGCCGCTGCGCGGCCGTGTCAACGACTTGCCTTTTTGTCTTGAACGCCGCTGGAAAGTATCTCCACGTGCCGCAGTGAAGCCGTTCCTGCAGATTTTATCTTTCCCTTCCTTCATAAACAATGCAGGGCAGTAATGGGCTAGTAATGAAAGGATTTACTATAGCTAGCGCTAACTTCTAAATGTTTGGTAAACGAACACGACTACTCTCTCGGCCGAGTCGAACTACAGGATCGCGGTAGGGCCATAAAATTGATGTTTAGTGCATTGTTCTGTGTATTTTTAGTCAATGCACGTGCAGGTAATACCCTCCTGTTTACAAATGTACCTGAATATGAAGAATTTCGGTATCCGCCAGCAGCAGTATAGAGAAAGCAGAAACAGAAAGAGACATATCATATACAACAACTGAGAGGTGCCTTGATAAATAGCCGCCCTTTGCTGAAGTATGCAAAGTTACATCTGTTCGAACAAAACATCTTACTCCTTTTACGTATACTTTAACAAGTCATGGTAATAAAGACATACCTACTTATATTTCAGTAATAAGAAATTCATTTTGCATTTTTATGTACACTGAACAAGAGAAAAGGTGTATTGGTTTTCTTATTTATTTGTTTCACGTGGCGGCAGATTTGTTGCATACAAATAAATGTTGTTTATTTCAACTAATTGACACCATAATGTACATTAGGTTACCGAAATGCATTCGATAGTTCTTGCGCTGTCAAGCGAAGGTACTGAAAGCAAACAGGCCGATACTTTGGGAAACAAGGCGAGGCTTGAATAATCGAATATTCTGGATCATCCGTTTGCTTCGATGCTTCGTTATGATTAGTTATGATGATGGATTGCCGACAAAACGTCCCTTGTAATGGAAAATTAAAAGAAAATATTGTAACCTGCCTTGTAATGGCAACCAGGAATGACAAAAAAAATATACGTTTACTTAAAGAAACGATGTAATATGGGCGAGAAGTTCTATTAATATTTTCTGTTATATCCACACTGAAACCAATGCAGCACCGAGGGCAACCTTTAATTGGCTCCATGTTTTTTTTTCTTTTTTTTCATTTGCAGAGCTCTTAATCTAAAAGTGCAAAGAAATAACGTTTTATATAAAATATTCGAAGTCAACGTATCAGGAAACACAATTTTCATTGAACTCCCACTACGTGGAAGCTTAGTGGTTGTGGCTTTGCGCCGTAATTTAAATTTCCGTGACAAAGCAGGGACAGGACGCCTAAGTGAAGAACGTCGTAATAACCCGCAATTTAAAAACAAAATGCACGAAAGTAAATCGATATGAAGCAATGCATATCCCCATTAATGACCTTTCGTTCGAACGGCAAGCCACTTTACTTAAAATTAATAAGCGCTGAATAACGACTTCATGTATCTGTGTCTCGAATAAAAATGGCTTAATTGCCAATCAGAGCGAATGCCGCAGTAGCGTGCACGTTGTCTAATTAAGATATTCTTTCCCGTTGGTGGCTAATGAACTCGTTAATTGAGCGACGGTGAAGCGGATGATATAATTTTTGTACAAAAATGCAGCAGGATATAAAAAAAGGAATAACAAAAAAGCTAATCGCTTCGTAAAGAGAGAATGGAAATAATGACTGGAAAGTCCTTTGTTTTTTTTTTCTTCCTTATATAAGCCTAATTTTGTCGCAGTGGTCAAGGTACATGCTTTCTTTTTGCACGAGTAGACTGAGATACACGCTACAAGGCTGTAGCGGAGTGTTTCTGATTTTATTTACACATTCCTCCTTTGCTCCCATTGCATATATTTATTAGCCATTCTTGCAGGTGAAAGAAGTTGACGGCTGCAGCAAGTGAGACAACAAAAAGTGATGGTTTTCTGTTATTCCGGTGCTTTTAGACAAGCGCTGCAGGTGAGTACGGCAATATAAAGATGACTTATTGAGCAGAATTTTTTTGCTCCTTCAGTGCATACATTTCTCAATATTTTCATCTTACCACTTAACTCGGGGGTATGACTATCGTGTTGCTATTATTGGGCTTACGGAAACTGGTGTAGAACGGACTTCAGCCCTGAAGCAAGACTATTTGTAGCTTTAGCCGATTTCCTGCGTAAGTAGCAAGGAAAAAAAAAAGAGTTTTTTCTTTATACCGTTGTAGCGAGGAAATAATGCGCAGCGCATACGGCAGGGAAGCTACACTTTCTTTCGGTAAGGTCCTCCTGTTCTTTTTTTTATATTGCGCCGAAGATTTGCCAATGTGAGCTTTCTGGCAGTTGCTATATTGAGTCCAAAATTTTACATCATTCCAGAGTATCATATTCAAGGGAAGCACTTCTTTCTCGGTATCTGACGGTGCACTCAGGCGTTCTTGTTTCTCGAAGAAAGCAGCACATACCGCGTGATGTTCGGGCCCTCCTTTGCCTTTCTCTCTCTCTCTCGCTTTGCCTGCTCTAATGAGTAGACAAGCAAGAAATCCATTTGCCTGCTTAATTTGATGTAGAAGCCTCCAAAAGCCATGGTGGTTTTCGTTTTGTTTCCTTTTTCTGCACCAGGAAAAGCAAAAGTAGCTTACGTCATTGTAAAGCTCCGTCAATAAAGCACCTAAATAACAAGCGCAGTGCAATATGTAATGCCTTCAGGCTGCTGATATGCTTCACTGTGGGATACGAAGGTGGGTCTGGAAGACTATTCGATCGACGATGGGGAAAGATTGCCACGAGGACCAAAGAGTCTTTCGTATACATAAAACCGAGAACTTAAATAGCGCTTTTCTTTTTTGCCGTGAACTAAACATGCTTCCCAAAGCACCGTTTAATTGTACTTTTTTTTTCGTGTGCGGAACAAACGACAGGTGACACGACATCGGAAGTTAATTCAAATCTCGGCGACGTTTCCCATATAAAAATTATCCAGTTGTCGTTTTCGCGACTGTCGTCACCGGGCGCCAACATAAACGGTCGCTTTCGCTCGTGGACAAGCCATGTAAGTAGGGGTGTTCGAATAATTCTTCAAACAGAATTTTTCATATATTGGTACGATAGTGTAACGTTTCTCTCATTACACCACACATCATAAAGCATACTTTATTAAAATAACATGTAACCAAGACGACGAAGTGTGTTGCGTGGAATGCTGCTTTTCTGTCTCTGCAAATTTCAAGCTACTTTGTGGGAGACTCCGCTCCCTTAACTACGGCGATGGACGTGGAGTCACCTGGAGCGGTGCCGGGTCTCTTCCACGTCAACAGCGTCCCCTCCGGGAAAGCGGTCTAGTCACCCGAGTGACACCGACAGCGAGGGCACTGTGGTCTATCCAACGACCAGTGGTGAAACCTCGGATGACAGTGACTTCGTGCCCGTAGCAAAGCCCAAAGCAAAGAGAAGACTCGTCAGCACATCTCTTTCCACAAGTAAGACAACAGCAGTCCCGAGGCGAAAGTCATCGGACCACACAATTTTATTCGTGTCTGTGGCTGCTAGAGACAATCTAAACAGGCTCAACTGCCAAGCTACATCTGTATCGCTCGAGGCACTTGTTCCGGGTCAGATCAAAAATGTAAGGATCAACGCCCAAAAGAACGTCAACGTATGCTGCTACAAACAAGACGATCGTGACTCTACGGCTGGTGTGGTGTATGACGTCGACAATTCCATAAGCGATGTTGACCTGAATATACTCATTAAGCCAGCGACAGAGGGAATTGCAATATTGCAAGCCCGTCGCCTGGGGAATTCGCACTGTGTGAAGCTAACATTTAAAGGAGACAGCCTACCGTCACATGTCAAGGTCGGGCACTTCCGACACGTAGTACGGCCTTTTGCTCCAAGGCAGCTTCAGTGTCGGAAGTGTCAAAAGATAGGGTACGTTAGTGCGGTTTGCACAAATGGTGCCGTGTGCTTACAATGCTCTTGATCACACAGCTCCGATGCATGTCGTGCAGAAAAGCATAAGTGCGCAAGTTGTCAAGTCTCTCACGATGCATCTTCAAAGAATTGCACGTGTGAAAAATGAGCATAAAGTCTTGAGGCAAATGGTCAGAGATGGCTCGTCACACAGGGCGGCTGCCGCTAAAGTGCGATGTCGGTGTTCACATCGCCGGAGATCTAGGAAAACCACTTCTATTGCTAAGGATGCACCGCGTCTACTGACAGTCCACAAACTTCCACAGACAACGAGCAATACTAGCAACGAGGTTCCTAAGCAGAAAGTCTCCAATAACATTGCCTCATGCGAGGAGTGGCCGCCGTTGCCAAGGCTAGACCAACCAGTGGAGCAGCAAGGTGTAGCACGCTCTCCGAACTATGCTTCCCTTCTAGCAGCAGCCCAGACGGCGACAATCAAGTCGTCACCATTATACGGGGCCTATGAACACGCTAGGAGTACTACTGACTGCCATACACACTCCGGTGGCTCGAGGTGCACTTGAAATACTGAATGCTCTGAATCCGGTACTGCCCGGTCTTCAGAAGCACCATGGTTGCTCCTCAGCACTCCTTCCTTAAAGAAGTCAAGGAAGGGTTTATCTTCCAGTGGAATGCCAGAGGCCTTAAATCCCGCATTTCGGACTTTCGTCCGTTTGTTTTGAAGCACAAATTTCAAATCATTGCCATTTGCGAGCCAAACATTGAGAGCGCAATCCGCCTATCAGGATATG
This sequence comes from Dermacentor variabilis, assembly GCF_050947875.1. Taxonomy (NCBI): domain Eukaryota; kingdom Metazoa; phylum Arthropoda; class Arachnida; order Ixodida; family Ixodidae; genus Dermacentor; species Dermacentor variabilis. Next base: position 137,781,646 of record NC_134572.1, read on the forward strand.
AAGCTTTCATGTCTGCCGCCTATACCGACCGCAGCAAAGTCATCGTCTACGTCAGATGCGATTTCACTTATCTTTTACACCCAGTGGCACCTGATGGCGACAATCAGTACGTATGTCTGACTATAAGATGCAAGAACGTTTCACTCACGCTGGTAGGTGCCTGCATTTCACCTTCGAGTCTATTTGACAACGCAAGACTAAGTACAATTTTAACAGCGACACCTGGACCATGGATTCTTACCGGCGATTTTAATGCCCATCACCCACTATGGGGAAGCTTGAAGATGGATTGTCGAGGAAGACATGTACTATCCTTTGCGTCGGACCATGAACTCTACTGCCTAAATGATGGCAGTCCCACTTTTCTGCGGGGATTGACATACAGTAGCCGCCTGGACTTAACTTTTGTTTAAAGATGCCTCAGTGCTAGTGTGAAATGGTTTCCGGACAACGAAAGACATGGTAGCAACCACGTTCAAACGTACGTTAAATTCGATGGCATATGCAAATCACACCCTACCACAATTCTTCAACGCATCGACTGGCCTAAATACACGTTTCTCATGGAGAAGAATTGCCAAAAGATCCAACAATGTCCACCTGGCAACATCGAGGAGCTCATTAACGACGCTGCTCGAGAAGCCACAAGAGTTTTTAGGCCTATTCCTAAATTTTCTGAATTCGAAGCAGAATTGGAGTGGCTTCGAGCAATTCACCGTAGCGCAGAACGAAGGTAAAGGCTCACCAAGTCCATTTACGACCTAAGGGAGGCAAGACGCATACAGAAGGAAATCCAGCGTCGGATCAACTCCCTGAAGTCTCTAAGACGGAATACTTTTTGTGATTCCCTTGATACACATAAACCCCTATCACATATATGGAGAACGGTGCACGGTCTTCGAACATCACCTCAACAACGCCACCCCTGCAAATGTCTGGCTCTCTGTCAAGGTCGCCGAGAGATCGACGTAGCGGAGGATTTCTGTTTAAGGGTTGCTGGTCAACCATCCTCGTTCCCTGTACATGACCCCCTTGACGTTCCAATCTCGCGGGATTCTCGTGTGGACAATCTGTTTTCCGTCGAGGAGTTACAAGTGGTGTTGGTAGCGTGTAGACGTTCCTCATCGCCTGGGCCTGACAGGGTGACTTACGCGCTCTTGGCAACCTCGGTCAAACAGCCCGGCATGCTCTTCTAGAGGTGTACAACAATTCATGGCGGAAAGGAGTGGTTCCAGCTGCACGCAAGTCCAGCCGCCTTGTACCTCTGCTCAAAACCAGGTAAATCATCCCTAGATATGGCGTCTTATCGTCCCATTGCTCTGGCCAGTTGTCTAGGAAAAGTGATAGAGAGGATGGTGCTGACACGTCTAGAGTGGTATTTAGAACACTACAATATATACCCTGACGCTATGGCAGGCTTCCGATGCGGACGCTCTTCGGTGGACAACGTCATAGGTCTTGTCTCGTCTGTTCCACACGATAAAAGCCCAAGGAGACTGTCAGCGGCTATGTTCCTGGACGTTAAAGGCGCTTATGACAACGTAACAGACCGAGCCATCCTGGACGCCTTGGGCGATGTCGGCCTAGGTGAACTTGCCTTTCGATGGATATTCAGTTACTTGACGGACAGGTCATTCTTTGTACAAACAGAGGATAGTGCACCATCAAAACACAACACCTACCGTGGAGTACCACAAGGCGGAGTCTTGAGTTTCACTATATTTAATCTCGTGCTCATCGACCTGGTTCCCACCCTTCCACGATCGGTTCATGTGTCGATATATGCAGACGATATATGCATTTGGCCATCAGGAGCAACGCGTCCACAGATGCGCGCCACACTGCAAGAAGTGGCCACACTAACATCCAGCTATCTTCGCGCAGGAGGTCTAGAGGTGTCCTCCCAGAAGTGCTCTATGCTCGCTTTCACGCGCAACACAATGAGACAGTACTTTCTTAGAATTAATGGACAGCCTATTGCTTACGAGAAGACGCACCGTTTTCTAGGAGTGATAATAGATCGAGACCTCTCCTGGAGTCCCCACGTCTCTTACCTAAAATGTAAATTAGTGATGATAACAGACGTGCTCAGATTTCTTGCAGGAGTGCGTCTGTGAGTGCAATGCTGAAACTCTATGACGCACTGTTCCTGAGTTTCCTAGGCTACAGCTTACCTGTACTAGGTGGGACCGGTAAGACCAACCTCCGAGCCCTCCAGTCTGTACAAGCTCAAGCTCTGCGAATTTGTCTTGGCCTTCCCAGCTGGGCATCAACGGCAGCAACAATAGCCATCGCGCATGATCACCCTATCAATACGTATATTCATGTCGACTCCTTAAGGATGCACATCAGGCACTTCGCCCGACTTCCATCGCATCATCTCGCCTCCCTCGTTCAGCGTTTAGCAGAATTATTGCTACGAACCACGGAAGTTTACCGTCAAACTTCACACCTGCAACACGACCATCTCTCCCGCTGTGGTGCCTGTATTCACTCTAGGCTCCTCTTGTTATTCCCGGCATCAAAAAGGAAAAGGAGATGTCATCTATCGCCCTCAAACAAACCATTCTTTCATTCCTACATGAAAAACACAGCGAACGCACCCACGTTTACACGGATAGTTCTGTCTCCTCTAAAAGATCAGCTGGAGCAATTATACTTCCCGCTCAATCTGTCACTATCAAATTCAAGACGTCTCACGTTACATCATCGACGGCTGCAGAACTCACAGCTATCCATGCTGCTCTCGAGTTTATTGGTCCCAAATCACCACATTCATGGTCCATCTTTTGTGATTCAAAGGCAGCTCTTCAGTGTCTGCTGTCCCCTTTCAACCACGGACCAGATGTGCAGTTAGTCGCAGACATCCGACTACTCCACCATTACGCAATCGACAAGGGACACAACATCATCTACCAGTGGATACCGGGTCACTGCGAAATTTCGGGAAATGACAGGGCGGATGAAGCTGCGAGGTCGGCCCATGATGGTGCCCAGATTATACCCATACCGCTGTCAAGAACAGATGCAGCCACAAGTCTTCGCTCCCTCGCACGCGAACTTACGCTAACTCTGTGGAACACCAGTGAATTCACGAACACACGTCTTCACAGATTGGATCCAAGTTTGTAACTCCATCTTCCACCAGGGTGGCCACGAGCAGAAGGAACACTTCTGTGCCGCCTATGGCTCGGCGTGGCATTCACTAACTCCTATTCCTTCAGCCTTGGAATGGCTGACAGCCCTGCTTGCGACACCTGCGGCTGCGAATAGACGATTGCGCACCTCCTCTGTGACTGTCAACGTTATAATGTGCCAAGAAAAGTGCTCGTGACCGCGCTCGAAAAACGGGCAATCGCCCCTTCACAGAAGAGAAAGTTCTAGGACACTGGTCCAGACGGGTTTCGGCCCTCAAGACCTTAAGGGCTTTTATCAAGTTCTTAAGGAGATGTGAATTGTTCGACCGCCTTTTGACTATTGTTGCGCGTAACATCGCATTACTGCGTGCATTTTTCTTGTTTTCTTTTTCTCTTCCTTCTCCTTTTATTCCCTTTACCCCTTTCCCCAGCACAGGGTAGCCAGCCGGTATTCACACTGGCTAACCTCCTTGTCTTTCCTTCCCTTTTGTCTCTCTCTCTCTCTCTTATTAAAATCACAAATGGGGCATTAGGAACAATCAACTAAGCAGTTCGTCCGTAAATTCAGGCTCTTCGGAGCATACGCGGCCTTTCAGTATTATATAAAGTTGACAAAGGCAGCCTTATTGACCAGTTAATAACTCAGTGTACCTTCGCGACGGAACCAAGGAGTGACAGGTGCGGTGATGGTAGAGCGAAAAAAAAACCGCTGTTTAATTAGAGGAAGCGGCAGATGGTGGCACTATTGGATGAATTGTGTTAAAATGAAATGTTGGTATACATAATTCGACAAGAGGGTGCAAGTGCTGCATCTATAAATATTACGAAACATTGCCCACTGCCTAATGGTGTATCTCAACATTTTATTGTGAGTGATCGTGTTTAGCCGAAAAAATATGGCTCTCTGAGGGACAGTGTGCTGTCCACTGTTATGTCCACTGTGAATGGCGTGATAGTTATCGCATCTTCTTCAATTTCATGTTTGATCGTTTACGGACGACGACGTAAGATATTCGAAACTTCCGAAAAAATATTCCGATTTCCTATTAGTGAATAACCGATCCGTTATTTGTAGCTTTATAATATTCGCGCACCCCTACGAATAAGCTGTGGTACCCATAAAGAAAGAATGACTCGAAGTATTTTTTTTAAAAAGTAAGCATGTGCATTACAAAAGTATCCTCGCGCGCGCAATCTGTGGAGGCTCCAATGGATTGTAGTGACATGACACCGGCCACGGTGGCTCATTAGCACCAGCATTCGCTGCTGAACACGAGGTCGCCGGGTTTGATTTACGGCCGCAGTTGCAGCCTTTCTATGGGGACAAAACACAGAGCCGCTCGTGAATTTGCATGCAGGGGCAATTCAAATACTTCTGCTGGTCAGAATTAACCCGGATTCCTCCGATACGGCGTCTCTCTCACAGCGTTAGTGTCGATTTAGGGCTTCGCAGCACGTGACACAATGACAGTCAGTTGCGCGTGCGACAATGTGATATTCAGTGACTTCAGGCCTTACTTTGGCCTTTGTCCGGACCTGGTCCTTGCGACACTTAAGAGGAAGCTATAGCTCGGGTGCTCCTATCTAAATACATGTAAAAGGTGATTTTGTTTTTCTCGGCAACCACTGCGCCAAATTTGACGAGGTTTGTTGCCTTTAAAAAATACTAGTGAGTGTAGGTTTCGAATTTTTGATTTAGGTCCTCAAATTTTTATTAAATATTGGCAAAAATTCAGAAAGCGAAATTATAAAGTTTACAACTCTGTAACTCAGCAACAAAAATCATAATACAATTCTATTGCACTTAATAGTACATCTCCAGCGGACAACATTTATAGGTTACACATGAATGTAAAAAAAAACTAGTAATATGGAAAGACACCTTTTGCAGAACCCTTGTAAACAACGCAACACATTCACGTAAAACACGAAATGACATATCGAATTTGTTCGCTTTGAATGATCTAATGGTTGCCGTTTACAGAACCGCGATATCTATTCTTGATGCAGAGCTCTGAATTTGTAAACTTCGTGCTTCTATTTTTTCAAACTATCGCATTTTCGAAAATCTTTTCACCATTATTCGGGATCTAAATCGAAATTCCGCTTCCAACAGTCCCTAGAATTTAACTTTCTCTCTCAAATGCAGCAAATTTTATTAAAATCGGCATAAAAGCGTTATTGCGTTTTATATTTATTTTAAAAAGCCACGTCGGAGTTGGGGTCGAGCTAAAGCTTCCTCTTAAGCCTACGCATTAATATAGCAATTCCGACCTCACCATGCTTTCTATTTTGCTTTTCAGCGCATTTGCGCCTAGATCATTTGTCGGAAGAATAACGTCACACCGCGTCCTTTTATAAGGCGATTCGTATACTAGGCAACCTAGTGAACTTAGCAAATAGCGCTTGTACTTGACCATGCTGCATGGCGCAGTTTCATACCAGAAAAGCAAAACGAAGAACGGGGCAGCACCGTGTCTAATACTGGAGCCGTTACTGCAGCTTGAACACCGAGAAGGGGTTAGATAAGTAATGGCAGAGAGAAAAAATTCGAAGGCTTGTTGCAGTCACATCAAAATGTGCCAATGCCTTGGTTGTACAAAAATCAAGAAAACTCACCGTTGTCTTGACTGTTGGTTACTAAGCACCAGTCAAAGCGTCAACGCGAAAAAATGATCGCCATTTCTGTACCATGAAAGCCAAGCGAAAGAAAGTAAAAGAAGACGAGCCACTCTGGCTTTTCGTATCACGCCCTCTGGCACCACCCCGCCATGTACTACGGTGAAACGCCGTTTCTAGTCAATCACATTGTCCGAGAGAACGACAGCCACACCCCAAAATAAAGAGCAGCAGCTTCGTGCCAGTGTAGTGGATCTGGTCACAACCGAATAAAATAACAAAAGAAGGCATACGGAAACAATGGTACTTGCGTCAAATCCGCGCAGTTTGCTCCCTTCGTCGTTCCAACACGTCCGAGCGAATGCATTTCGCAAACCGCGCACTTGCCTGCAAAGCTCAACAGTAAGCGTGAGCCGGTGTACAACACGTGCGGGCCAAACACAGGCGATCCGCGATACAATTACGCTGTTCATAATTCTTTTGCAGGGATTTTCACATAAACGGCGCCTCTATAGGCACCGGAGCTTTCCTTCGCCGTCCTTTTAATGGAAGTTTTATCTCCTTCCTCGCAGACAACAGCTGCCAAAAATAACTGTGCTCGCAGGAAGCTGCCGAAGAAGCCTGCCATCGCCAGGCCTGAAACTACAGAAAAACGTATACGTGCAATAGGCAAGTGCCTGTTGGTTTGCCCGGAATAGACGCGCGCTGACGACAGGGTACAATGGTCGCGCAGTGTGAGTTGCACCCGAGCTCTTTTCCGGGCATCTTCTTTTTCTTAATTTGCGGATATCGCAATGATCCCGTCCAACGAACAGGGCGCGCCCATTCAGCCATCCTGAACTTTCGAGCTGCCTTTCTCCTGGCAGTGGAAGGTCCTTTGTGCCGGAATTTTTCGACTTTTGCAACTTCCACTCCGATCCCCGCCTGTTCGCTCTTTCTGTTCATTGCTTTATTTGATGCCTTGGATCAAGAAGAAGGGGTCCTCATTGTTTTAGTTTTCTCGTGTGTATTATTCTGCACTATTCTTTGGTGAAATTCGGTTGTACGTGAAGACTAGCGCTTGTCCCAAAATTGGAATCCCTTGTTCATATTTATGTATTGGACTATAGGAAGATGCCAGATTGTGTGCGATGTGGAATACGATTGGCGAAACACGTTACCTGCGCACAAACTAACCGCATACAAAGAGAAGATATGGGATTAGTGGGTGTAGCTAAGGGTCGGACGGAAAACCATCTGGCCAGCTAGAACCATACTAAAGCAACCATATATATATTGTAGCTCACTGCACAACAGTGAAATTCACGTTTGAAATTGAATTTGCATTGATCAAAATTCAATTCAATTTTGTCATTGTGCGATCAGTAACAATATGTATAGCTGCTACACTGGCATTAGTGGGTTAGTCTTCTATATTTTTTTCGTTTGTTTTTATGCGTGAGCTTTATATTAGTACTTTTCTTTCGGTTCCTGTTAACGATTATTCCTCTCTAGAAGAAGTCTACATATTTGTTTAGCATTATATCTTGATCACATCTTCAATATCTGACAATTTCTAATATCCTTCTACGTTTAATGCTGCTGATGATTATTAATGGCTGATAATAATATATATATACGCGTGCCATGCAAATTCAAGTTTGTTTGCTGGTCTAGGTGTTGTTGCTGAACATAGTACATGGAAATACAAGTGCTACATGCTGTCGTAAGAAACGTGCGACGCGCTTGTATTGTGTTACACAAATGTGCAACGCGTGAGTTCCCAGACGATGAACAACGTACAGTGTCATCATAGAAGCTCGCAAATACACTTCTGAAAGCGAAGGTTGTCTATGTCTGGGCTGAAGGTCCGTGTCTCTCTGTTAGCGGAAACCCAATGGCTGATACTCCCGTAAGCAAGCAAAAAATGCAATGGCTGATACGCCTGTAAAGAAGGGGCTGCAAGACTTTAACGTGGGCAATTCCAAACCAGAACGACAGTGGCTGATTACATTGATGTTTGAACGGTTCTCATTTCGGTGTTGCACTCAGGTGAACGTACCCACTTAGGCAAGATGTACGTGTAAAATTTTGACATTTGCGAACGACATGTGTGACATTGAGATGACTGAGCCCCTTGCAGTATACCATAATGATCACAACGCTACTCTGCTCACTGGCAAAAAAATCTACCACTGAAGTTTCCGATGTTCAATAAACGTGTGTTTCACTGCCAACGAAGCAATGACAGCGGCTGATTACATTCATGTTTGAACGCTTCTCGCTTCGGTGTTGTACTCAGGTGAGCGCACCCACTAATATATGATGTAAGTGGGTAGATTTGACATTTGCAAACGATATGTGTGACATCGAGATGACTGAACCACTTGCAGTATACCGCAGCGATCACGAGGCTACTCTGCTCAGTTGCAAAAAATTGACCGGTGAAGTTTCCGATGCTCAATAAACATGTGTTTTACTGACAACTTGTATTCATTAATGTCACCAGTATTCATATAATGCGCATATCTTTAATCACAAGGGCGCATTCAAGCAAGCATAAAGTTTACGGCAAAGGGATCGGTTAGGTATACAAAAGGAGAAGCTTCGCTTATCATCCATCTTCACGGAGTGGAAGGGCCGACGATTTTGTTCCTTCATAGATTCACAAAATCCCCTATTGACAACAACGTTGCGCAAAAGCTTTTTACGTAACAAAAAAAAAACAAAAATCTGACTTGATTCCTACGTCTTTTTAAAATAACAGAGACGATAATTGCATCATCGCCTCCGAATAAATGTAGCGAATAAATTCGGGGACATTAATGCAGTGACTCTAACGGGATCGTCATGAGATGCTGTATACTTAGATTAATATCCATCTAGATCCTCGTAACTTCTCCTGCGTCATAATTATCTGTGAATTACTTTGACATTATGATCGACTGCTGCTGTCTAATTGCTGTGTCTTTATGCATCTGTAAAACGAGAGAGAGAGAGAGAGCTGCCCCTTAATGAATTCCATAAGAGGCCTGCCTGGTGGCACACGCTGCATGCTACTCCAGGTGGGAACGTTGAAAACTGAAATGATAAGCCCAGTGCACATCACAGACATGTAATATGCACAAAAGACACCACTGCACGCAAAATTCAAACATAAAATACCTAATTCAGACCAGTGTCGCTCACGAAAATTTAAATGCCTTCTCTGTCCGGGATGTGCAGGCAGGGCTGGTCTGTAAGTATATTTAATGTGTGCCTGCATGATGCTGCCGTATTACAACCCTTGCAACATAAGATATTGTGCTCAGTTATGACAATCTGATCAGCTGCGCTTCAAATATTTCTTCCTGGCTTGGGCCACGCTGAATACTCGCGTACGACGCCGACTGCCCAATTTTCACAGGTAGGACGCTTGCGCATTAATATCGATCGTCCGCAGAGTCAGTACAATCACTTTCATCGATTAGAAAAGTTCCCAAAGCTAGTCGGAGACGCAAGTTCAGTTGACTCTATTCCATAAGTCACGTACTATTGAAGCTATGTCATCTTTTTATGGATAATTTTATCCTGTCTACAGCCGCAGCCCCAACAACAAGAATGGACGGTTCGATGCGGCAAAACATACACTAGAAGAGTTGCTCGAAGCCACTACGTCTCCGCAACTGAGTAGTCCCTATCATGCAGGCAGAGTTCACTCCTCTCAGTCGTAATCTATTACAGCACTGTGGCCGCTAAACGATGAAAAAGTGAAAAAAAAAGATCGCTTGCCATGTCTGCAGTTGAGAGAACACACACGCCGACCGTGGACCATCCCACGATACGCGTTTCTTTTTTCTTATATTTGGATGGGCATTTGTACAAGCGCTTCCGTTGCATTCGGTGCGCGGCCTGAAACAGTTTCGGCCACTTAATCATATCCCCCCTCCCATCCACCCCTTCAAAATCGATCTGCACCCTTCCCATGTCTTCCAAAACGACGGTCGAAATGATCATTAGATTTATAAAGTCGAAGCGGCGGTTCCTAGCCGAACGGCTGGTAGGGCCAGCGCCCGGCACATAGCGCCCAGAATAGAAGGGCAGCTCCGTTATCGCACGTCTAGTCGGAAATCCCGCGACCAGTACGACCGGGCACGTGCGGCAACCACGCGTCATTTAGTTCGGCCGGTCATTATTTGCGTTCGCCGTGACTAATGAGACAGGTGGGGACAATTCGATCGCGGTTCCTTTGAATAGGGAGACGCTCGCGTTTTTTCTTGCCAAGTAAGCATCCACACTGGCAGCGTTGATATATGAGCGCGCTCTCAGGCAGGACAAAATGCGGAGGAACAGGACGCCGCTGTAGCGAGGCGACATCGGCAGTCGGCTGTTTGCGCAGGGCGGCTCCGAGGCACCCGTCTCCCAATGCGCATAATCAAACGCTTACGCTGAGCTTAAGCGCTGCTTGCGTGCAAAGAAGCGGTCGAGATGGAAGGAAACTGCTCGGGCTGCCAGTATACTACTCGTTTTGTAAATGACTGCCGGATTACGTCGTATTTTTGAACGTAGAAGTGAGGCGAAAAGCAAGTCGATTTTTGTTCATTGAACTCAAGCAGTAATGCGTGCCGCCAAAACAGCCAGAAAAACCGCTGAAATGGCAAAGCATGGTTTCTTAGAGAGGTATTATCGAAGAAGAGTAAATTTTACTCCACAAGAATAGTTGCCGTTTCGTTCATAAGCAGGGTCTTTGATAATGAGTGATTCATCTGGCTTATTATATGGTTAGGACTGAAAAGTATTCGAGTGTGCCAACATTTGAAGCTTCGTATACACTTCTAATAGACTTCGCTGATGGATTCGTATCAGATTCGACGTTTCACTATTCGGAATAATCAAACGTTCGTTTTCGTTCGAACATACGCAATAGCAGCCTTTATTGGAGCCTCGGGCAAGAAGCACAGATGGAATTCGTCACTGTTCTTAACTATTCTGCTCCAGGACAATTGCTGTTGTTCCGCGGAGGCACCCCGCTTGCAGGGACAGGCTTGAACAGATGACCTATGCTCCGTCATTTAATAATAATACACCTCGCCTTAGGCAGCGTACAAACTTGTTGTTTTCATTTTGGCAAAGCAAACTACTATTTGCTGTCTCAACGTGTTCGCATAAATTTCAAACCTTGTGCGGTGCTCCAGAATTACCCAAATCTTAAACGAACACAAGGCTACGTGCATCAGGTGAAGTTCTGCTGTCGGTTTCATTTCTGTAATGAGGTGGTGAAACAGGACAACTGAAAGCACTTCGTCTTTGCAAGTTCTCCAGCTGAGAGGTCATCCCGTTTTTCGCAGCATTACCTCGATTCATCAAAAGATCTAAAAAATTGCGAGGACGCTTAAGCTTCACCTGTAAGAGTGGAAGATAGATTTGAAAGATCCCTGAATGCTTGTCACGCTTCCCGGCACCCGAAGCTTTCTTGCGGTTGCGTTGAGGCGAGCGCAATGATTTTGTTGCAAAGAACCGAGCGCGCCGCGCCACTCTATTTGAGTTTTTGCGTAACAGAATTATGTTTTGTGTTATATTCAAATTAAACTTCGACGCTATCATGTCTGTAGGTTGTGTTCAGGTCGTACTTTAGAATTTGTTTGACATATTTCACTTTGGAGGAGTTCAATTAGTTCAGTAACGCATCCGCACCACGGTGAGTGCGTGGGTGGTTGTGGTTCGGGATGATTTTTCGCCGAGCGACATCCGTCGCCGACATCGGATTCTTTACGACATTGGGCCCTCAACGCTGTCGCGTTAATACTCACCTTCTTTATTACCGTACGAATCCTCAGCAAAAGTTTGTCGTTTACTTTCTTTAGAAAAAAAACAATAAAATGTTTGTTAATGGGTTCGATAACCGAAAGCCTTTTGTTTAAAATTTTCGTAATTGATTGAAATTCGGTAATGTCTCTACTCGACTATCCGTCGTAAAATAGCAAAACCACGACAAAGCAGAACTACCCTGCAAGACGGCTTTGTCATCCTGGCTGAAATGTAAGCATAATGAGTCACCGTAAGCATCTGAGTCATAATGACTCCTAATAAGCATAATGAGAATGTAAGCAGAACGAGCGAGTGATTGTTTTTTTCACGTGAGCACAATTTCTAAAAGTTGAGCTGAAGAACGCACATATGGTGCCCACTGGCATAAACGAGAAGAAGGGGAGCAGAAATATAAGATTTTATTTAATAACGACCCCCTGAAGTTCACATTTAATGAAGCCAAAGAAGTGATACGCGTAAATATTTGTTCTTTTTAATTCAAGTGTAGAAATTATAAGGTAACAATAAATGAAAGTAGACGCAAGAACAACTTGATGCCGGTGGGGACCTAAACCACCCCGTTTGCATTATGCCTTAAGTTTCTCTACTTATCGAGCTACTGTGGTGGCTTTTCTAACATCCGCGCTCTTGCGTATTTATGCATGTGTACAACACTGGATCCGGTGTTAGTCCGTGCAACTTATGGCCACCTGTGTCCGCCATCGCCATGAATGGTAAATAAAACGCCAATGTATTTGATAACAAATTTTGACTTCGAATATGTTGAAAGTGCTGCTTTTCGCACGCTTTCTGCTAAGGAGACATGAATTCACTACTCTTCGCCTTAAGTTTAGCAATTACCGCATGTCCTAATGTCAGTGATTAAGAAAGTCGATGAGCACTCGCTAGGTAAGTGTCTAAATTGCTGTGGCTTTTTGCGGCTAACGTATGCCTAGCTGTACAGTCTATCTAAAGAACGGCATGTGCCTACAAATATGATAGTAATTTTTTTTTGTATAAGAAAAAACGTCTATTTATCATCGGCTCACAAGCTCCCATGAACGACGCACAGGTGTTGTATATCAGGGGCATAGCCAGCGGGGGTGGGCTTATGGGGCTTCAGCCTCCGCACCCCCGCCCCCCCCCCCCTCCCGAAATTTTGTCGTGCTGTCGTGTGCCGCCGACCTAAACAAACCCCGGCGCCGGAAACCATGCTGCAGTTTGTCTAGAATGTCCTTTTATATGGCCGAAAAGACATTTCAGCGCGAACATTGCGAAATTGGGCTGGATTTCGCGGCAATGCCAATGCACCGGGAGTCACATATCGTAAAGCAAGGAGCCCCATCCGAGCACGAAGTTTCAAGGGCGTTTTGATAGCAAGCGGACTCTTCGCGGTGTCTCGTGGAGACCGCGGCATCTACGGAGCGCATAGATTTCAATTCTGAAACTTTATGGGTATAAAGTTCTCATAAACTTTTGATGCGAAAGGCGCATTGACATTTCCAAAGTCGTGCTTTAGATTTTCAATTCCGGAACTTTGCGGGTTTAATGTTGTCATCACTATTAGGTGCCAAATGCCCACTGATTTTCTAAGGTCGTACATCAGACCATACAACGAGACAAGCCAAATCAACACACTATCAGACAAGTTGACAAAGCACGCAGCGAGGTCCGATGAGCCGAAGCGTTGTGGTGGTTCATTTGTGCCATCATGTCACAGAAAAGAATATCAGCATTCTTTTTCCCCGGCGCCAAAATATTCATGTCGAGACACTAGAGCCCCCAAAGGTACCTACGTTCTCATTTATTTTTATGCTTTGACTTTTATACGCGAGGACACATTGAGCCTCTTCATTTTTTTCTTCTCGCTATCCGCGGGCTACCGGAACCAGCCGGAGCGCATGTGTTTTTCTCCCGTTGCCCCGACCACCGCGCGGCACACTTCTATGAGCGTTCGCTTTTCTCTAGTCGAGTGGACTTTCGTCTGGCAGAGATTTGGACACTTTCTGGCCAGCAGACGAGAAAAAGAAACAATGCATTGTCGCTCGCCGCCATCACTGCGGGGACTCGACGGATTGCAACGCGTTCGCTTGAGCGTAACCTCTCCGGAAAATTTTGTCTAACCGGTGTAAGGTACCGAGCAGTATGCGTATGGTTATCTGTGGACCAAGCGTCTCATTCTGGAAGGGGAAGGCTCGGGTGACTATTGTCTACAGCTTTTGAGAGAGATTTACCTAGAAAATACCGTCTGCGTTGAATGGGAAGGGATGAGGAGCGAGGAGAAAGTTGATATCAACAAGGGACTGAAGCACTGAGGCAGGGGCGCCCGTTATCCCCACTGCTGTTTATGATGTACATGGTGAGGATGGAGAGGGCGCCAGAAGAAAGTAATATCGGGTTTAATCTCTCATACGAACCGGCAGGTACAGTAGTAGAGCAGCAGGTTCCAGGTTTACTTGATGCGGTCGACATCGTGTCGCTCGCTAACAAGCAAAGTGATTTGCAATGCCTGGCTAATATCTGCTGACAGGAAGGCAAATATTTAGGTTTGAGATTTAGTGTTAGAAAATTAGGTGTTGCGGTAATCAATGAAAACTGTGAAGAGACAGTGGCAAAACAGGGCGAGGAAATACCTCAGGTAAGAGAATATAATACCTTGGTATATGGATAAACGAAGGCAATATATATATGGAAACACAGGAAAAAACAATAACAGTGATGGGGAAGAGAAATGCAGCCATAATGAAGCGCAGAGCGCTATGGGGATACAATAAATACAAGGTGCTCCGGGGTATGTGGAAAGGTGTAATGGTTCCAGGACTTACGTTTGGAAATCCGATTGTTTGCTTCAAATCAGGGATATAATCAGGGCTCGATGGGAACCAAAGGTTAGTGGGACGCGTCGCATTGGGCGCTCACGGGAAGACTACAAATGAAGCTGTGCAGGGTGATATGGGCTGGAATAGTTTTGAATTAAGGGAAGCTCGCAGGAAAATTGATTATGAAAATGACTGAGGAATATGGAAGAAAGTAAATGGGCTGGGAGAGTGTTGAGGTATCTGTACAGGAAAAACATTGATTCACAGTGGAGGAAGAGAACTAGGAAGCTTACCAGCAAGTATGCGGCTTGTAGGGTATGCAACACAACAACAAATAACGTCAAGTGGAAAATCAGAGAGGCTGAAATAATCTCATGGGTGGCGGCAATGAAAAAGAAACCTGCCTTGAGTACCTACCTAAAAGAAAAGAAACGAAATCAGGAAAGAAACAATTTCTGATAACTAAAAAGGAAGCTCATTACTTTTCGAAGTGAGATCGGGATGGCTTAGAACACGCACCTATAAAGCGAGATATAAGAAGAAAGTAGAAGCATGTGCTTGCTGCGGTAAAGCTAGGGAAACGATGGAGCATTTTTTATTAGAATGTGAAGACGTCTATCCAGCAGTCGATTTAGGCACCACTGGCCTCTTTCAAGCCCTTGGGTTCAGCGAGAGCAGTGGAAAAGTAAACATGTCCTTAATAGAGATTAGTAAGATGCGATTGGAAGATTGGTGGAAGAAAAGTAGGGAAACGACAAAAAACGGAGACGTAGAAAAGCAAAGTTCGCAATAGGGAATCAGAAAATTTGATTGTGGGAGTTCATAGGACATTAGGCAGTATAATAGCAAGAGCTTGGTGGCGCAACCCACAGTCCCGTTTCAAAGGGGACGCTCATAACATACATACATACATACATACATACATACATACATACATACATACATACATACATACATACATACATACATACATACATACATACATACATACATACATACATACATACATACATACATACATACATACATACATACATACATACATACATACATACATACATACATACATACATACATACATACACACACACACACACACACACATACATACATACATACATACATACATACATACATACATACATACATACATACATACATACATACATACATACATACATACATAGGCGGTGGCTTGCGCTGCAGGGGGTTGCGAACGTGTTGCTTGAGGAAGTGGCGCTCGAAGTACCCGCTGGCTTCCGCGTACGGGTAAGGCACGGTGGTAAAGAGGAGTGCCCCCATAACAGAGTGAAATATAGTGCCGTAAATAGCCACCTCCCAGTGCATGCGCCACGTATTGTTGAATAATAAGCGTGGTTGGTTCTTCGTAATTTTTTTTCGTTATCCATTAATAGTGCATTTTATCAGCGCAGTTTCAGGCATATGCGTGTCAGTCTTTGTGTTCCAAGTGTTAGTTTAAAGAGGATGAAGGAGGCTTATCAATTTTTATCCTCAAATTTATGCATTGTCGTTGCCCATAGTGCTAATTAAATGTGCAGACGAAATTTGCAGACAAACTGGAGCCAGCACGGAGGCACAAGCGCCGTCCTCGTTCGCTTGCTTCGCGGCTTCCGACAAACACCGCCGATTTCACCAGCTGGCCAGTTATGCTTGCGCGTAAAAATCACGCAATATGCATACAATAAACACATGTGCCACAGCTACACTCTAAAAACAGTTGCACCCTTTGGGGTGTTATGTTTGCCACACCAGTATAATGGTCATCTATCATGCCCACATTTCCTTTCTTTAACAATGCGAGCCCGGTACTTCCAAGTCACGAATGGCATGCGAGTTATCAGTACGACTGAGCATTCTCGACAGCAAAGAGCGCAGCGTTTCCAAGAAAGGAAACGCAAGCAATACAGATGGCGATTACTTGTAGGTTTGAAGAACATCTGTTTTCCAATATGACGTTTATTGTTGTGTGGCAAATATACACCTCCCATTGCATGCACTTGCAGCACTTCGTCTTTGGAGCCGCAGCATGGCTTGTACATCACGTACGGTGTCTTTCCCAGCCACAACTGTGGCTCAAGGTGTATGTGCTGCTTTGTTAAACTTAGTTTTTCTCTAGATAGGTGAACATTAAGGACTCGAAGCCCTATCACAACATTCTCTGTTTGCGGCATGCCTTTTAGTGCTCCGGCACCTACACTCAAAAAACAGTTGTACCCTTTGGGGTGTTATATTTGCTACACAACAATAATCGTCATCTGTCATGCCCACATTTCCTTTCTTTAACGCTACGAGCCCGGTACTTCCAAGTCATGAACGACATGCGCGTTATCAGCACGGCAGAGCATTCTCGATAGGAAAGTAAACAGCGCAGCGTTTTCAAGAAATGAAAATTCGCAGCCGCCGGAAAGGCGAAGCACCGATTGCGAAAGCAAATTAGTAGATAGCTGTACGAATTAAGAATAGTAGTTTTATCTGCCGTATAAACTTGCAAACATTGCCTTACTAACTAAATTACCAATGATAGAATGCGTAAGCGTGACTCAATGAGGATGTAGAAAGAAACAGACATACGGAGACAGAGCTGTCTTTGTGTGTCTGCTTCTTTCTACGTCCTTGTTCGGTCACGCTTACGCATTCTTTCATGGGTTCAAACCAACTAGCCCGTCAACGTGTTTTAACTAAATTAACCAGCATGGTCTCACGCGCGCACAGGTAAACATGAACACACACCGCTCGATGACAGCGGAAACTATCTGTGAAAACGCTGGAGTTAAGAATCGCGGCAGCAGCGCGAGCCAATTGACCTCCGGGCATATGTTGCTTCAACGTGTACGAAAGGTTGAAAGCACAGTGCATACGAAGGCACCGACACTACGCGCACTCGCAAACACCGCGCATTGCTTTGAAGACGAGACCCGTGCGGGTGCGCACTTTAGCCATGTCGCAGACAGCTTTCAAGACACACGAACACGGGCAACGCGTCGCCACGGCGTCCACTAAGGCGTCCACGATTCGAGTGGCGAACGCCGTAGTAGACACCGCGTTTGCGTCCATGCTGTACGGAGCGGCGGGCGAGGGGGACATCAAGGCAGCTTAGCAGCCGCCGGGGAAGAACGCCCCTCCTTCCTTGCCTCACCCCCTCGACTCGCGCGCGACAGATAAGGGCACGGATCCGGGCGCGTATTTCAAATTGCTAGTAGCTACAGCGGGGCGTGGCACTTGCGGAGACGATGGACGTTCGCGCGCATGCGCGAGTAAGAGCGAGCGCGAGAGAGGAAATGTGGGGACTTCGGCTCCTTCAATCTACGACTCTGCCTAGGCAATAGGGAGGAGTCTCTTAGCGCGTGTTGTATGCGCATGTCCCTAGGCGTACCGGCAGAAGTCGCGGGGCGCCGTAGTGCTGAATTGAGCATCGCAAGTTGGCAGCTCGACGCAATTATATTAATTCAATCTTGTTTTTTATTAATTAAAAGAACGTTTCCTCATTTCGTATTATTGGCGGTGCCTCCAGGCCCAGGAGATCCTGCGCCGCGTGCTTTAATGTAGCCTCAGGTGTTCTCCTGAGGCCTCCGTTTGCCGTTTACATGCACCCTCCTGGAGCAGTGCTTGCAAAAAATGCAATCTATCGTCACGAGTAAAAAAGCCCCGACCTACGAATTATACATAACACCAGTGAGAACCTTGACCCTTCAGACACAGCGATCACCAAATGGGGCGTCCGTGCCCACTGCCTCGCTGCGCGGGCGGCTAGCGACGGAGCGTAAACAAACTGGACCTCACTCGGCAATGCCGGCATGCTTAGGGGACACACGCATACAACACGCGTTAGGCAGACCACATATTCCACAACCACAACCCTAGGCAGACTCACATATTCAAGGAACAAAGGCCCCCTGATCATCTCTCTCGCACCCGCTCTTACTCGCGCCTGCGGAGAAACGTCGATCGCCGGGAAAAGCGCCACGCCCTGCTGTACCTACTAGTAATTGTAAAAACGCGACCGGGGCCGCATTCCTCGCTTGCGCACGCGAGATAGAACGGCGTTCGCCGACTCACCCTCACAGGCTTTCCCTCATACGGAACATCACGGTGACGCCGACGCCGATGGCAGAAATGCGCCTTGAGTGTCCATATAATTGCTATCGCAATAAAACGCAATCAAGATAGATGACAGTCATCGTTCTGTGACAAATATACATCCCCAAGGGTACAATTGCTTTTATGCGGGAGCCCATGGAACTTCGCATGTGGAACCCGCAGCATGGCTTGCATCCCACGTACGATATCTTTCCCAGCCATAACTGTTGCTCAAGGTGTATGTGCGGTTTTGTTAAATTTCGTTTTTTCTCTAGATATGTGAACATTGGTTACAAGCACTATGAGATCATTCTCACTACCAGAGCATACTCCTGTCATACTGCCAAGTGTGCGGTCGACCGGACGCCGAGGTGTATTGTGATGAGCTAGCGAACAACTTTCTGTAGCAATGAAGGGAAACCTAGAGGGGAAGAGCTTCTGCACGCGTGTAACTGCGTTGAATATACGATGGGACAAATTTTCATCGAAGTGCAGGGAAAGCTATGGAACCGAAGCGCGGTCTGCTTACGCGCCAATAAAGAGTTCCCTAAATTTATTAAAAATGTTCACATTTCCCTAGGCCAAGTGAATTTTGCTTGATTTATTATTACATTAAGAATGCTATGAGAAGCCGTACATGATGTGCAATAACTGTTGTGCTTTTTGAAAAAATAATTGCTTACATTTTTTTGTTCATGCGATCTCACAACATTTTGTGAGCACCTGTTATGTACAGTGAACAAGGTGCAGGCTCACGGGCAACCGTGCTGAGGAGCGCGTTTGTAGGCATGTGTTATAAGAACAACTTTTGGCGACAACGTAGTTCTAACAAACATATGAGATGTAGATATGGTATATTCAACGGTAAAATCTGTATTTTGTCAAATTTTATTAAACATCCAGGGAACCTCGTGTTTTCCAGTACGTTCGTTAGAATACAAAGAGAAGTAATATTGGCCGCGTTTGACCATCGACGTCGCCGATTACGTCAGGACATGCCGAGACTACCAGCGACGCAAGACACCACCGCCAAGGGCAGCAGGATTACTGCAGCTGATCGAGCCTCTTTGCCGATAGTTTCAGTAGATCGGGATGGATTTTTTTAGGAAGGGGGGGGGGACCCTCTTCGACGTCAATATATGAAAACAAGTGAATCATTGTGGCCACCGACTATACCTTACCCGGTACGCAGGAACGAAAGCCCTGCCAAAAGGTTGTGCGGCGGAAGTATGGAAATTTTTTCGTCAAGAACGTCCTGCGCAGCGTCATGGTGCGCCAGAAATCCTCATTACTGACAGAGGAACGGCTTTTACTACTGAGCATACTCAAGCCATCCTGCAGTATGGCCAGACAAGTCACCGTAGTACCACCGCCTACCACCCGCAGACGAAAGGCCTAACGGAACGTCTGAACAAGACGCTCGCCGACATGTTAGCGACGTACGTCGACGTCGAACACGAGACATGGCATGTCGTCCTTCCGTATGTGAATTTTGTTACCACACGCCAGTGCGAGAAGCAACGCAGATCACGCCATGCAAGTAGGTTTGCGGAATGAAGCCAGCGACGACTATCAACGCCATGCTACCCTACGTCACCGAAGAACCGCGATGTCCCGGCTTATCTTCAGCGCGCTGAACAAGCGCGACAGCTCGCCCGCCTGCGCATCAAGGATCAGCAGAGGACTGAGAGCCGGCACAAGAATCTTCGACGACGCTACGTGGAATACCAGCCTGGCGACTGTGTTTGGGTACGCTGATACGCCGACGAGGACTTAGTGAGAAGCTTTTTGCGCCCATATTTCAAACCCTGCAAGATCATGCGACGCATTGGCGCACTGGACTATGAGGTAAGGCCAAACGGCATTTCGCAATCATTGCGGCGCCACTCACGACCTGAAATAATAGTCCATGTTGTGCGCCTAAGCCATTATACGAGAGCTAACGAACATTGGAACTTTATTTCTGTGCTACTTGTTTCCTTATTAAGTTAGTTTTTGTTTTTCCCTCTCCTGTCTGTAGCATCGGGACGACGCTTTTATAAATTGGGGGGTGGGGGGGGGGGGGAAGCATGGAGACGTGCACTCGTTTATCTTCCTCTGGAGACCACTTTTCACCGCCTAACAAATGTTGAACATTATCGCTCGGCGTAAGAAGCGCCTGCATCTATCGAACTTTCTCGAATGTCACCGATAAAATTAAATTATGGGCTTTTACGTGCCAAAAACCACTTTCTGATTATGAGGCACTCCGTAGTGAAGGACGCCGGAAATTTCGACCGCGTGGGGTTCTTTAACGTGCGCCTAAATCTAAGTACACGGGAGCTTTCGCATTTAGCCCCCATCGAAATGCGGCCGCCGTGGCCGGGATTCGATCCCACGACCTAGTGCTCAGCAGCCCAGCACATGGCCACTGATCGACCACGGCGGCTGAACGTTACCGATGGTTTCATCTGTTGCCTCTTGTCAACGAACCTTGTTGCAATCTGATTGTATGCGCCACGTGAATTGTGCAGCACTTTATGGAAGACACGCGGGTGCCAGCGATTGCTCTAGAATAATCGATGACTCATGTATAAAAGCCATTAGTCTTAATGTTTAGCCATTAGTCTAGTCATTATTTTATTCATCAGTGTTCAATAAAACGTTGTCAACATTATCACAGGGGGTTTGCGTTGTGTTTTAGCTTTTTTCTGAAAGCAGAACTAATTGTAAGTGCGTTTACTTTCTTGTTATGCTGCCGATATAGTTAAGAAAAATAAGCTGCGCGTCAAAATTTATCGCGAAATGCTGGCATTTGAAAATACCGCACCTGTTCAAAGAAGTCATTGTGGCTTAACAGCGCAAAAATAGCGAACACGGGAAGTAAAGAACAAGGCAAGGTGGTGTGTAGGGTTTTCTTGGGCTGTTCGCACGTGATCCGTTTGTACCGATTAGCTGAACGTTCAATGCGTCTGCACTAAGTTTGCGAGGAATCCCAAAGCGGCAAAACTACACATAATACATAAGACAAGCCACGTCTTTGGAAGGGGGAAGTGCCCGTTTCAGATCGCCAGAAGGTTTCTATACTTGTAATATGACTATTCAAAAATTTATTCCACAGACACGTCAGCCTTGAAAGCTTATTACAATGCAAACGCGCTTTGTTGCCCTTTGTATCCCTTCTTCTTAGTATCTAACATTTGTGTTAACAGGCATGTCATGCTTATACTAATATAGCCGTTAAAAAGGGCTTTGCCGGACAAATATTACACCTCCAGTTTATGGCTGATAAAGATGCAGGCTGCAATTGCGCGTACTATTGAGGCTATGCTCTCGGTACGCTGTCAAATAATTTACGCTTTTAAAAGCGAATAAGGGTGCTCATCATTTTATAGTGCAGTGTCTGAGACATCGTTGAATGTGCGCTACTGTCACTCGATTAGCAGCAACATTTGTTTTCCTGAGAAATGCCATTACAGAGCATTCTACACTACGAACGAATGCCCCGCGCTTTAAACTGTGAGCTTGATTCTCATGTCGATTCTTTCCTGATATCTACTAGCAGCTAGCACCATCACTTATATTACATTCTCCTTCGTTCGAATGAATCTTATATCGTGAATGGAAAGCCCAATTATCTAAAAAAAAGCACAGCAGTGAGTCTTGGTGACGGTCGAAACCGTAAGTTTTGTATTACCTCAATGGAAAGCTTCTAAGATAAAAACAAGAATTAAAAGTGTACGCAATAACGAAAACTTGCCACACGCCCTGCCCCCTCTAGCCGAACATCGTGTAAATGTCGCGCTCGGCTAAGTAGAAAGGGCGCGCGTGACTGGCTTTTGACAGCAGAATGTCAACCGGCTGCGGCCTGGTCGCAGTGCGTGACAGTATCACCGGTAATGCGACAGGCCATCAAATGTGGCGCTCTTTCAGGGCTCTGCAGTCGCCGTCATTCTGCAAGAAATGGTGCACACCCTTAGATAACCATTTGTCAGCGCCACATAAAAAAATGAAAGCACTGTGGCAGATCATAAAAAAATAACCTTCCCAGGGCCGTGCGATTGATGCCGAGAAGGGGAGCATCGTGGATCTGAGTGCGTATGCCCTAAATGACAGGAGCGGTGCGTGTTGAAAGTGTGTGTACTATGCATAACGGATCGGCCTTTGCCACGCTACGTGGTCATTGGCTATGAAAAAAAATATTAAACGAAAAGCGACGTCTAGGAGGGTGTGGCCCTGTCCATATCATCGCGAAGGAGGCGTCTAAGACCCTGTGAAAACGGAATTGGGGTATTTCTTCCGCTTTGCTTTCAGCGCCTAAGGTCGTGACACGTGTTCCAATCAGTGCCGTTTTCTCCAAGGCATTCATTGAATCGCATGTTCTTTAACATTCGTCTAGTTTCTAGGTACGCCGTCGAGCAGGTAAGTGAACAAATGTTTACTGGAGCGCTTCGGCAGCCTGTACATTAAGAGTTTCGTAAGCGTGCAAAAAAAGAATCGCGTTAAATAAGATGTGGTGTGCACGGGCATGGAACCTTTGGAATCACGCCAAAGTAACCCTTGATGTAAGTCGGATATGCTTGTGCGTGTGGGGCCTGCTAAGAGAGAAGCAGAGAAAGAAGGAAATGCAGGGACAGCATAATCAGGTGGCACCCGGCTTGCTGACAGGCACGTGACAAACTGAAATGGGAAATAAAAAGGTGATGTGCGTGGGCACGAAACAGTTTTGACTGTGCATTCGAAGGCGGTGGCAGAGCGCAACCATCCATAAAAAAGACTTCGCCAGCGTTATACTGACCTTCTTACATCACCGATTCCGTGATAATTGTTTTTCCGGGCCCAAGTACGCCGAATAAACATTTAATCCCTTGACTTGCAGTAGTGCCACTGTGGTTCTTCACCCTCAGTGCAACGTGACAATTTATGTAAAAATCTCTCTCTCTCTCTCCGCACACACACGCACACACAAACATACACACACACACACACACACACACACACACACACACACACACACACACACACACACACACACACACACACACACACACACACACACGAGGGCGCGCGCGCACGCGCATAGATAGATAGATAGATAGATAGATAGATAGATAGATAGATAGATAGATAGATAGATAGATAGATAGACAGATAGATAGATAGATAGATAGATAGATAGATAGATAGATAGATAGATAGATAGATAGATAGATAGATAGATAGATAGATAGATAGATAGATAGATAGATAGATAGATAGATAGATAGATAGATAGATAGATAGATTGGTGGCTAAAATTTAACCGTAGACCTCCACTACGGCTTTACCAGTGTCCCCATTGTTGCTTTGGGGATGGTAGACTAATGAATGAATGAGTCAACCAGTCGCAATTGCCTGTAGCGCTATGAAGCGTTTCTTGCTTCACTGACCTTATTTTGTGGACGCAGTGATCGAAGAAGTTGAACATTACCTAGTTTATTATTACTGCATCACATTTTTACCGCTAAATAAAGATCATGACAGTAAAAGAAACGTGAACTGCCGGTGTCACCCTTCACATTTCTTTAGCTGTCATCGTCTTACTTTAGCTCCAGTCTTATCATGGAACGAGGGAACCCACCGCAGTAGTCCAGCAGCTATGACACTCTGTTGGTCAGGTCTCGGGTTATACTCCCGGCTGCGGTGGACGCATTTCGAAGGTGCCAAATGAGAAAAAGATGATCGCATAATTAAGGCAGGAAACTGGGATAGTTGGATGTCGGATGACTGACGCATTGCCAGTGCTTCCAAAGAAACAACAAAAGAGAGTACGAGAGAACAGGGCACAGATTTGGTGATTTTTTTTCCTGTTTCTTCCGAAGCGCTAGAAATGCCTCACATACCGTTAAGGTTACCTGCACTTCACAGTTGATCAAAATTAACCGGCGGCGTGGCTGGACGTGATACAAGAACCTACGTGATAACAATGACGTGCTCGTGCCACAGCTCACGCGTTCGTCGTCGTCTTCTTTCACAGCTGGCTCCGATGCCGCACGTCATGCCAGCGTTCCCGTACTGCCCCTCCCTCGGCAAAGGCACTGGCCACTGTCAGTCGGTGCAGTGATTTCGGTGAGTTCTGTCGTGCGCTCCAATGGGCGAACCTATCATTTCGACTTCTCAGTCCGTGGCTGCGCCCGGCTTCTTTGGACGTCCCCGCGAGGACACGAATGAGGCCGGAGGCACGTGATGCGATAAATGATACAAGGCCACGTGAAAATAATACCATTGCGTTTCGTTAAACGAGTCTTCACCGGGAAGACGTCGCAACGCTCTGGCATTCATCTAGGTAGCGATATCTAAGTGTCTTCGACGTTTCGAAATGGTGCAGCGAAGAAGTAATTTGTGAGTCTACAGTTTCAAGCATAGGGTTTCACACAATAATTACCAGATGTAACTGTGGGGATAGTGTAATGGGAACTCCAAGCAGGCCGATTTAGACAGCATGGGTATGATGGTTAGTGCATGGATTTACCTAAACTTCGTCCTTGTGGCTTCAAACGGCTTTGCGGCTTTGCAAACCCATCATTTTCAACATAGCATGGCGTTATAAATAATTAAGTAAACCTTATTTTAATTGTTCGATAACAGAATTCGAACACACGATCTCTAAGACAAAAGACTGCAATGGAAACCATTACGCCACGGAGGCCATGCGTGGACAAGCGACATATAACACTCCTCGCGGGCAAGCCGGCGGGTTGAGACGCTTGGCATGTTTTGTTCCACAGTTGCACTGGCAGAAGCTGATGCATCGGAAACACTTTAAGTGGAAATTTTCAGTGGAACACCACTGAAGCTTAAGACTTATATAATATGTGTGTGTGTGTGTGTGTGTGTGTGTGTGTGTGTGTGTGTGTGTGTGTGTGTGTGTGTGTGTGTGTGTGTGTGTGTGTGTGTGTGTGTGTGTCTGTGTGTGTGTGTGATATACGTAATGTAAATAGGTGTATCTAATTTCCAGCCTGTGTACAATTCGCTGCAAATGAAATCATTTCTTCGTATAACATGCTGCTCTCTCATACTAATTTTTCTACCTCGAAAACCAATCATCATATACACACACATGAATCATGAGCCACTCACACGAAGTGATTCACTACGAAATGATTCGCTTTACGTAGATGTCAACTTAAAAGGAGTCTGCCTCTTTTAAAGCTTTACAGCGTAAGCGGTCATGGGCTTAATCGAATAGCGGTTTCGGTTGACGATGTTGCCCGCCGCCACCGATGTCTGTCGCAGCTATCACCAGGGACGAGAAAAAAAAAATACCAAGTCCCCCCGGGATCAAACCCGGTTCCTCTGTGCGGGACTCAGCTACTCTACCACTGTGCCACGCCAGCTCGCGCTAGCTGACGCGGAAATATGCCCTATACAGGCGTCCTAGCATGCAAGGAGTTCGGCGATGTGGCGTGCACGCCACGTAGCGTCGATAGATGCACGTTTTGCACTGCACTTGCTTTGTATTCCATCAGGTGTCACGACTTGTTGCACTTGCATCGTGTAGTGCCACGTCTCAAGGGATGTGATGTGTGCGCTGCGTAGTCTGGATAGCTGTGTTTACTCTTCGGCACACGTTATGGCGCCTCCTCGCAAGGTACGAACCGCTGCTGAAGAAGCGAATCGTAGAGCTACGCGCGCAGCATCAACCAGGCATCGTCGGGCTCAGCAGCCCGCTGCGCAGAGAGCAGCACAAACCGCAGCTCGACGTCGACGCCAGGCGGAGAGTTCGTTCTCGCGAAAACGACGCAAACAGACGATCTCCTATGGAGCCGCTCCTCCAGCAGTGACGGCGCCGCGTGTGCCGCGCAGGCCTGTGACATTTTGTTAACATTTATTAATGAGCACTGTACTATCTGCATAAGGTCTACTGTTCTGCAGAAGGCCGAGCTTTGTTTTCTGAAGGATTGCATCTTACATATGCCATAATTCTTGCTGGTAAGACTTCGCACTTTCGCTTGAAGTGGCGTGACGCACGCGCTCCGAAGACCTTAAAAGTCGGTAATGTGTTGACAAGAATAAGCAGTTGGTTTTAGCGCCCGCCCCCGTCAGTTCCACGCGTATTTGTTTAATTTATTTGTGCTTAGTTTTCCAGTCAGCGAGATTCAGCACCTCTCCGGCAATATGCCAAGAAGCGGAGAGACCTCGTGTGACCCGTCACGTGACCGCGGATTCCGCTATATCCGGATTTGCCAACTTTGCTATGACGCCATTTCCATGGCGGGCGCACTTTACTACAACACTATTCATGATCTGGCCACATTTTTCGCCGAGAACGCGGCTGTGCGGTGCACCGATAAAGAAGGCAAAGAAAGCTTCGTTTTAATGAAGTAATTTTGCACTTAAATGCGCATACTTGTTGCATTGGGGATATTTAGGTACCGTTTCTTATTTAGCGAACGGAGCCGGCTACCGGGACGTCACCATGTATAGCACAGATGGGGCTGCATACCGTATCTATTTGAATCCATAGCAGTCACCATGAGATAGCAACCCACAGATGTAAAATGAAAAGGCTTCGTCAACCGCAAACAGCGCGAAGAAAGGCATTATACATAGAAAAGTACATGCAACGTCGTCGAGATATCGCACTCTCTGAATTCTCGAATTATGACATCAGGCGGAATTTCCTCCCGTGCCACCACACTCGCTTCGATGTCTGACTAAGCGAATTGAACATGCCGCAGGCGTGTTGAGGTAGACCGGCGTCTGAACTTGTTCCGAGCAACGCTTCGAATTTTTGCGGCCTACTTTCCAGGTAATTCTAAGTGATTATGGACGTTAATTCTTTTTATTGCGTTAGCAATTATATGGACACTCCAGGTGCATTTCGGCGTCGGCGTCGCAGTGAGGTTCCGTATGAGTGAAAGCGCGTGAGGGTGAGCCGGCGAACGCGGTTCAATCTCGCGTGCGCGAGCGAGGAACGCGGCCCGGATGCATGCCTTCTCCTGTCGCGCGCGAGGCAGGGGGTTAGGCGGGGGAGGAGGAGCGTTTCTCTCCCGCGGCTGCTAGGGTGCCTCGATGTGCTCCTCACCTGCCACTCCGTGCAGAGTCGAGACAACTGCAGCGTCTACTACGGCGTGGCCACGTGAATCACGGACGCCATAGTAGACGCCGTTGAACTCGTGTCTCTTGAAAGCGACCTGCGACGTGGCCAACGTGCGCGCACGCGCGGGCCTCATCTTCAAAGCTACCTGCAATGTTTGCAGAGTGCGCGTAGAGCCGGCAGCTTCGTGTGTGCTGTGCTTTCGAAGTTTCGTTCGCATTGAAGCGAGAGATGCGTGGAGGTCAATTCGCCTGCTTCTGCCACGATGCCTCACTCCTGAATCATGACAGCGAGTTTCCGCGCTCATCGAGCGAGATGTGTTGCTTGTGTCGCCTGAAGGCTTAGACTGCGGTCGGTGGTGACGCGTTTCTTTGTCGCCTGCGTTGACGGACATGGAGCGCGTTCCTCGCGGAAAACCGTGGTGCACGGCTCGTCTATATACACCGTTTCGTCCTTGCCTGCTCTCCGCCGCTTCGCTTAGCTAGGCCTAACCTCCTAGTCAGGCGAATGCGCACGATGTTCAATCGAAGGCTTGGAGGAATATCCTGACTCCATGCAGTAAACGAGCGCAGCAGAAATCGCAGGTGCTTAGTTCTTGTCATGTCATCATAATCGCGCTGCCGTCATTTCGTTGTCACCATGCCGTCTTGGTCACGTGCCGTTGTCGTCGCTCCGTCATCATTCCGTCTTCGTCACACCGTCGTCGTCATGAAGCTGTCAGGTCATCTACCAAAAGACGTCGATGTTAATTTGCCTCGCTTTCCTCCGTCTTCGTTATCTTAGGCCAGCAGTGTGTTTCCGAAGCATGCCTAGAGCGCCCACTTGGTCTAAGCGGTCTACATGAGACATTCGCTTACTTTGTTAATCGTTCCTCGATGGATTTCGCATCAATTTGGTTTTCCGGAGCATCGGTGACGACACCGTCTACCACGAAAGACACGTGCGCAACTTGAGGCCTTGCGCGGTGTTCAATTCCATTCAAGCGACGATCGCGTCAACCGCTGCAACCAATGGAGGCTCGGCGCTTTCCAGAGCCGGGCTGCTGTTGCATTGTGAAAACGCACTGTTCTTGTACTACGCGACATGTTTCTGTAGTGTAATTTACAAATAAAAATCAGCTCGTTACTTTCATTTCTCGTTATGAAACTAAAAGTCGCACTCGCATGAGGAAATTGTTCATTCTGTGCGTTACTATAAGGTGTTTCTCATTTGTACCTTAAAGAAATTATTTTATAAACCTAGTGGGCAGCTTGAGCATCGAAGATAGCTTGCAAAATGTATACTGTGATGGAAGAAGTATTCGCGATGGTTCCGTAAATGCCTTATGGTACATGCGGAAATCATGGTGCATAGTTTTCCATGCTACGGTCACTGGTGCACTTTTTACTACCTTGGCGCGAAGTTCTCAAAACCACAGCTGCGTAAATTTTTCACACTCGTGTCCTCCCTTGCGTCGTCTATGAATCTTAGGCTGATTTCAAGTAATCTAACGTACGCTGTAACATTGTTCTTAACATGAGAGCTGTTAGTGCTCACAAGTCATCATCATTTACCCTTCTATTTGTTCTTTCAGCTTTGTTCATATCAAGAGCGTTGCATTGGATGTGCGATACATTAATTTATAACCATTGTATGAACCTGTATAGATACGTACGGCTCTTGTACGTATGCCGACGGCAAATGATTTTTTTTCTATCTGTATTCTTTATTGACCAGCGCGCCCGTGTCCTAGGGTCTTTCCGTTGATACAGTAGCTCGGTATTAGGGTGTTTACAATAAGAGGCCTCAATCATTTTCAACAGCGCCACAAACATGGACAAACATGGACAAACAAGAACACAGGACCAATACTGACTGCCAGCAAGATGTTTAATGAAGCCTGCGCAAGTAGATACCATTTGCAAAGGGCTGAAATGTAGAAAGGGGAAGCGAGTGAGTGTGCCCCACCATATAAAGAAAGCCGTGGCCCGGGCCGGGGTTGAGGTAGTGTTTATCGCACCTAACAATTTGGGAAGGTTGTGCAAGAAAGTTAACGTGAGCCGAAGAACACCTGGACTGTGTAGTAAGCCTCCTGCCGCCCAGCCTGTAGATTGCAAAACCAATGTAGTCTATGCCATTCACAACTCCTGCGGACCCGCCGTGGTTGCTCAGTGGCTATGGTATTGGGTTGCTGAGCGCGAGGTCGCGGGATCGAATCCCGGCCACGGCGGCCGCATTTCGATGGGGGCGAAATGCGAAAACACCCGTGTGCTTAGATTTAGGTGCACGTTAAAGAACCCCAGGTGGTTAAAATTTCCGGAGTCCTCCACTACGGCATGCCTCATAATCAGAAAGTGGTTTTGGCACGTAAAACCCCAAATATTATTATTATTAACTCCTGCGGCTGCACTTACATAGGGGCAAACCAGACGCTGCTTTAATGAAAGTATGCGTGAGCATGAGCAGAGTGTCAAAACAAAGACTGGTAGTAACCTGACTTTGTGCAAAAGGTAACTGTTCACCCCGCCTAGAATACACGCGTGTGTAGAGGAGGTGCAGCGATCAGATGGAAGGGAAACCTTTGCGGCCTTTTTAATGCGTCAGTTAGGAGCCGCTTGCGTAAACGCCCCTTCAATAGCTCTCTGCGATAAGGAACGTAAGTTCCTTAGAAGTTAATCAGTTTGGTTTGTGTACATATTGTGTAATTTACATTTTTATAGTTTTACGTTTCTGACTCGTGCGCAGCAAGAGTTGCTTGACGATGACTCGCCGTGAATAAAATCGCAAATTAGTGCAATAAGCGCTTCTGTTACACGTTCGGAACAGTAGGCTAAAGGCCGAAACTAAGAGCCAATACAATAACGTGTTAACATGACAGACGCAAAATAGGTTACAAGGCGAATGGTGCTGTAGCGGTGGCGTAGAGGTAGAAGACCCGCCTCGCGTGCAAGAGGTGCGTGGATCGAATCCCGGTGCCGCGTAATTTTCCGCCGGATTAAAAAAAAATCCGCGTGTTGATAAAATGGCATAAACAGGCCTGGAGTGTGGCCTGATCCCGGTGACCAGAACTGGTAACGCACTCCCTCACCAGAGCAGGATTGGCCACCCTGGTGCAGTACTTGGCAACAACCTCCTATAAGAACACAACAATCAAACCCCGGCCTTCAGTCCCCAGCAGCTGCGAAGCAACTGACCACAGCGGTGGTCATACCTGCGACGCAGCAGAGGGTGCTAAGAATCCCTGGCTTCGGACAGGCCGCCATTGGAATATGAACCTGGCAACGTTCAACGCTAGAACGTTATCGGGTGAGGCGAGTCTAGCAGTGCTATTGGAGGAAAATAGAGGACAGTAAATGGGATATAATAGGGCTCAGTGAAGTTAGCAGGACAAAAGAACCATCTACAGTGCTAAAAAGCGGGCACGTCCTGTGCCACTGGGGCTTAGCGGAGAGACGAGAACAAGGCGTCGGATTCCTGATCAATAAGGCTATAGCTGGTAACATACAGTATTTCTATAGCACTAACGAAAGGGTGGCAGGTCTTGTTGTGAAACTTAATAAGAGGTACAAATTGAAGGTAGTACAGGTCTACGCCCCTACATCCAGTCATGATGACCAGGAAGTCGAAAGCTTTTATGAAGACGTGGAATCGGCGATTGGTAAAGTCAAAACAATATACACTATACTGATGGGCGACTTCAATGCCAAGGTAGGCAAGAAGCAGGCTGGAGACAAGGCAGTGGGGGAATATGGCATAGGCACTAGGAATAGTAGGGGAGAGTTATTAGTAGAGTTTGCGGAACAGAATAATATGCGGATAATGAATACCTTCTTCCGCCAGCGGGATAGCCGAAAGTGGACGTGGAGGAGCCCGAACGGTGAGACTAGAAATGAAATAGACCTCATGCTCTGCGCTAACCCTTGCGTCATACAAGACGTGGACGTGCTCAGCAAAGTGCGCTGCAGTGACCATAGGATGGTAAGAACTCGAATTAGCCTAGACCTGAGGAGGGAACGGAAGAAACCGGTAGATAAGAAGCCGATCGATGAGTTAGCGGTAAGAGGGAAAATAGAGGAATTCCAGATCAAGCTACAGAACAGGTATTCGGCTTTAACTCAGGAAGAGGACCTTAGTGTTGAAGCAATGAACGACAATCTTGTGGGCATCATCAAGGAGTGTCCAATAGAAGTCGGTGGTAACTCCGTTAGACAGGATACTAGTAAGCTATTGCAGGAGACGAAAGATCTGATCAAGAAACGCCAATGTATGAACGCCTCTAACCTTACAGGTAGAATAGAACTGGCAGACATCTTGAAGCTAATCAACAAGCGTAAGACAGCTGATATAAGGAAGTATAATATGGATAGAATTGAACATGCTCTCAGGAACGGAGGAAGCCTAAAAGCAGTGAAGAAAAAAGTAGGAATTGGCAAGAATCAGATGTATGCGTTAAGAGACAAAGCCGGCAATATCATTACTAATATGGATGAGATAGTTCAAGGGGCTGAGGAGTTCTATAGAGATTTATACAGTGCCAGTGGCACCCACGACGATAATGGAAGAGAGAAGTCTAGAGGAATTCGAAATCCCACAGGTAACGCCGGAAGAAGTAAAGAAAGCCTTGGGAGCTATGCAAAGGGGGAAGGCCGCTGGGGAGGATCAGGTAACAGCAAATTTGTTGAAGGATGGTGGACAGATTATTCTAGAGAAATTGGCCACCTTGTATACGCAATGCCTCATGACCTCGTGCGTACTGGAATCTTGGAAGAACACTAACATTATCCTAATCCATAAGAAAGGGGACGCCAAAGACTTGAAAAATTATAGCCCGATCGGCTTGCTGTCAGTTGCCTACAAACTATTTGCTTAGGTAATCGCAAATAGAATCAGGAACACCTTAGACTTCTGTCAAGCAAAGGACCAGGCAGGATTCCGTAAAGGCTACTCAACAATAGATCATATGCACACTATCAATCAGGTGATAGAGAAATGTGCGGAATATAACCAACCCTTATATATAGCTTTCATTGATTTCGAGAAAGCATTTGATTCTGTCGAAACCTCAGCAGTCATGGAGGCATTACGGAATCAGGGTGTAGACGAGCCGTATGTAAAAATACGGAAAAATGTCTAAAGCGGCTCCACAGCCACCGTAGTCCTGCATAAAGAAAGCAACAAAATCCCAATAAAGAAAATGGTCAGGCAGGGAGATACGATCTCTCCCATGCTATTCACAGCGTGTTTACAGGAGGTATTTAGACCTGGATTGGGAAGAATTGGGGATAAAAGTTTATGGAGAATACCACAGTAACTTGATATTCGCTGATCATATTGCCTTGCTTAGTAACTCAGGGGACCAAGTGCAATGCATGCTCACTGAGCTGGAGACCCAAAGCAGAAGAGCGGGTCTAAAAATTAATCTGCAGAAAACTAAAGTAATGTGTAACAGTCTCGGAAGAGAACAGGAATTTACAATAGGTAGCGAGGCACTGGAAGTGGTAAAGGAAAGCATCTACTTAGGGCAGGTAGTGACGGCGGATCCGGATCATGAGACGGAAATAATCAGAAGAATAAGAATGGGCTGGGGTTCGTTTGGCAGGCATTCTCAGGTCATGAACAGCAGGTTGCCATTATCGCTCAAGAGAAAAGTTTATAATAGCTGTGTCTTACCAGTACTCACCTACGGGGCAGAAAGCTGGAGCTAAACGCGGGCAGAAACGAGCTATGAAAAGAAGAATGATGGGTGTAACGTTAAGGGATAAGAAAAGAGCAGATTGGGTGAGGGAACAAACGCGAGTTAATGACATCTTAGTTGAAATCAAGAAAAAGAAATGGGGGGGGGGCATGGTCAGGGCATATAATGAGGAGGAAAGATAACCGATGGTCATTAAGGGTTACGGACTGGATTCCGAGGGAAGGGAAGCTTAGGAGGGGGCGGCAGAAAGTTAGGTGGGCGGATGAGATTAAGAAGTTTGCAGGGACGACATGGCCACAATTAGTACATGACCGGGGTTGTTGGAGAAGTATGGGAGAGGCCTTTGCTCTGCAGTGGGCGTAACCAGGCTGATGATGATGATGATGATGACGAATGCTGCTGCAGTTAAGATTTCATCGTGTCTCTCTTCTTGGGTACGATGGGTTAACGCTACGGCAATTTAAGTAATAATCGGCGATTAAGTTTAGCTTAACTAAATAATTTGACTTTGGGACCTTTGCAACATAGGTGATCTTGCTTTTCCTATCGGAAGCAATCGAAAGCAGCTGTCGTCTTCAGCTGAAGAAATCCAAATTCGGCTACGTAAATCGGCAATATTCCGCTTGAGGCCTACGACCTCTCCATCGGCAAAGGACTGCGAAAACTGCGCTGTACTATTGCTGAATATTTCTGATGTGCGTGAGAAGAGTGGAAGCAGTGAAGTTCTCAGCCTTTGTTTGTCACGAGTGTTACCAGTTACCAAGAGGTCAGAAATACCGCAATGTTTGGATACGCAAAAATTACGGGAACCCGAGGTCAATATTCAAATTCAACGAACAAGTTTGGGATAAGTCCATGCGCAGCGGTGAGACGCTAATTCAGTGAAATCCCAATTATTTGATATTTTAATGTGAAATGACGGATAAGTCGAGCTTGTTGATCCTGGCGAAATCCAATGTGCTTCAACAGAGAAAAGCTCTCGCGAATTCGCACACATGAAATGGCTCAACGGTGATTTTGAACTACCTTTCTTGTTATACCGTGGACTGCTTTTCGGACGAACCCGAGCCAAAAGGTGAAGGTTCGATGCGTCGCTAGCTATCGTAATATTGCACGCCGCGTGCCATACAAATGACGAGAAAAGACGCACGGGGAGCCGAGACCGAACCGGAGCAAGCAGAGAGGCCTGCCACCTCTTTTCCTATTGGCTGAAAAGGAGCCGGAAGGAGCCCTCAGCGTGCGCTTGGTCACGTGCCCACGTGCTCACATACGTCACCCCCCCCACGCCCACACACCCCCCCCACACACACTCACAGACACACATCTAGTGCGCGCTTGATCACGTTACCGCACGCTCACCTGACCCCCCCCCCCATCCTTCCTCTTAGCGCGTGTTTGATCACGTTGCCACGCGCTCATCCACACGTAGCGCTAAACCACGTCACCTCCAACACTGGGCACGCGGGAGGACGGCGCGCATCACGTCACCATCCTGCTCGGCTCACCTTCGCGCGTTCTCTCTCTCACTCACAGCAAACGGCGCGCACGGCGTGATCTTATCGCACTTGGACTTTATACGGAATCTATGCTTCTTCCCACACATGTCATCGCGCTCTCATGTACGAGAGATAATACTCTTTGAATGCGAGACACGTGACGGCTTTGGCTTTGCGCACTCTACGTCACAATTGATCGGGCGCTACACTTAGAGGGTCTTCGCCTAGTTCGAACTCCGTTTTATTCGAATAAATTGCCCACCTAATTGCGAATAGAAGTAACGAGATCCTGTGCACTTAGGGACACTTTAAGCTTGTGTGTCTGTATTCTAAAGCTGCCTAATCAATGAAGCTTCCTTAGCGACCGGTCGCAGACACTGCTGGCCGTGGTTGTAGTAGCTCCTGTTTGCTACGGCTGTCTACGTGAACGTCTCACGCAAAAAGAAAAAAGAAAATAGAATGCCAGGAAGTGCAGTCCAGCATCAATGTCGCATACAAAGAGCCCGAGCTCTATCACACATATTTATATCGGGCCAACGTCAAATATCCTTTCCAGACAAGTGGCACGTGCGCGACGTCATGTAACATTTAGTTCTTTAGAACTTAACTAACCGCGTCAGGAAAGCATCGCTTCACATATATTGTGAAATTTGTGTTAGATCTGCGTAATGATATTGTAGCGAGTTCAAGTAATCCGTATCTTTGTCTATACGACTTGTCCGCTTCCGACTATCTTAATATACGCTATTTACAGGACTGCGATATCTGGTATGGATGCAGAGTCACGGACCGATTTCCATCATCATCATCATCATCATCATCATCATCATCATCATCATCATCATCATCAGCCTAGTTACGCCCACTGCAGGGCAAAGGCCTCTCCCATACTTCTCCAACTACCCTGGTCATACTTACGTTCAAACCCGGCAGCGGTAGCTTCGTGGCTCAGGCGTTGCGCTGCAGAGTGGGAGGTCGAGGGTTCGATCCCGGCCACGGCGTCCACATTTCGATGGGGGTCGAAGTGGAAAAAAACTTTTATGTGCTTAGATTTAAGCACGTGGTAAAGAAGCCCAATAGGCTAAAATTAATCCGGAATGCCCCGTTACGGCGTGCCTCGTAATGAGATTTTGGTTTTGGCACGTGGTGCCCTGAGATTTTGTTGGAATTTTACCTCCACAACAATGGGACCTAGTTCAATTACGAATTCAACCTTTAAATAAATTAGAATGTACTAGGAACTCGGATCATATTTTATAGTAATGTGAAGGCAAGTTCACGACTATTAATGTGAACCAACCTTAGTAGGTTTTCAGCAAAGTGTACACCTGCCAGACAGTACAATATTTACCCTACCCACAAATTACATATGTGCAGCTTTCATCAGGGACCCTAATGAAATAGTCGCAAATATGAGAAGCCGATAGGTGTGGTGCTTTCCCATGTGTTGAAAAGTGGGAAAGGACAACCACGTTTCCTAGGCCTACTTATTCTCGGGAATAACAAACCAGCGATGGCAAGTTTTATAAAACAAGATCTCGATGGTCGATAAAGGCTGATGTACTTACAAGAATGTGAAACAATAGGATTGTTGTAATGTATTATACCATGATTCCATTATCCGCATAATATTCATAGCTGCTGTTCTGGTGTTACTTAGTTCCCGTTCTGGATTAAGTGCGCATACGAGTAAACAAAGCTTCTGCTAATGATGACGTCACATTCAGTGACATCATCAGATCTCAGCCGTGCGAACGAGTGAAATATATGAAGGTAATGTTCGCGAATAACAGGAAGAGTACTAATGCACCCGCGAACTTAAGGTTCAAGTATTTCAATCGCGCGCACGACCACAGATCATAATTAGTAAATGGTATATTAATGTGCAATAGGAATGCAACTGCCAAAATTATGGCGTTTTAGTTCTAAATTCGCACGACTTTTACTTCTGTTGCACCTCGCTGTACCACTCTCAGTACATCTTGTCACTGTACTAGAATCTTGCTATAAAAAAATCCAACGATAAACAATGTTGTGATAAACAAATTTCCTACAAACAGGAATCGTTTTGATTCATTGGAGGCGTTCGTGCAAAACAAGTCTTACCGGCTGCGAAGAAACATGAAGGTACGAATAGTTTAATAACGCAACCTAATATATCACGCAAACATTGTACAAAGCTGCAAAGCAGTCTATTCTGTAGACAAATTTAACTAAAGCCAAAGGCCTGTTTTGCCAAGCACATAAATGTTGCCAACTCTAAGAAAACCACTACATTAAAACAAGTCTTTCTTTATAGAAAAAAATATTATGTAGTAAAGAACATAAGCTATACTACAGTTTTTTTACGTTTTTTATGTTACATGGTTTTGTTTTTGCTTTATGCGCACTTTTTTCTCTTATTCGGAGCATTCACCGTGGAGCATGCAGCCACGGGTAGTATAAGGAAACGTAAAAGAGCTGCTTTCCGGCATTGTGGCTTTGGGGCAGCACCCATGAGTACAATACAGAGCAAGGGGCTCAGCTGAGCACTTCGTACCCGGAACACCGCCCCTATATGGAGCGAATGTTGCTGATAAAGCTTGATGGAAGTTTGCCGGTGGGATCAGACGAGATTACCTCCTCGCTTTTTTTTTTTCCCTCGCGCGATCTATCCTTACATCTATCTCGTCAGTTTCTTCCATTTCTTCAATCTGCGAGAAAAAAAGGAACAATGGGAGCCCGTCCCCAAATGCTCTCAGCCGTGTTTCGATCTAGACAGGAACCATTTTCCCCCTGACGCGGTCATCTGGACAAAATGAACGTTCCTCCCGGACCGCGCCTGCTCTGAAAACAGTCCTGTTGTCCCCCACAAATGAGCCAAACACATTGCAACAAAGAGAGACAGGTGAAAAAGAAAAGACATGTAGGAGCCAGCCTTTCTTTTTTTTTTTTCAGAGGGACAAACCACGGTTTTAGGCTCGTCGCAAGAAAGGCGGGATCTATCGTGCCAGTCTTATCGCAGCAGCATCGGGGACCCGCGCTAATACTTGACGCCCCCTTTTCGCTTTTCATACTTTTCGATGTACTTTCACCGCGCATTGTGTTGGAACGCTTGTACGGAGGTACCGAATCGGGGGAGGCAAAGCCACCGATATACGAAGCGATACGAAATAAAGTTTCGTCTACATTTTCCGGGCAATGCTGCCACGCCGATAATCAGCGGCGTCTTCGGAGAGGCTGCAGAATTTTCGCCTCGCGTTGCGTGAACACTGCTCGGGGCGTGTGCTCCAGTGCAGGAACTGATTGCACCCACCCTCTCTATCACCTTAGACGGCCCGTGTAGATTAATGGCCCAGGCGGAATGAGGGTTCTCGTGGACGTGACGCCAAAGCTACCATGATTGGTTCCAAGACAGTGCCCCGAGATGCGGGATTGGCCTGAGTGTGGCGGGGAGGACGCCTCTGTGTGTTCAGAAACAACTGCCCGACTGTTCTTTCACACGCGCAACTTCCCAAGGACCTCAAACCTTAGCCGTCATCATGCCATGAAGTTGCGCTTTCGTGTGCCGGTATTTGTCAAGGCTTTCATTCCGTTACATTCCGTTGACTTGCTACTAAAATTAGGCGGCTTTACGACCCAATGCGATACCTACTGTGGTCTTTTATTGTGCTCGAATATCTCAATACGCAAGCGTGTTTGCAGTCTGCCCCAACATTTTATAAGGAGAATCCCTGACGCGATATCGTGATTATTATATTGTATCTGGTACACTGACGTATTGGTCCAGAACACAGAAACTATTTTACATATTACAATAAGCGGAATCAAGACACGCGCGTGTTTTCACATTTGTTCTTTAGAACGCAGCCCCTATCTTACAATTTTCACACCAATATGGCTATCAGTGGTAGCAATAATCACCTGTCGCAAAGGAATGCACACTCACTGTCGTATTTCCAGGCATTTCCTTGCAAAAAGCAAAACCGCGATCGCAGAATACAACTGAGGAAAAGTGACATTTCTTTTTTAAAAGAGCCACAGTCATCCAGTTGGCGAACAACTCATTGTTGAGCCGGTATGCGCACCATCGGGCACTATCTGCGAAGACGTGTAGCCGTTTCAAACACCTAGATGTTATCATCGATGGCCCTGTTGCAGGGTGCACAAGTTGGCAGCGTTTGAATCTCACTATCTGGTAGTTCCACCCGTTTTTACTCCCACTTCGTATTCGCTTCTACAATCTGTTGTGTGAGTTGTCTGTTTGAGTGGTCAGATCGTTTGAGGCCGCAGGTAGACAGATGTCTTTGATCTAGCAGTTTGATTTTGAGCATCATCTGGCACAAAATTTCTCAAAGTGTCGCTGCACACCTCATCGCTGCAATAGCCTTTCAATGCGCAGTGAACGTTGTCGTGCCTGCACGCCTATCACCTATTTCGCCATCAATCACACATCACTCTTATTTCTTTTCCCCTTTCTGTCACCACTAGCCCTCTGACCAAAGGGTAGTCAGCCAGGATGAATAGGCCTGGATGAACTGCGTGCCTCTCTATTGCAGAAAATTTGAGGTTGGTGGCGGCGTCGGCGGAGCTGTCCGTGAGCGAAAATTTCGTGTTTAGAAAAAGTTTATTTAAAAAAGAGACGATACGAACACTGAGTCACAATCATGGCACAACTCTTCCAGGACGACAACATGTAAAAAAAAACGAAGCATTGTATACATGGCCCGTTTTCAAAGTAGTGTCCGACTGCTCACTCACTAACATATAACCACATAGACCCACGGAAAGGCATAGTTACACATAAACTAATTGTCACATGTATAAAATGATGTTTCATACATACAGTGCACACAAAGCTTATGTAATTTCAGTATATATTTAGGTATATGTATATGCCGCGCCTTGGTATATGACATGCTGTATATGCCGGTTATATTGCCACACCCTTGCATCTCTAATGTAGCTCATAACTAGTCTTACATTCTTGACAAAGTTATGCCACGGAATTTTGAGAATGACAGCCCACAAACAAGTACTTTGAAATAAAACCCCGACAGCACATGGCTTTTATGGTAAATATTCTCAGACATAAATAATAAAACTGCGAAACAATACCAGAAACCTGAAAATGATGTAATTATTCTGGCGCGCATGTACACTACCTTCGGGACCGGCCCAGGCAAGAGGGCGGGTTTCTAGGAAAAGGCTCGCCTTCGTGCAAAGCGTTCGCCACCAGCGTTCCCGGGTAAACATTACGGTAGCATAAGCTGCAGTTGCCGGCAAGTATGAGAATCAGTCAGAGATCTTTGATTGCAACCAGGTTCCCCTCTTAAAGGTGAAGCTTAAGCGTCCTCCAAATTTTTTTGCCCTTAATATATATTTGTCTGTTGGTTAAATCTCGTTGGCCTAGCGTCTAAAGCAAATGAGACGTGGACTTTGGCCTTGAGCTTTCAGGCTACTGAAAACTAATCACGGTCTCAGCATTGCGCAATAAATGTAATATCAAGGTGAACATTTTTGGGCTTCAGAAATATTCGACTGCTTCGATTTCATCTAGTCGAGTCCATATTTTAAGTGGATGTTAATTTAGCAATTTAGATTATGCTTCTTGAGTCGTTTCTTAGAAAACGCTCTCAAGAAATATTTTTCTAACAAGTTATCCCTAAGACATCTTCAAGCAACCGTATATAACTGTTCGTCTTGTTTGTACTTGGCAGAGTACTGCTGGGGCCCTATAACGTAAAACTATTCCAATATGTTTCTAGTCCAATCTCCTGACGTCAAATTTGCGTAACCACCGACGCAAGCACCGGGCGGTCACCCGCAGGGTTGTCTGAACAGACCAATCAAACGCTCCCCTCGTTCATAGGAGGTCACTTTTGTTTGCTTGAAAAACGAATAACATTGCCTACACTGAGCGGCTTGTCGTATCTAATTGGCTGACAAGAGGCGAGGAGAACGCTCAAGTGGAGAGGAATTCGATGGGGCAGAGCCACTGCACTGAAAGTCGATAACCGCATGAAGAGGGTGGTGCCGGCGTCTACGATTGGTCTGCTTTCCCTTACTTAGCTTGCGGTGGCTGGTCGAAAATCGCGGCGGCATGCAACGGAACCTCAAGAATTACGCTAAGACGGACCCTCAGCAAAGAAAAGTTGGCTGAATCAGGCGGTAAACGTGTCGAAAGTGCTCGAAAACGTTACACGGCCACACAAGAAGTTTTACTATACGCAAATACACCCATGTTCTCCGGCAGGTGCGAGTAGCCAGCGTCTGAGCGATCGGCGGCAGCCATCTTCTATTCCTTTCGGAACGGGGCAGCCTGCGGCTATTCCGAAGAAAATTCAGTTTTCTTCGG
Source organism: Dermacentor variabilis (assembly GCF_050947875.1). Lineage (NCBI taxonomy): Eukaryota > Metazoa > Arthropoda > Arachnida > Ixodida > Ixodidae > Dermacentor > Dermacentor variabilis. The sequence continues at coordinate 137,822,650 of NC_134572.1, forward strand.
CATATTAATGTATCTTTATCGCGTACACGTCACTTTGACGCGGTGAGTTCTTGCGGTTTTGTGACGTCACGTGACAGGCAGGTGAAGTGGGTGCAGCCCGAAAACTTTTTACCAATAGCCGAGGGCTAATGGTGAAAAGGGGTCGAATCAGAAATAACTGTTTTTCTTTTTTTCTGTCAAATGATGCATAATCAGTGTGTACACATCATATCAGATGGGGAGGTATCGCGGTTTTCGTGACGTCGCGTGACAGACAGGTGAAGTGGGGGTGGTCGAAAAAAGTTTTTGACCAATCGTGGAGGGCTGATAGCAGAATTGGAATAGAAAAGTTTGGAATAGTTTTACGTTATAGCGCCCCTGCATTCATTCTGTACATGCACTAAACAATTTAGGTCGCACTTTTGTTTGTTTCCGTTAAGTGTGCTGTTTCATTCGTCAACTAATCTTGCGTTATATTGATTGTATTTGAAACTGTATTAAATATTACGCTCTATTTTGCGATGGCCTCTGGTTTCTAATAACAGGCTGAAATTTATACTGATGTCATTAGTCATCTGCCTATATTTTGTAAATGTGTAATGCTGTGGGTGCATCATCAGGTACTCCTCCTAGCAGAGTTATCCATGAAGCCCGTTTCTATAGATCTTCTACCACAATGTAATTGTTTTGGTTACTGATGTCATAAGAACAAGCTGGTTCACGTGAAGATAACTTGGCGCGATCGACCTCCACCGAACAGGGGAAGCCTCGAAATGGAGTCAACGTTTCGAGAAGGGGACGAATAGCTGACAGGTTTCTTGGTCACAGCTTTGGCTCGATGCTGAGGATGCTGTTATTCGTTTACTGTTGATCATTCACGTAAATTCTTCAAAAACCTTAAATATCAATACGCCACAACCTTTTCAGAATGGTGAAGCCCTCGAGCTTCTGCAATTCAGCTCGATAGTGAATTGCAGCTGAACTTTAATTCTGCTCGCTCGTTGGCTTTTTTTCTCGTTCAGCCCCGCGTTGAGAGCCGCCACTATATTCACCAGGCAATGTGCCGCAACTTCAACGGTGGCGGCTGAAATGCGCTGCTGGTTGCCATGGCGCTCCCCGCACGCTTGGCTGGCGCCCTCTGGGCAGCTCGAACAGGCGAAAGCGAAGGCATGCATGGGCGAGCGTTGGCAGTGGGCTGCCTGACGTTCCTGCATGACAGGGTCGGGAATTCGTGGTGTTGAAGTGCGTGAAAGCAAAGAAAAAAACAACAACGTATCGGTAACACTGTTTTCTGGTTCCCCTTCCAACAGATCTAATTCCGCTGAAGCTTCTTTTCTTGTCTCATTGGATGCCACCGCATTATTTTAGTTGAGAAGCATGTCTTTTTTTTTGTGGATCTTTGATTAAGTGCCTGCCAGAATCAGAATCTGTCACGACGCATGCGTCACCACAGGCGCACATTTGCATAGTAGCTCTTCTCTAGATTGACACTCTGCTGGATTCACGACTTCCCCCAGAATGCTGATGAATCCAGAACCTGGACATGGGCAAAACCGGGCATTTGTCCTATTACGTAGTGGACCAAGATGGAGGAGGGGGAAAGACAGTCAGGAGGCAGAGTGTTAACAAGAAGAAGGCTGGGTACCCTACGCTGGATAACGGGAAAAGTTGATTAGAAAAATGAGACAGGTAGAGGGGGGGGGAGAAAAAATTGTGGAAACCACAAAGTCAAAGGCGTTCAAACAGACCAGCCACCTTCAACAAACACAAAGGTGTCTGCACAACCTCGTCGGCTGACGAGCAAGGGGAATGACTGCCCGGACAGCGGCCAATTGTCCAGTGCACCGAAAGTTCCTGGAAACAAGGGAGGGTAGCGTGAAGCAATCGGTGGAGCTTTACGGCGTTCACATTTGTCACGTCAGACTTGGGCATTGGAGATTTGGTTCAGCAATATGGCGTTGGGGTTTCAAGCATTCAAGCCTCGTTGCGTCGCCGCGGCATATACATTAGCTTGTGCGGTCAATGCCTAGCTTACGTGCTCTTTGAGTGCGAGATGTGCCCCTTAAATTACGATAAAAAGAAAACAAAAAGTCCAACACTTCTGGTTAATATCTAACACTTGTTAGATAAAGAAAATTCGCTTCTATCATCACATCTTTAATGCATTTTATTGTAAGTGGTTGTTTTGTTGCGCTATAGGCGGGCTTTGTTGACTAGATCGCGCAGATCTGTGGGTATTTAAGAAGGTAGTTCTTCAAAAATAAAACCAGTTTTTAGAAAGCGCTCGTCCTTGTGTTGCCCCTATTCTTCGTCCCTGTTGTTTGCGCACAAAAATTTTTAAGATGCTTCTCTCATTGTTGTCTTTTCCCGTGTTAAAAATGAGCGCAAAGTAAGCTGAAACACCTACCGTCGCTCAGGTTGTGCACGTCATATTATTGCGATGCATTCTTCTCCTGGCGCAGCCACTTTTTTGCAAACAGTTAGGCAGGCAGGCAGTGCATCTCCTCGCTTTTGTTGACCGATCCTTTTGATTGTGCAGCCTAGACTTATACGCAACAGGGGCGAGGGGATACGCGAGACTAGTGCGACTGAGTATGTGCACTGGTGCGACTGGGTGTGGGCCGCTGGATTTTATTTTGTTTTCAATATTATATGTTCTCATTAGAAACATTCTGCCTTACTTATTATGAATATAAAACACTACAGCATATTGTATCTACACAACCGTTCACTACATATGACTTACACTATCAATATAGTCATCCTCAACAAAACATGCATGCTTCGCATTGCGTGTGGTGTAAACTACAGTTGAGTCCGACAATTTTTTTCGCAGCTTATCTGTTTGCCTCATTGTCGACCATTTAATTCTGCTTAATTGGAGAGGCAAGGACACTTATATTATTCCAGGTTCCTTATGGGGTACTGCGCCTTTGGACATTATTAAAATGTGATGAAAGATGGTGTTAAAGTGCTATGTTAATGACGTCGTCTCCACATTAGAGTTCTTCCTGATGACTTCTAAATTACCACATACTTATTTCTCCTAAGCACGAACTATATCACGCAAAATGTTTGACTTTCTTTTGGGTATGGCCTTGGACTCTGGTTTAATGAGAGCAAAATACTGAGGCATCCCTATATGAGAAGTTCAGAGCGATATACATGCAAACTTTAATGATATGCTGGAGATGTTCGCCTGGCTGATCACCTGGCATGCTAGTAAGTGGGCTACATGATAATGATGATGTAGACTGTCATCAGAAAAACACATAAACGTAACATGCAGTCACAAGCACAGACACACATACACAATATACATATTTACATAATTTTGTTAAGGCTTGCGGCCCGCAAGAACATCAGCGGCGCTTTCGTGCCGCGTAACGCGCGGATCTCTGCCGCGGGCCTAGAATGTTTCGCAGTCCTACGTCCGAGTCCCGTCGCAGTTGTGGTGTGGTCACTTCAGATTCGACTGCATGTTACTGAAAGGCAACTGGAGGTGCAAATTGCAGACAACCTAAATTGAGCAGAAACTATACGAGGTTGATTGTGAAAGTCGATTAAAAGCTTTCCTGTCGATCTGCGACGGTAAGCCGCTCGAATATTTATTGGTGAGCTTCGCTTAATGGCATGGGTGTGTGAGCGCCGCCATTCCGCATGTGCGTGCGTCAGAGTGAGCTCGGTAGTTGGCCTTCAGTCTCGCCGATATATTGACTTTCCCTGCACCTATGCTTATGTTTCAAATAACATCAGGTAACATCCACTTATACCAACTGGTGAGCCACGGCCGGCATATTGTGAAATGTTGCCGATGCTGCAAAGTATACTGCATAAACATCCTGCGTTCACGTGCGATGGCTTCAGCTTAACGTGTTGTCTTCGCGAAGCAAACGCTGTATCTAGTGTGCGCGGAACGGGCTGCAGGCGTTCTTGACATGTCACCAACGGGACGAATGGGGAGCGTGTGATTGCTATTGCGATTCGAAGAGAGATTGTTTTAAGGTAGGCGTAGCCCAGACTATAGGCAGTATATGCGAGCCTGAGATCCACCGAAACCACTGATTCACAATCTCCTCCTGCGATGTCACGCTGAAGCGACGAGAACTCCATGTTAAAGCGAGCGATAACAGTTAATTTGAAATACAAGCAAAAATCGTGCATGTGAAAAACCCACTGCTATGAATATTTTACTCTAGGACGCTGCTTTCGACGGCATGGAACGTTGATCGATGTGGCAGTGCCTGCTTGTTTTTTTTTGTCACATTGGAGTAGTACAGAGTGAACACATACAAATGAGAGACATACGACTACACAAGGCTTAGCCCTTCGTGTTTTGAATGCCTTTTTTGCGTCTGTGTTGACCCTGTGATACTCCACACGAAGATCATATACTAACAAGCCCAAACTTCTACAACACTTTTTTTTTACTTCTTGAAAATTTATTTTTCTCTTCGCGTCACTGTCCAGGTGAGACTTCATCGTCACTATAGATTTGGCGTATACGCGTTGCCACATTTCGACATGACAATGCATTTAGTTAGATTACGGAAACGCTGGCGTTCCTGAACTTGAAAACTCGTATTTATTTATGATTTAGAATGCGTGAATTATTTCCAACCAAAAAATCAGCTACAAGGACCTTGAGTGCGAAGACCAAAACATACTTAGGGAAGCAGTTTTTACAGCGAAGCTGTTAACCTCTCAGTGGTCGCCATTTCTGGTGTCCATTCGTGAGCAAAAATTATGATCATCAGCAATGTCTGATACCCCCCTAAACAAGCAAAAATGCAATGTCTCATCCACGTCATAATACAGAAGCTAGAAGCAGTCAGCAAAGTAGAGCGAGCAGTACATATATTCATTGAAATCAGGCGTACAACGCACAGTACAGCCTACGTATCAATAAAGAACAAGCTCAAAACAAGCATCTTTAGGATAAGATAGGGATAACTTTAGTAAAGTGCCGACAAACGACGGTTTAACGCGTCGTGACGCTGGCCAAGCGTCGACTCGGGTTTATACCCTACTCTGCACTAGCTCAGTTGGGCCCGTTTGTAGTGGGTCATGAGGCTTGTGCTTTTCGAGCGAACCCCGGGCCTGCTGGACGGCCCATAGTTGTGAGCCCTTGTCTGCAGACTGCAGTGCACCTTGAAGTTCGGATGGGTAAGTCCTGGAGGTAGCTGCCGTCGGGAACCTGGCACAGCCCCACATGATGGGCCATTGGTGCGCCGGACCCGCTGCACAAAAACCGCGCAGCCCGCTCGGATAGAGCTCTGGGTGAAGCAAACAAGCATCTTTCGTCATCAGCAATGGCTTATACCCCCGTAAGCAAGGGAAAATGCAATGGCTCATACCCCTGTAAGGCAGAGGCTACAAGACCTCATCAAAGTTAAGCGAGCATTGCATACATTCATTGAAATCAACCATACAACACACAGAATAGCATATGTTTCAATAAGGAACAAGCTCAAAATAAGCATCCGAACCACCAATAAAGCATTACGTACCCCCGCACAACAATTCTAATGATGGTTTTGCACAGCAGCTTCACAGGACATCCACTTTCGCAGGGCGGGGTTGGTGCGTCAGCTTTTTATGAGTCCTTACCGGAAACATGGATTAGAATGCGTTAGCCATTTCAGCGTATCCACTATGCATTACATCCCGCCAGGCACCGGGGATCCCGTTTGACACCGCGTGTGAAACCGCATCTATTATGGTCTTGAGCACATAATAACGAAAGCGAAACAAATAACTAAGCAAAGGAGGCAATGTTTTGCATGGTCGAAACCCACTATAGCTGACCACCAAACGTCGAAGCACAGTAATCTTGTAGTATACAAATTCCAAGTAAGACGAAAACAGCAATGGAAAGAATTTCAACTCAGTGTACCAATTAATTAGCGATTGATTTTGTGTATTATCCGCAACTGAAACTTCGCTCCGGCGTATCAAGAGCAGGCAGACCCAACTCCAGTTGACATCTCCGTAGAGCGAAGCATTCTTTGTGTGATTTGCCCATGAATCATGCGTGTTATGCACATGAACTGGGGCCTTCGAGGTATAAATGTCAGTATTAAAAACCAACATGTTTACACGAAGCAAAAATTTTATTGGTAGTGAATTATAGACAGGCTCAATATTATATACGCATAGTCACCTGCAGTGCATCGTATACATATTATTTCTTTAAACTCTCATTGGTGTCCATAGCGTCGTGTTGCAATCGTGTTGTTTCTGATGCGTCGGATTCTCCTAGTGAAACTGCAGATGGAAACGCGCCAAAAGTCTCAGCGCACATATGGCGGTTGTAGACGCAGGCGTCCGTGCCGCAAAGGTGTGAATATTAGCTAGGCTTGTGTGCTATGTATATTTAATTATTTATAAAGCCGTACTTTGTTGGAATGGATGAGTTTGCAAAGTAACAAAGTAATTGGAAGCTAAAAGGTCGAACGTACAGGCAAATCTATGTACTTCCCATCATTCCCATGCTAGCTAAATCGCCCTGCTTGCAGCTCCCGTAGACACTAGCGCCACTGTTCCATCTAATAATTTTTTCATGAAGCTCTATGCTTGAAATGGCAAACTCGAAAACTGCTTTTTCGCTGCACCGTTTTAAATGACAGCACCAATCCCGTTAAACGCGTTCGGCGCTTTAGCGGCCAGATACGCACAAGGAAGTGACTCAAACTGGGAAAGCTTCGCCCTAAAAGAAGTCAGATCGGGCCGGTTTAACGTACAGAACTAACACACGGGTGCATTGTAGCTTGGGGATCCGGATAAAGTATTCCATCTGGGCTGCTTTTGACGTGCAGCTAAATTGAGCTGCACGAGCGTTTTAATGAGATTGTCATCCTTGGACTCCATGCAATTCCTGGTATCTATGTTGTGATCTAAGCGTTCGTTTTATATATGCGATATGTGTGACTTGGTGTGTGCGACACTTCATTTTAGTCATCATAGCATATAAAACATATTGTCACCAATTGCACACCCGTCACAAGTAGTTTGCTAATCGCATTAACATCGCCAATTACCCCAATTGAATGGATGGATGCATGGCCAGTATTCAGTAAATTGTAGCTATGCGACGCGGGTAACGCGTGAAGCGTTTCAAAGCACAGGTTTGCACGATGGAAATTCATAAGGGTGTTTCGTTCCACAGTTCGATATTAAAAGCGCCACTTTAGAGTCTAGTTAGGAACACTGATAGGTAACACACGATGTGCGCTATGTTCAGAGCCAGCATGCACAATGTCTGCTACAGAGAATATTTTTTTCAGAACCACACCTGTTGCACAAGCTGTATCTGCATTTTCTGCCAAAATCCTTCTTTATGACATGTTACAAACACATAAAATGAGCAACTGCAATAGAGCATTCCTTTTTTCTGGGGAGTCTTTCATAACTACTGCTAGTTAAGACTGCAGAATGACGTTGATTCCACTACCTCGCACTGACGTTCAAATTGCATGGCAACTATGTTTACTCATTTGTTACCGGAACAAAGAAATGAATGTAGAATTGTGCGACTTTGCAGAATCGCAATCCAATTTCCAGCCAAGCTGTTTATTCTGAGCAATTGCAATAACGGTTGCAGTTACCTGCAGTTAAATCACTCGCTTGAAAACGCTGCCCGCACAGACGTTTTCGTCGGGGAGGTCGAGAACCTCCTCTCTGGACTGTGACGCGGAAGTACAAAGGCACGCACGGCATCGTGTGCAATGCCTTTGCGCGGGGGTTCACGCACAATTAGCGCAGCGCGGAGAGCCGTATGACGACGCCCAGGGTGCTCTCGTTAAAAAGCTCTACAAGACTTCTCCTTTTGAAACCGTGCCCGCATATAACGCTTTCCTGCACTTGTTAAGGAAAATTTAGAAAGGTTGTAATTCATGCACACACAATTTGCTTCACCTAAACAATGGCCATAGCGCCCTCTCCCACGTCCCCCCCCCTCCTCCAATAATTACTAAATTTGATCGTAATGGCGTTCGCAGTTCTCCCAGGACTGCGGCATATCGGCGTTGTTCGTGAATCATTACACTTATGAAGCTGCTTATCTCCATGCGTATGTAATTTACGGCAAAAAGAGTAGTTAGTCCACACACTTGAAACTTTGCCTACACACTTCCTACGACGTGCCCCTTATTTCTGGCAAATATCAACAACATATCACTTGTTTAGTTCACCGATCCGGGGAAACCAACTACGACAGCGGCATTATCGCATGGGTATAGAGGGGACAAAGCGAGGATTCAGTAATTATTTGTGATGCTTCTAAGTAGACCATGAATGTGAAAATTTTGTCCCAACCTTGCTCTTAGCATGGCGCCCGTTTCTTAGAAATATGGACATGGCAAACGTGCAGTTACGTTCGGACATTTGGAAGCATAGCAGGTGCACGACACTTTCTAATACTATAATAAAATTATTTTACAAACTATTTATTTCATCTACTTTTGCTTCCCACAGAGGTTTGCCATTTCATTCCTTTAATTTTTAATAAATATAATCTGAGTAGCGATAGCAGTTCTGCCAGAGCAATGGGCTAAATTCCGCGCCTCTGAATAGAACCGTTCATAACGCTCGAAAGCAACTGCATGCGTAATTTATTGCCTAGGCCTCATTTAACCCCCTCACTTTCAAGTTTGGATACACAGGACCCATTACCTGGTCTTTACTGTCACCGAACATTAAGGTGCTACCTAATTCGTTGTGGCTACCCCACCAAGTGAACGCAATATCACTGATGGAAAAGTCGAGTAAACGAGGGCTCAGTAATTATTTGTGACGCTCCTACTTACGCCACGACGGCGAAAATTTCGAGGGTCATTGCCGTGATTATGCCCCACTTTAGAAAAAAATGTGTTTTTATTTAACGCGAGTGTTCTCTAAAGATATACGAAAACGTAGCTCAAAACGATAGCGTGACATTTTAAAGCATTTGTTCAAGGAATATTTAACAAAGACACTATATAATGTACATGCGTTTATTTGGCACAGAAATTAGTGATAGTACTCCCTCACTGAACTTATTCTTGCTGGGCATATGAAGATACGCCAGGGCAGCAGGCCAAGCTTTGCGCTGCTCGTAAAACGTACTCATCGTGCGCCGAAGCACTTGCGCAGGTAATTTATTGTTAAGGGCGTCATTAAACCACACAGTTTAATGTTACGTACACATTACCCAACGCATCCCCTTTAGTTTATTTGAATACAAACAAGTTGGCTTGTATTGTTAATCGAGAACACCGGAGAAACAAAGAAACCCTGGTGGAAACTCATCAGACCGCCACCGTACGACGAGAGACTCGCAGCGATTTCCCTCGCCCACCATGATGGACTTGGCCGAGAAAGTAGAAGCTTAAAAACCAAGACAACCGGCCAGCTTGTCCTATCTACACTTACGTTCCGTGCAACATGCGGGGCACTGGCGTACAGACTGTCGAAGCAACACGTCCAGCAGCCGTAGTTCCAGTACAACGAGGTACTCCTAGTTGTCACCAAGGCCTGCCGCGCCACGCACGGTTGGACGATCTGCTACGCTATGCACAATTTCCACCACTACAGCCCGTTTCCGAACAGCGGCGCAATGTACTACGCCAGCTCCGACGCCACTCAACTCATCAGGGTCTCGCTCTCTTACGCGCTCTTGGCGGAATCCCGGACTCTGATTCAGAGCCCGCACTACTGACGCCACCGTGGGAGACACATCCGCAACTGGTCAACTCACGCCCACTGCCAGGGTGCGTGGACCCGCGCCGCCACCCAAACAAGTCGGTGAAGAGACTAGCCAGGTTTTGTGCAGCTCGCTTTACTTGAACACTGCCTCCCACACGACACCCGACGGCGTGCGAGGCAGTTGGAATACAACGCCTCAACACTGGAACCACCTGCGCCCACGAGTACGTATGAAGCGCTGCACGTACTCATGGTCGAATTGCTGGCTGTCTGTGAAGCGCTGCACGAAGCCCTGGAAGAACCTCTAGGCCCTTCACAAATAACAATCCGCGTATAACGCGCACCGCTACGCGTATTACGCGCACAGGGCGCGTATAATGCGACGTGTCAATTACCCTGCTACGGGTGTCTAATCTCGCAATCAAACTTTTACTCTGGTAGGTGTGTATTCGCACCATCTAACATTTGTACGTCACGCGGTGATGTAGAATCATTGTACCATTTCCTCCTTTTCGGCCGAAAATATATTCTCAAAGGAGATATACTTGGAGCAACCCCTATCGCGTTTTGGCCTTCGTCTGTGAGCACCTAATATTTACCTTTTCGGTGCCAGTACTCTTGGTCATGCTCGAAAGGAAGTTTGTCAGATTGTACATGCGTACATTATTCGTATAGGCAGATTGACAACTTACAGATTTCCCCCTATATCAAACATTTATTTGCATCTTTTAAAATTTTCTGGCGTCTTCATCAAATATTGACATCATCACTTCACAGTTCTTCTTGTATTTTAAATAATATTATATATAGGTAATACAACTCATTAAGTTAAAGGAAAGGAAGGCATACAATTATGTTTTCATTACGAACCTTGTCCATTCATCCCGCGCGGGTACGTGCCGTGCAGTAGAGGCAACAAAAACAACAGCAAGTAAAGCAATGAAAGGAGGTAGTTGGTGCACGTTCATTATTATGATGCGCTCAGTTTGACAATGGCTAAACATCTTTTGACACAGTACAACTCAGCGCAACGTAAGCATGGACAACAAACAACAAGTGACGGGAGTTGCACAACCACATAGGGAGAAACTACACACAGAGGAGTTGACGAAGCACGAGAGGAAATACTGATCGAATAAAACATGCAGGGAACCGAGACCATGGCTTCGCAGAGAGTTGACCTGTGGAGGTTGGCGTCGTGACGAAATGCTTCAATCTTGTTTCTTTCCTTGCTCCATGTCGCTACAGTAAGCGCCCGTGGGGAACTTCGTATCCGGCATCGTTTCACACTGTTGGGGAGCATGCAGCGTTGTTTGCCGTGACAGCAACGTCGCAGAAAAAAAAAAGTCCTGCAGAAACGATTTCACGATGACTTTCCACAGCAATGCAATTAGCATTTGATAGTGTAGCGGCACAACGTATTGCCCCACTGAAACGCGTCTTGCATAAGGCTGGGCTGCAGCAGGACTCCTCCCTCGCTCTTCCCTCTGGACAGACTGCGTCCGCTAGCGGCGCTGCCTGAAACTCCGCACATGGCCTCCGAGATTCGTAGGGCGCTTGTGTGTGTTAACGCAGACAGTGGATCCTTCTCTGGCCGCATATCAATTACCACGTACCAAGTGACCAAATTTGTCATGAAAAGTTATTGAACAGTGGCACATACCCAATGCATTCGTGGCGCAGCTCGATAACGTCTTGGGCTGCGGCGCTTTAGGTGCCGGAGAGTCGTGGGTTAGGTTCTTTCGCCAAGCACGGGATTCATTCGGACATTTATTTGATTGATGAGGTCGGGTAAACGGTTAAATGCCCGGATGGTCGCAGAGGAAAAGAAAAAGAATTTGACATAGCCCATCTCACGATGACTGTAGATGGCAATGCGATTAGCATTGAAGATTTGTAGCGACGCAGCACCGCGGAAGCGCCTAAAGTATGAGGCATGTACTTAAACCGGGCAGCTCTCTCGCGCTTCTCTATGGACACGCTGCGCAATCTAGCGACGCCGTCACGAAGAACCCGCGTGGCCTCTGAAATGCGTGGTGCGCCGGTGCTTGCGAACGCTGAGAAACGCGCCTTGCATGAAGCGTGTGCTGCAGCCGAGCTTCTCTCTCACGCTTCGATTATGACTGCCACGATCGATGATAAAAATTTATTGCCGCACTCTTTAAAGCGGGGTGGCGTCAAATATTCTCTCAGTCTGTTTGATCTAATAAAACTTATTAATAACGCTTTATTAAGTTTTACTGCATCTTTCGCAGTCTAGAATTTTTTCCATCTCGCGTGGATCTTTCCTTTCTTCGATATCTCTTTCCCTCAAAATTTATTCGGTGCTCAGTGGTATCGAACCCGCACTATGCGCGAACTTTACGGCGGCGCCGCTGGAGGGCGCAGCGTGTCCAGTGGGAAAGGTGAGAGAGGAAGCCCGACTGCACACGCTCTCCGGCGTTGGCATGACGATGTGTCTCTACATTGCTCGAATGCTGATCACATGAACGTCGGCATCCATCGTGAGAAGCGTTCTCCCGGATCTTTTTCGTTATATTTATCCGCGTACATTTCGGTAAAGCAATCGCATTGCTTTCTCTTATTCATAGCAGCCTAGAGTTTTGCGAATATTTAAACATTCGAATAACGAATCAAATAAATTATCTGTTCCATTTAGTCTTCGAATAGAAAAGTCAATATTCGTAAATGCGGCCGTTTTTCGAATAGATTACGAATATCTTAAATGACAACCACGCGCAATCAGGCATGAAATTAAGAGATAACTGTAATTCTTGTGGCCATACATGTTAGACGTAGAACACGAGAAGTTATACAGTACAGCAGGATACGCCACACAGGGAGTCACACTTTTCTGGCTAGACCACCACCATTCGAGCTCGCCGATGGGGCTGAGTATGCCAATGAGATGTTTAGTTCGTACTAATGCTGCATTCGTATTGCCAAACAGTGCTTCATAACGGGCAATGCTGTGACAGCAACTAAGTATAGTAACAACGTCAGCAACTTGCTGACGTTGTTACTATACTTAGATGTGAATATTGTTTTATATAATTTGTGAGGATGGCGCACATCTTTATTCGAAAACTATCCGGAAAAGTATATGTTATTCGGCTTTTTTGTGGTGCTGTTCGATCCGTGGTTGATGCAGGCTCGAAAATTACTATTCGCACTCCCCAGGCGCATATCTCCCGGGACCTCCTACCTCGTTCGTGCACGTGAGTGCGCGCTTAGGCGGGCGCGCATCATCGATAGTCAACGAGGCACAAGTGCCAGCTACGAGAGCATGGTGATCTCCTGAACCGTACCACTGCGCTGGCTGGCTCGTCCATAATCGCATTGCTTGTTTTCAAGCGGGATAAACAAGTAGTGTTTTCGCATGAAAACCAAACCAACAAGGTGCCATCATCCCATGCATTGTCTCAACTACGTTAATGTGCAGCATTTCCCACGCAACGCATGCGGCGCAACGTTTTAACGCGTCGCTCAGTGTGTGTCACACTTCCGCTGTTAGGATTTGCTTAGGAGGCATAAGAGGAGATCTGACGCTTACCCTCTACATACCCGGTTATATAATCCCCAACTGTGACGTGAACTTCCCGAACGCCTTGTGCACTATATACGGGGTAGTAAGAAAGTGCAACGCGCGACGCGGGGCAATCAGAGCGAGGAAAGCGACACGCGATCTACACCGAACTAGATGCATCATCTGCTGTTTGTGTTAGAGACCATGAGAGAGAACGCTTAAAGTGCAAGTAAGGAAGTCCGTCCTGGGAGCGAACAATATGAATGCTTCGCATTTCAGTGGCCGATGATGGTTTACTAACAGGACACCTGGCGGTGGCCTAACCAGCACCCTCCAAAAACACTGCGGCAGGTCATGCAGTGTGGCAGAAAGCACTGCACTAAGGAGAATGTAAGTTCATTTTTTTTTGTAAGCCTAGAAAAAAACATGTTACACACCACCGACATGTGGAAACAGAAGCTGCATGCAAGCACAGCACACAATGAGACCCTTAATTGGCGGGTTTTGCATTTCACTGGCATTTACGTTAAAGGTGACGCTTCTGTGTCCAGCAGATCCCACGTATGCTGCTTTTGAAACGATGACAGATTTTAATCTTACGTCTTGTTCTTGCTTTTTATATTTATTTGTTTACGAAAGACATAACGCTTTTGCTGGAAGTCAGTTCGTTTTTATTTTATGTGGTTCTGATTCTAGTCCCTCACGCACTTTTTGACTGGGTCTTCTAGCGATTTTCTCACGAACCTCTCGAAAATGACCTCTGCTGGAAGAAAGTATGGAGGAAGAGTAAAAAACGACGCGCTCCGAGTGAATGCAGACACAAGCTTAGACAACCCGAGTTCCTCGGTTTGAGAACGTCGAGGAGCCCTGGCATGTCTCAGCCTCTTCAGACATTCTCGACGTTTCGGGCCTCTATTCGCTGGGGCGTTTATCAATCAACTCTTCGCAGTAGAATGTTTAATTTAATTTCTATAGCACCTCCAGCGCTGCGAGTGAATGTAGGCAGAAACACGACTTTCAGTATATGTCGCATTTTTGCCGCTCTTTATCAGAGGGCGCCTTGACTGCGCGTGTTCTCGTGATCAGCTTAATCTAGGAGATTGAGAACGACCCCCCGCCCTCTCAAAAATTGCTGTCTGCTCGACGAAAAAAGAAAACGAAAAAAATAAACGAACAGTGCCCCTTCGAGCTCTTCCTTGATTTCGTCGTCTATGAATGATGAAGCGTTACGTGCTCATCGAAAAATTTAGAATACGCATCTTTTGCATTTAGCATTCTATCTTCTTCAGTCTGCAATACATACTGTCAACCGAAAAAAAATGGTTGTCGTTTGGAAAGATTGCAAAATATGGAAAGGAATATCTTGCGCAGCCTGGGTTATTATTCTTTATTTTCAATGGAGCACGGCAGTCGAGAAACGGAAATAAGTATGTGAAATTTAAATGTGGAAAAGTGAGACACGCCTTATTAACGAAAATGTGTTCATATCGTGTCTGCAACGGACTAGAAACAGGCTATCTGCAGGAACTTGCGCGATAAAAGCTATTCTGAATATTAAGAACGCACGTTTTTGCACTAGGATTTAACGCTGCTTTCCCTTGCTGGTCCTTAATTGTGGTTCCATTTCACGTATAGACAGTAAGAATGACTCCGCTAATAAACCCTAACAATTTTACGTTCTCTGATAGGTTTCATTAAGTTATCACTATACCACGTTCGCTGACCGTGTAAGCGCAATTACACGTCTGCTTTTTTTTCAGTTCATAAAGTGATTGTATCAGTATTACTTCTGCAATGCTCAAATAAGTATTCTGCAAAACGCAAAAATAACGTTCTCTCCACATTACACACATTGAAAATCAGAGGAAGGGTGGACAATTTCTTTCCCTGAAATATACTTCCTGTCTGTTATATGGCTGAAATTTCTGGTTTGGCCCGAAAATAAAGTAAAAGTACTCTGTATGGTGGTAGTGGTGGCGTGGAGCTGAGGAGGAACATCGGGATTCTAATCTGAAAATCGTAAGTTTGAATTCTCGTATAGTACACCACTTTTTTCAGGCTTGGAGCGTCGCCTGACACCTGCACAGAAAGAAAGAAAGAAAGAAAGAAAGAAAGAAAGAAAGAAAGAAAGAAAGAAAGAAAGAAAGAAATAAAGAAAGGAAGAAAGAAAGGAAGAAAGAAAGAAAGAAAGAAAGAAAGAAAGAAAGAAAGAAAGAACGCCGATAGCCAGTGGGCTGTACTAATCCAGGTGGAACCCAACTAGGAAGGCCCACTAAGCTTCAACAAGAACACTCTCTCATCAGCAAATAAATTGGTATCCTTGGTGCAGCGTTCGGCCACTACCTCCCTCAATACGCTTGTAATATACATGAGTAATTGTAAATCGCTAAGAGAGGCCTTGCTCTCACAGTGGACATATTAATAGTCTGATGATGATACAAGGAGAGGAACAGAAATTCCGAACCCGAAGTAGATATAGTAAACACATGCTTCCACAAATAGAATGGACAGCGCGCCATCATTTTAGAACGCGGCCATTAGCTGTTCCGAACATCTTCTATCATCTGAAGTCCAGTCTGTGGTAGGGAACTTCGTGAGATTGTTCCCCTCATTTTTACGAATCCAAGAGGATCGCACAGGTTGTCGTTATTTTCGCATGCAACCTGTGGAAATAAATTCTCGTATAGTGCGTCATTCTTTTTTTCGATGTATCTATTCACAGTTGTATTTCTATTTTTAGTAATGTGTTCTTTCTGATAACGTATAAGACGTCATTATCGGCATTGACTGGGACAGACGATCACAACGCCAGATTACTGGCAATGATTGTAAGGTGTTCTTAAATGAGTTCTTACGTTAAGAATTAGGAAACGCCTGTATCTTTCCTATTTTAAATCTGTCCCCTGCAGAAGAAAATTATACAAAAACGGCGAGCCTTCGCTTTTGTAATAAACGTAACCTCAATTATTTTATTCTAATGCCGCTGCACAGTCATTCACAATTAATTCATGCTTCATTTACCGAAAGAGAAAGAGTGGAATTAGGAAAAGAAAAAGAAAGACCTTTCTAGACGGCGGTATTTTGCATATGTCTCTTCAGGTTACGTTTATAACTGTTAATTCTCTTTCTTTTCTGATAAAATCATCATCATAATCATCATCATCAGCCTGGTTACGCCCACTGCAGGGGCAAAGACCTCTCCCATAGAGTTTCTCACTACATTACCTAGAGGGAAATCTGGCGCTGCTGCGCTGTGGTATGCATGAGAATGCCGGTATCTTGTGACTTCGGATTGGCATCGTTCTCGGAGAGACAGGACACCTTGAAGACGCGCTTGACAAGTACCGTTCCGTCTGTCACAATGATTCATTTTCTACTAAAACAGCATTTGAAAAGCTGTTTTAGCTTTATTATTACGCGAAAACATGTTTTGTTTAACTATGAGAACTTGTTATTGCGTGTACGACTATATGTTACGTAAAAAGTATCAGCGGGCCGCTAAAGTTGGAGGACAGACCAGAAGATTCGCGCTCGCTTTGAAACAGTTGGTCGTCTGTTCTTGCTTTTCTTCGCTTGGTCATGCATTGTAGGTGAGTAAAGATGTAATATGCGTGAATGGAAACATTTTATGAAGATTTTACTTTGAGAACGTGTTATTTGCGTAGTCATATCCACGTTTTACCCGAAGTCTATTACAACACCAGCCAACACGAGCCGCTCAGACACATATACCGTCATTCCCATGACGGACGGTGCCACCTTAAGAAACTCCCATAGACGCTGGCGCCAGATTTCCCTCTAGGTGTTATAGTGAGAAACTCTATGACCTCTCCCATACTTCTCCAACTAACCCGGTCACGTGCTAATTGTGGCCATGTTGTCCCTGCAAACTTCTTAATCTCTTCCGCCCACCTAACGCTCTGCCACCTCTTGCTATGCCTTCCTTCCCTTGCAATCCACTCCATAACCCTTAATGACCATCGGTTATCTTCCCTCCTCATTACATGTCCTGCCCATGCCCATTTCTTTTTCTTCATTTCAACTAATTCGTCATAAACTCGCGTTTGTTCCCTCAACCAATCTGCTCTTTTCTTATCCCTTAACGTTACACCCATCATTCTCCTTTCCATAGCTCGTTGCGTCGTCCTCAATTTAAGTAGAACCCTTTTCGTAAGCCCCCAGGTTTCTGCCCAATACGTGAGTACTGGTAAGGCACATCTGTTATAAACTATCTAGTACTGTGCCTCAAAATATATTATTGCCTCACATGAATTAAAATCCTGTACAATAAAAAAGCATATTAGTATCGTATATACTTAAAATATATTAGACATATTACTTGTACAGTCGTCTTTCACTGCGGCATAATAGCTAGCATTTGGCGGCTACGTCCCATCATCATTCTCATTTATTATTTGAAGCCTTATTGTATTTTTTCTATTTGGTATGAAAATCCAATTCTTTACTGCTACTGATGTATTGTTATGACAATGGGAAGACATTTTTCTTGCTGTATTTGATATTTAAAATTGTTTTTTGTGGTTATGTAGCTGGCTGTTTTATTTATTATTCATTAATCAGGAAATGGGACTAAGATATTTGTTTTGAGGACTTTTATTTCTGTTTCTGTGTCCTTTACCAAAAATTAAATAAATCGATTAGAATCTGCTATGTCGCCTGCGTATGGATTCTCTTAACTACGAGCAGATTACTGGGTAAAAAATAAAGGAGTCATGACGACAGCTATGGTGCTACGTATGTTATTTAGTTCCTTTTCTTTCAACACTCTATTTTCCTCAAGATGGGTTCGCTCTCCATAACAAGGCGTAACAACATAAGCTAGTGACCATTTCTTTCTATGGTGTGCCATATTTGGGAACTTTTTATGTGTTAAAGAAACACAAACATGGGTGCGAGCACTTTGCCTAATCACATCACTGCTTGCTGAAACACCGGGGCTGGTCAGACGGCGACCGCCAGATTGTATAAGTTCCCTGACACCGCAACGGGGGACCTGGACAAGAGAGGCAAGCCCAAGGTTCGGGGCGTGCACTCATAAATGCACCCCTCTGCATGAAGCTTTCATTAGTTTCTTCCTTTCAGCTGTGCCACTGCTAACTCGGCCTCAAAAAGAAGAAAAGGCGGAACATGACGTCACGTTGTGCGAGACGTACCGCACACCTCCCTTTTGCGCCACTGAAAGCGTGCTTTGCTGTTAGACGCCGCTGTGGTCGGAGAAAGCACGCGTGTCGGAATTGTGGGGGCGCAGGCATTCTCGCTAGGGGTGAGTGGTTGGTGTCGTAATTATTCTCAAATATGGGTAGAGGATCTAGGATGCCTCTCTAGTCTAGTAAGGGCACACGCAGGGACATGTGACTGGTTGAGGAAATTTTAGCCTAACTTTTGTTCCCTAGCCGTTTATAACTCTTAGAAGAGCACATGGAGCTTCTGGTTAAATTCTGTCGTCCGGGCACCATTTAATGTTGATGATTCCTTGCATAAATTAAAAGAACACTTATAATGAGTTCTTGATGCGTTTTATTAACATACTGGTCACCACTTTTCTAATGCAAATAAATTGGTTGAAATTGTGTGCACATTGTAATGATTTTTTCGATACTATATGTAATTATTTCTGTGTATCTTTGATGAAGTGCGCGGTTCGAAGATGCTTCTATGCAGATTTCTTGTAATTTCTTAATTATCGCTTCTTCCTTTAATGACCAGCACACGATAAATAAATAAGAGTAAATACTGGCACTACTGGCAGCACTTCTATGTTACGTGCATGAGCATCACTACTTCACTTAAAATTGCGGCTTATTGTCAATGTTGTGCTTGCAAAGCTGAGATAAGAGTGGCACTATTGCATTATCATTCCAATACCGATATCAAGTTACAATATCTATATCAGTATCAATATAATTTTGCATTTTTTTCCTTAGAATACTGTGTTATTTATGTTTTATATTTTATTGTTGTGTCCTCTCCCTCCTATATAGTGTAAAGTGATAAATGCGCCTTGTACTGCTTAACCTCAGCGTTATATACTTTGTCTCTTCGGCGTACTGTCGTGAGAGTCTCCGCGAAGTTACAGTCCATATAATAAAGTTTGCCCCACGTAGTAGCTCAGGTGCTATGACCTTCCGTTGCTGCGCGCGAGTTCGAATGGTTTGATTCCCCATCTCTGTGGTGACATTTCGATGGCGGCGCAGTACATTCCCGAAGTACTGGGAAATGCTGTATAAATCCTTATTCGCTGCAAACTTTTCCTAGAACTCCGAGGCGAGGCACATGCCATATCGATTATCTCGCCTGATTCTGTCTGCGGCTGTTGAAACTTCGGCAACGCGAAATGACTTGCTATTTCGGAATAATCGACTCTGCTTCCCATCAACTACTAAAGTTAGGAAGCACACCAGGCCATATACTTTCTCTTTGAAACCACAGTCAACCTTTAAGTATCGTTTCCTAATTGAAGACATTGCCTTCATTTGCAAGCACTAGCATAATCTAGATTTTCACGATTAAATACACAACGCATAGCGCGAAGTGAGATAGGAGAAACAAGAAGAGAAAGTAAGTACGCCAGGTGTTCGGAGGAGGTAAGGCCTCTTACCTCTGCCCCTTCATTACGATGACGGAGTCTATGAAAAGCAAGCCTTCAGCATTGCGTCGGTAGCCGACACTTCACCTTTACTGCCCGCTGATTCTCCTGCTGCGACAACACTTGGTGCCCGCTTGCCAAGCTCCGATTTACTGACATCAGGACAGCCTGGCAGCCAGGCGAGCATGAACAGAGCTGTTCAGACGGAGCGCATGGCGAGGCCAACTCCAGCTACGCGCCAGCACAGGTTTCCGTCGCCAAAACTCGCCTCGAGCCAGATAATCATTCTTTCAATGTATTCGCTTATTTGGCAAGCTCTAGCATATTTACGTCAACACCATCACCAGTTTTCTTTTTTTGCATGTACATGCCGTGATCATATACTTTCTTGCCTCTAGTTTTCATTTTCCCTCCATCCACTTACATGAATCTTTATGTCCACGATCTCTTTCCTCATGCATAGTAGCATGCAGGTGGGCACATAAACGCTGGCAGAACCTCCCGCGTTCTATACAAGTACTTCGTCTCTCTTTTCAGCAGCACGAAAGATTGCTGATGGAGTGCGCATTATTTTTGTCCTCTCAGCCAGTAGATGACTAAGCTCGAGGCGGCTGCTCCTTTTTCGTCGACGTATAAGTATAATCCAATAAGAGCAATCCGATGGCTTAAAGTGGCTACTGCACCGGTGGCGGTAAACCGATTTTGTTGCTGCTGTTGTGGTCGTCGCTTAATACTGTGCGTCTCCTGGCGGCCACGGAAAGCTAGAACGCTAAATGTTACAATCACCGGCGTCGACGGAACGCAGAGGAAATAAGCTGCTTCAGGGGGAGCCGAACAGTCTTTGGGAAAAGCGGATTTAGCCCCGACTCAGCAAACTCTGCAGTTTAAGACACTGTGGCAGAGTAGGAACAAGAATATCTTTACCGAACGCGTAGTCCAAGGTTTCTGGCACGATGGATGCATGGTTTCAAAGCTTTCGAGCAAATCGTGCAAAACAGAAATATCACGCAAGGGCACGACTTTGTTTTTTTCTTCTTCTATGCCCATGACTTATTTTACTCAAGAGGTATACCCAGGTAAAATGATACCCATGATGAGTTCTCTAATCCCCGCCAAGTTGAAGGAGTTACCCTTGATGCTCTTTCTAGCGCCTTACTCTGATGGCTTTCTGTGATTTATTTTCATTGGCTGAAGACGAATATCATTTTTGTAAATAATACCCTCTTCTAAACAATAAAATTCCCCACCCTTTTGTATATTTTAAGTACATTCTAACAAGGAAATGTATCTTTCACAGATACAATAACCGTTATTCTTTCACATGTTCGGTTCACACACCGGGTGGGGTCGACGACAGCATTGCTTTATTTGTAAAGGTCAAGGCATCTACCTGAGCTTGTCTTGGTATTTGAGAGTGAGTGATACAGACATTTATGATAAGCTGGAGATGTTAACCTGACGGAGGACCTAGCGTACTATCCTACGTGCTGGGCAACAATTATGAGATGCACAGTGGTTACATAAACACACAAGGAGCACATAGGCTCACAGACACATGCATACGCCACAGAGGTATTTACAAATTTTCGTTAAGGCACGTGAACTTCTGAATTACCCAGTGCTTTTGTAGCACAAAACGCCCAGGTCTTGCTTTGCTACGGGTCAGAAATCAGCCGCAGTTCTAAGCTCGATTAACGCTGCAAGTAGAGTGTGTCCTTCCAAGATTGTCTCTGACGAGTAACGACGACAGCCACATAGTATGCGTGGCAAAGTGCTTAGGAGCGTTACATACAGTTTGTCATAGGTTATAAATTTGCATACACGTCGATGTTGCACTTAACTGTACGCCACCGGGCGCACAAACTTCTGCAAACCGTTCGTCATAACGGCTATGTGTACGTGCCCCTAACATCGAATAATCATGTTGAATAAACTGAATCTACTCGAAAAAGGAATATCTCTCCCAACGTCTCTCCTTTACTAATCTGGTGACAATATATGGAGCGTTTATGGAACAGAAGCATGTTAGAAAATGCTTGGGGTGTAGCCGTTAGGTAAACTTTTGAAGGTCATGTGAAGTCATGTTACAGCATGTGACTTGGTAACAGCATGTGATGTTGGAATGATGTGGCTACAAGCAATCAAAAACCGGTTCTTCCTTGTTATATAACGAGCGCCGAAACTCCGACATTCATTATAGCTTAGGTTGCACACGGCAGCTTGTTTGTTGTTCTGTCACATTCCGAGAGGTCTTTCTACTAGGCGCCTGCAGTTTAGTGAGTCAGCGGCCTACACTACGACCGGTAGTGGTGCTAACATACCGAACACTAGTTTTATGTATACTGTCACACACCAACGGCTGTATCCTTGTCCTAAGAAAAAAGAGCATCGCCTGTCTCTTATTGAGGAGGGCTAACACCTAAGGTTCAAACTGGTCCACCTACACCTTCTGACTGTTGACGTGCAATGTAATTCGAACTTTGTTACCGTATGTCCAGTAATCGGCCCATTATTGCCACGAGATGTACCTCCAACCGCACAATATTGCGGAGCACAGAATTTGGAAAAAGTGCCTACATCCTGAAATTACCACATTCAGTGGATAGCCCTGTACTACTGCTGTTCTTGGCTAACGTGAGAAGCACCAATAATGTAATTAATCTATTTTGCGCCCGCACTGCAAAAACTCTTGCTTTGTGCTGTACGTTGGGTGAGAGTCCTTTCATATTATTTTTTTCCAGAGCTTTACTGTCGCTCATTTTTCCTGAACACAATGTGGCGCATCTAATTGCTTCTTTTGCGAGGTTGTACAGCGACGCTCGATGTTCGTTTTTGGACACCACGATTACGTATATAAACTCTCACATTCTTATGGTATCATAAGAAGCCAACAAAGAGACTAAGGACAACACAGGGGAAATTACTTGTACGTATTCATTGAATTAAAGAAAGGATAAATTGATGGAAATTCAAATGAATGAAAAAACAACTGCCCACAGTTCGAGAATGATCCCACGTCTTCGCATTACGCGTGCATGCTATGCTCTTACCGATCGAACTACCGCGGCGCCGTTTTCCCATCCACTTTAAGGGGTATTTATGTTTTACTGCTAGAACTAACCTTAGGAGTGTTAGCCAGCGCCACCACTAACAAACCTTGGCGACAGATGTGGAAGGTCCTTTCTGCCACAGGCGTCACGAGTACGTGATCTTTTTGGGCGAAGGTAACTAACTGGTTAACAAACCCACACACGCTACCTGAAGGCATCAATACTGCCAGATTCGAGTGCCTCGTTACGTAGTGAACGAGAAGAGAGGGAACCGAGGGGTCCTATTTTATTAATCGTATCAAAAGAAGCTAACAAACAAAGGCACCAAGGACAACGCAGGGAAAATTACTTGTACTTACTAATTGAATTAACTAAGCGATAAATTAATGAAAATGAAAATGGATGAGAAACTAACTGGCCGCAGGTGGGGCATGATCCCATGTCCTTGGTGGGAGTCGAAACCACCTAGATATATGGGCGAACCGGCCATATCTTTAAGTTGGATTCCAAGTGACCTTGTGAAGGTCATGAATTGAAACCACTACCTTTGGTATTAATTAGGGCGAAGCTAATTAAGGCAACATTAATGCACTTGAATCCACGACTTTTGTGGTAGTTGAACGCGCGACCGTTGATGTTGATTGAGGTGAGGTTAATTAAGGCACAGTTAATTAAGGTAGAATTATGTTAATGCACTCGAACGAACAGTCTCTGTTGGGGAGAAACAAGTAATTGGAATTGACGCATTCGAACGAAAATGTCGAGTAATGTAATGAATGTCTCGTGAGCGCGCAGGCGTTCGCCTTCATTCTCTTTCAAGTATGCTAAAGTGGCTGCCAACTTTTATTTTTCTTTGATGGAATAGCTTTTGGCGTCAGAAGATTGAGCCATGTTGTGTGGTTTATCTGTTCCCCCTAGAGGGAACAACCCTTCGCGTGATTTCTTTGATAATTAGACTAAAATACAACAGTGAACCTTTGGTGCTGGTAAAACGCGCAAACGGCGGCGTTTCTCCAGCGCCGCCTGTGTTTTGTTCACTCGTCAGCTCCAGAGAGACAGAAGAAAGCGGAAAGAAAGGGTCGTTAACCCGAGCGGGAAATCTGGTTTGTAAATCTGCCGCACAGACACACACACACACACACACACACACACACACACACACACACACACACACACACACACACACACACACACACACACACACACACACACACACACACACACACACACACACACGCACACACACACACACACGCACGCACACACACACACGCACGCACACACACACACACACACACGCACGCACACACACACACACACACACACACACACACACATATATATATATATATATATATATATATATATATATAAAGAGAGAGAGAGAAAAAGGGGGCAGTGACACACGATCACAGCCGGTTACTATCACCGCCGACTATAACAGCACAGCGCCACACGCAACACAGCGAACACCCCATCAAGCTAGAGCTGCTTGTGAAGGTTTGTTTTCTTTGAAAACTGTAACATTCAATCGTCAAAATGCGCGTCGAAGGTAAGGGCCTAAAGATTCCTCGATGCATAAAAACAAAGGATGTGAATGTGCGCTGAAACGAAAAAAGAAGAAAAAAAATGCCTTCGTGTTCGACACGCTGGTGAGTAACGTGCTACTCTAAGCGGCTCTACCACGCCGCGCTACGCCATAGTTGTCTCTCGTAGCATAATGGGAAATTCGATGCCTGCAGCGGATAATAAACTTTCAATTAAAATTTGACCCTGCCGGAAAGCTGTTGCTCGAGCATTAAAACGGAGCTTTCATCCGGCAGGTGTAACATTATCCACGGAGCAGAGCAGGGGAGAGAGCTTTAATTACGGAGCATAAGTAAAACATTGAAATTACGAAACAAGAGTTGAAGCTGTCAGCTTAAATGGTCTCCTGAATGAACATGAAATTGGCGGTAAGCAGAATACCGCGTGTAATTTTTCTTTTTATTTGCACCAAATTTTTGAAATAATTTCTGGCCTATAGGGCAGCTCCCACTCTGGAGCTCATTGTTCAGGAAAGGAAAGTTACCTGCGTTGGAAATTGCAGTCTCGAGTGCTCATTAACAATATATTCTAATCAACATTCTGAATAATTGCTTACGGTTCTACGTTGCCATAAAATATTGAATTGCTTCAGAGCCTAAGGCGTATCCACTAAGAACAAGCAAAGTGATCAGCACAGGTTCGGGGAATTCTGACTCGAAGCGCACCACTAAATATATTAGTATTTTTATGCTATTTCGTCGAAGAGTAGAGTTGATGTTCGCCTCGATGTAAGTGAGGGAAACTTGAAGATGTTGTGGATGTCGCGAAGTCACGTTACAGTAGGCAAGCCCGTGACGCTGATTGCAAAGGGGTTAACTGTTTATTTAAGATAGAGTAAGCAAGCGATAGAATGGAAAGTACTTACACGGACATCAAACTACAAGTCAAAGGTACCACGCGTCCCTTCTGGCCACTCCGCGTGACCCTTACGTGCAGCCGCCTGCACAAACAACGCTGAACGCCACTATTATCTTTTGCGTACTATATGGAATGACAATAATGCTACTCATATATTCTAGACGCGCAGGCAGATGCGACGGTACTGCGATATTGCGCGCGTGTACAGTTACGTCCAAATGAGTGTCTAAAGCTAGATGTCTTAAGAAATTGGCCTTCGACAATTTTTTTGTCTTCAGAAATTCGGCATATTGTGGATGTTTGCGAACGATTCAGTTTACCTTGCTTTTGTGGCTGTATACAGCATTCATCCCAAATTACACCTGACATCACACTTGTGTGGCAGCTACAGTACTTAGGAGGAAATCGTGATGGTACTTCTAGCTGTAGCCTTTGCTTTCACTGAGCGTAGGAATGAATGGCAATGCTGCGTCTCATGGCTGTGGTGCTGAGGTGACCCTTGAACACGTTCAGCACGCACCCTTCGAAGACAATGAAAATGTTTGGTAGCGCTGCTGTGCCGTGTGCGCGTACGCGTGGCCACGTGATACCTTTCATCTTTCGGAGTCATTCTCTCTTCGAAAAACAAAAAAAAGCGCAAAAATAATTTTGCTTCTCAGGTATCATTTAGTGTGTTGACGATTATTTACAACTCTCTCATTGATATCTCGACAATAGAACAAGAATTAAAAAGTTAGCTAGTTACTATAAAGTAACAAGTTGCTTGTGAGGAAGAAAAAAAAGGCGTTTATTTAAAAACACTCCAAACAAGATGCAATTCGTCTGATTCAGCTAAACTGCTCATTTTTTTAAAGCGTCGTGCGCTATAGCTGGGACACCCGGTTTATCTTGGCAGGGGCTGATGAGAAAGACAACGGCTTAGGTGCTGAGGACGAAGAGTTCTTGAGTTCCGGCATATAGGAGCCGTATGTTGCGTGTATAGGCATTACGAGATACGCAAACGTTGCCAGCACTTGCCGAGATTCCCACTGCTCCGATTCGTAATTGCAGATGGCCACGGAGGGGATCCGCAGCTCGACGGGAAATCAAGTGACTCGTGCGAGAGCGAGTGATATACCAGTGGTGGGAAGGGATGCTTGAGGTGAGGAGGAAAGGAGAGTGATGATTGGGGCTGAATAAGGAAGGGGGAAGAGGAGCGCTGAGCGAAGAGCTTCCGGTCGTTTTGCCTTTCCGGCACGTCTGTCTTGCTGTGCTAGGAAGCAGACCCCTCGATGAAGCCGGCAGTCGTTTTTCTATCCTTACGAGGCATCTTCGTAGACTGGCTGGTGCTTTGTATGTCACCGTAGGGACTCACTGAATGTGCGGTGTCGCAAGTGTCGACTCTTATTCGAGTTTCAGCGTGCTCTTCTTTCCGTCCGTCCGTCGCCCCGTGTGCGTCTTGGTTTATGAGAGAGAACTGAAGGCCGGGATGCAAGGCGGCAGTTGTCAAGGAGTTGCGTACTTTTTGGAGCAATAATAATGGAATCACTAAAAGTACAGACTGAGGAGAAATTGAACAGTATGTCTAGCTGAGAGAAACTGCTGTAAAATTTTTTTTCACTATTCTTATTTCTGAACTAAAGTAGGTTACTGCAGACGCTGCACCCGATGAGTGCCATAGGAGCTGGGAAATTAGTCATAAATATATTTGAAAGTACACATGGCATTGCAATGTGTGTTACCCACTGAAGACGACTACATTTCGTCAGCATGCACCAGGAGGCAAGAAAAGAACCGCAGACAGCGATGAAAGACTTTATTGTTGACGCGAATCGGCTGCCCTCCTAAAACAGGTAATTTATTATAATTGTTGTCTATTTTTTATTCACTCTGGCCTGATGACTGTTCCACTTCGAGCACCGAGCAATGTACGACTTTCCTCAGTATCATTTCTTTCCTAAACTTCTTTCATGATTTTGTACAGACCACCCGATTCTCGGCATATCCCCCATGGCAGGTACGTGTCCCTTGTGCAGAGGAACAATAACGACAACAATGACGATGTTAATGACGACGACACTTCAAAATTACAGAATTGGCTCGATGAGGCACACAAGCATGGGAGGGGAAGAAATGAGACACTAAGAGAGAGAGAGAGTGAGATGTCATTGGTCAGAGTTTTATTTAACACCCGGCAATACTCCGACATACAGATTATAAAGCCATTTCCATGCAGAAATATATGCACAGGGAATAGCTGCCGTAATTTAACTGATTTATAAATTCGACATAAAGAGGCGGATGGAGTTACTGCTGCCAGTAGAATTGAAATTTGCTTCTTAAGAGCTTTGAAAATGAACAGATAAATAAAAAAGGATGAAATACCGACAAAGCGAGGTAAGAAGTTTGAACATGTTGAGTCACTTCGCGTGAGCACTAATCCACTTGCTGTTAATGGTAAACTAAACATATTAAAATGTCTAAAGGCTGCTAACATTTGTGTACTGTATTCCTTATCATGACACTAAAGTTCTGCGGGTGCAACCTTCGAGAAGCTGGCGTAAATGATGATGTATGCAAATCAAATAGTGTTATGGCTATACGATTCATGTTATCCCTAATCGAAGCAATGTACTTCTTATTGTTTGTGAAATTGCGAGGTGTGATATTTCAAAAGTGCATAAAGGTAAGCTAGTTCTGTCATTTGTATCTTGGAAAATCTCCTCACTTTGAAAGTTTGCTGCTTTCGACAGCACAACTGCAGGACAAATAGAAAAGTATTACACTTCTAAGTGGCGCACCAATGTGACTTTCATTTGAAGAGGTTGCCCCCAAACCAGGTTATATATATATATATATATATATATATATATATATATATATATATATATATATATATATATAGAATATATAGTATTGTTTCTATATATATAGAAACAATACGAAGGAACCACAAGACAGGAAATAAAGTCGATCTTTCCTATCCTGTATGCACCTTATTTTCTTTGGCCTCCTGTTATACCGTCACCCCCATAACAAGCTTGTACCAAATATCCAAGCAATAAATAGTCTTATTCTTTGAGGCTACTGCGCTTGAGTAATATCATATTAGAGAACATTTATTTAGACGCATGTGCTACTGTAATGGCTAACTTGTCATTAGGACAAGTTGCTTTTCTGTGGGCGCGTGCGTGCGTATGTGTGTGTTTGTGAGTGTGTATGTGTTTAAGACAGATTGAAGAGCTAATTTAGCCCGGATACAGAGACAATTTTGAAAAGCAGTCATTTCTTGATCCATGGATCTGCATATAGAGTAGCGGCTGGTGGAGGCATTCTAGCGCGTTGTGACATTGACAGAGTGGTCGATCCTCTTTCGATGCGAAGTCAAGACGGACGATGACCCCGACTCTAGAGTTACTTGGAACCAACAACATTACCAGCGTATTACAAAAGGTTTATTCGGTCGTTTACCTTAATATGGTGAACAAAAGAACTTAGTAGGCAGCTCATTCGTCACTGTTTCTTGTTACTTCAGTTGCTTGACATCAGAATAGATTAGAAACGTACGCCGCACTGTGGGGAGTATAATAAGAAAACGTCACCGTGTCCTATGATACTCTAACCTAACCCCATATTCAACATATCATCGAAAAGTATCCTAAGAATTTAATAGATAATCAGGGTGTACCACAGTGAATGGCGTCATTACGCCGGACATTTAAGATACCCTTTATTCCGCATGACGATCTGACATCATGCATAATTTTCCGTTTGAGATGTAGCTTGTCGATTTAAGAATACGATCTCGCTAAATAACCAATGAAATTGTTTCTATAAATCTTGTTATATTGAAAAAGAGGGACGCCTGAGAGAGTATTTTTGTCAAAGGGTTGATTTACTTAAAGAAATTATTCCCAAATGAAACCAAAATGTAAATTTCCTATAAAGACACGGGGACGAATTGACTTCAAAACTAACACGAAATATATCCATAAAATGTCTTCTGCATATCATAAGATTTGCCCTGTATTCTGCTATCAAGCCCGCATATTTTACGCACTGAACATGTCTTAGACATGAGACATATAACCAACGCTAAAAAGACATTGCATGAGGCACACAAGATATGATGCTAGTCTGGAATATGTTTCCAGCCTAGGGTAGGCACCAACTAACCCAAATTTATTCTTTGATTATGCCTTAGACGTGCAGTGGTATTTTGTCAGGGTTACTTCTGTGTAACTGAAGTAGCAGACGTGATCAGTGCGTGTAAAGTGTAAAGCAATACATTTAGGTCCGCCTATAAGATTTGACAAATATAACAGCTCTAACGCATGCAACCACAAGGGAACAAGGACGAGACAGAAGCGCTGCGTCTGTGTTCTATGCTGCTTGTGTCTCTGTCAAGACACAAACACTGTGTTCGCATGCGTTAGCGCTGTTATATTTGTCAAATCAAGTAGGCACCAATCCACCCCGAACGAAGTTTTAAAGAACCATCTATGAGAGCACACGAATGGCATACGACAAACACAAAATTGCGCGTATTCATTTAAGAAGCTATTGTGATGTTCTGAAGCTTTCTATTTATGCTACTACTGTCACTCGCCGAGGTGGCTTAGCGGCTACGGTGTTGTGCTGCTAAGCACGAGGTCGCGGGATCAAACTCCGGCAGAGCCGGCCGCTTTTCGGTAGGGACGAAATGCAAAAGCGCCCATGCCCCCTGGATTGAAGGCAGGTGGTACAAAATAATCCGTAGTCCCCCCTATACGACGTGCCTCATAAGATCCTAATTACGACACGTAATACACTAGAATTCATTCATTTACTGCAGTTACTTCAACGACTCAAAGTTGCGCACTAATCACTTGCGAAACTTTCACTTAAATACCAAACAACACTCTTTTTTTTTTTGGTGCTGTGCATATGCATTGAGATAATTTTGGCGCGTTCGATGCATTTTAATACGCATAACGCTGCCTTAAACTTCTCAAGGACGGTTCTTAGAACCTGCTCTTCTTTGTTATCAGCCAATGAACTAAAAAAGAGCATTCACAGCGTCAACAGCTCAGTTAATAATGAAAGGACAAATAAAATGGTCATTTGAATAAGTTGGTCGTACTTGCTTCTCTTCTAGAGCGTGAATACATGCTGGAAGAGGAAAGTAAATCAGGAACTAAGCGAGTTGTGCGTCTCTAACTAGCTGCTATGTCTAGACTTTAATGCAAATTGGCCAGCTACATCTGGTCTGCCGTACTCAAGAGCAACTGAAGAGCTGTCATAGAACTGTTCAATTTTACGCCCTCCCCCCGTCCCTATCATCTGTATACAGTACAAGACATAAGTTTGAAATTGAAAGAAATCTTGGCGTTGCCACGATCTACGAAAAATAATGCGCTAAAAGAAAATTTTAAGTATATACCATGCAAATTCCCAAGCAATAGCTAAACTTAATTTAGTTACTGCACTTCAACACTGAATCTTTCTGTCATAATTTCTGCAATAAAACTTGACGAGCGACTCACGATCATTTCTGTAATGAGATGAAACAAAGGCTTTTTTTTTCTTTCTTTTTTTTTACTGAATGTGAGCAATACCAAACAAAAATTTAGAGTTCAAGCATATCTAGCAGGGTTTCCATCACTAATTGGATCGCTGCCTACTCAGTCGACTATTACGCTGGAAATAAATCACGTGTTCCCACAATAGTGACAGCCACAATCTCGCAAAGCCAGCAGCGGCAGGGCGCCGGCAAAAGAGGAATCGTCTACCACTACGAACGAGAAACAGAAGACATCGCTCTCACGCCATCTCTACTCAGCGTGAGTCTTTCCTTCCTTCCAACGCAACTAACCGCTCACTGATGCTCAAACGAAGCCGCATGAGTACACCACGCATCTCCTTCTCAACCTTGGCAATAAATGCGCGCTAGCGTAAATCACACATGACCGAGCGCCCGCGAATATCTGATGCAATTTCATTTTGCAGTGCTCCCCGCCCCATCCCTTCGGCCGAAGAGGGCTATTTTACGCGCAACACCAACGCTATACCACGGCTCCTTCTCGAGCTTTCCATTGTTGCCCATTTAATGCGACGTTTTATCGCCTTCCGCCCGCGGAACAAAACGCCAACGACATCAGGCCACCGGAGGAGCTTGTATAGCATCGACTCTGGCTTGCGTCAAGGCACCGAAGATCGCGGCAAGTACGAGCAGTAAAAAGAAAGAATGAGTGAATCGGGCACAGGGCGTCTGCCGCCTTCCTCAGAAAGACGACCCCGATGACGCAATGAAAAATGCTCGTGCTGCGTAAAGCTACACTCTCCTGTCCTCCTCTCCATTTTCTGAGCATTGTGCTCGGGTGTCGCAAGACACGCGTCCCGATGAATAGGGCGGGCGCATTCAACCAGTTTAAGCAGCGGGCGGCCTTTTCTTCTCGTCGAGCACAGCACTGGAGAGCTTTCCAGGCGAGCGCTTTACGACCGACAACTGCTCGACCTCCTCCGACTCCGCCTCTGCTCCTCTCGACTTTGCCTCTTCCGCCTTTATGGCTGCGATTGCCGGCTTGCATAGCGAGAACAGCCCCTTCACTGCTTCCTTCTGTTCCTTCGCTCGTTCACTTTTATTTCTTTGTTTCCAGCATCTGAGTTCAGGCACGAGCAGTCTATGATGGAAGCAGCCGTGGTATCAAGAAACATGCGAGCGAATCTTTGGCGTAAAAAAATGCTTTTATTTTTCAGAACCGTGTACGACATAAGTATGAAAGCGAGCTGTCTTGGACTTCTCCAATATTCGGTGTAGCGCCGAGATATATCGTGCAAGAGACCCGCGACATCAACGGCAGCATGTCATGCGCGTCTGTTCGGCCCGTTGAGGCCTGTGAATTATTGTGTTTCGCAAGCATTATCTGCACGGATTCTGCTCTTAATATTTTTGTTTGAGGCTAACGGCATGTTCAGAATGTGTTTGAACTTCGCTAATCCACTACCCTACGTGCGTGCTTTGAACACCATTTTCTCGGAGGCTTTTCTTTGTCTCTTCCCATTGTTTATTGTTGCCAGTGTGCTTGCTGCGTGGCTCCAAGTAACAGTAAATCTCTGATGCACTCATTGCAGCACTGTCGCAATGAAGATTTTCCTTTGCTCGTTATTCCATGAAATAATCCCTGCGACCCAATTCGCGCTATAGCTAAAGGAATCCGTGCGTTTATTAAAGTGATCTTAAATGCTTTGCCACATTGAGTTCACGACAGCATAACGCATCTGACCACTACAGTGTTCACCACATCATGCGGTAATGCAAAGGGCTAAATTTTTTTTCCGGGAATGAGGAGCTGATGTCGTTCGCAGACAGTACTAAAGGAAAAGTTTACAGCCCTTGGGGCTTTCCTTCTACAAAACAGTTAATCGTCACCTATCTTACGTGCCTTTCCTATCTGTAACGCTACTTGCCTCGTACTTCCAGTTCATGAAAGGCATGTGTATTATCAGGTGGCATACATTCTCTAGCGGAAATTAGCAAGCACTGGAGAGTCGCATGTTGATTCCTACACCTCTTTCACTCCCCATTCCCCTCCCCACGTGTAGGGTAGCAAACTGGACTCAGTATGGTTAACCTCCCTGCCTTTCCGTCTTCCCTTCTCTCTCTCTCTAGCAAGCACTCATTTTTCAAACAAAGAAACGCAGGGAAGACAGATGGGGGAGATAGATGACGCTTGGGACAAGATACGGCCCCAAAGACCGTAAACAATCTTTTTCATAGTGCGGGTCCGGCCACAGGCTGATGTAGAAGGGTCCCTTAGCTCGTGGAGCTTCGCATGTGATGTGTCTAAATTAGATATGGACAAAGATCATCGAGGTCACCATATCATAGTGCAGGCAGCACGGTGAAAAGGTGCGCCGTATCTAGGTGCGCTTATCTCCAACAG
Source organism: Dermacentor variabilis (assembly GCF_050947875.1). NCBI lineage: Eukaryota > Metazoa > Arthropoda > Arachnida > Ixodida > Ixodidae > Dermacentor > Dermacentor variabilis. The sequence continues at coordinate 137,855,845 of NC_134572.1, forward strand.
CGCGGTGGAAACGGGGAATACGACTACGAATTGGCTTGCTAGATGTCATGTCCATACTTTCTACAATCAGGTATTGTTTTCCGTTTGCCTACTTGCCGTGTAGATTACGATTTGAACATATATTATTTCTCTCTCTCTCTCTCTCTCTCTCTCTCTCTCTCTCTCTTTGAGCACAGCAGTTACAAAAACAACTGAAACAGCCGAGGAGGACACACATTGTGAAACAGTGGAAGCTTCATGCAGTAACTCGATTTCGCTGCCTGCCCGTATGCTCGCTTTTGAAAGGTCGTGCAACTTTCTTATGCACAAGAAGGTGGGGCTTAGTCACGGCTGCGTTCTCTCCTCTCTCTCTCCTCTCCACCGATTAAAACATCCTTGAAAAGAAGACAGCTTCACCACTTGGAATCATTTTTATGCGCTCCAAATTGAATACCTAAGAAATGCTACATGAATGCCTGGCCTATATTAGACATGAAATAGACGGGAACACCGGTGTTCATCATCATCATCATCAGCCTAGTTACGCCCACTGCAGGGCAAAGGCCTCTCCCATACTTCTCCAACTACCCCGGTCATGTACTAATTGTGGCCATGTTGTCCCTGCAAACGTCTTAATGTCATCCGCCCACCTAACTTTCTGCCGCCCCCTGCTACGCATCCCTTCCCTTGGAATCCAGTCCGTAACCCTTAGTGACCATCGGTTATCTTCCCTCCTCATTACATGTCCGGCCCATGCCCATTTCTTTTTCTTGATTTCAACTAAGATGTCGTTTACCCGCTTTTGTTGCCTCACCCAATCTGCTCTTTTCTTATCCCTTAACGTCACACCCATCATTCTTCTTTCCATAGCTCGTTGCGTCGTCCTCAATTTCAGCAGAACCCTTTTCGTAAGCCTCCAGGTTTCTGCCCCATATGTGAGTACTGGTAACACACAGCTGTTATACACTTTCCTTTTGAGGGATAGTGGCAACCTGCTGTTCATGATTTGAGAATGCCTGCCAAACGCACCCCAGCCCATTCTTATTCTTCTGGTTATTTCAGTCTCATGATCCGGATCCGTGGTCACTACCTGCCCTAAGTAGATGTATTCCCTTACTCCTTCCAGTGCTTCGCTACCTATCGTAAACTGCTGTTCTCTTCCGAGCCCGTTAAACAATACTTTAGTTTTCTGCAGATTAATTTTCAGACCCACCCTTCTGCTTTGCCTCTCCAGGTCAGTGAGCATGCATTGCAATTGGTCTCCTGAGTTACTAAGCAAGGCAATATCATCAGCGAATCGCAAGTTGCTAAGGTATTCTCCATCAACTTTTATCCCTAATTCTTCCCACTCCAGGCCTCTGAATACCTGCTGTAAACATGCTGTGAATAGCATTGGAGATATCGTATCTCCCTGTCTGACGCCTTTCTTTATAGGGATTTTTTTGCTTTCTTTGTGGAGGACTACGGTGGCTGTGGAGCCGCTATAGATATCTTCCAGTATCTTCCAGTATGCTGAGGTTTCGACTGAATCAAACGCTTTCTCGTAAGCAATGAAAGCTATATATAAGGGTTGGTTATATTCTGCACATTTCTCTATCACTTGATTGATAGTGTGAATATGGTCTATTGTTGAGTAGCCTTTACGGAATCCTGCCTGGTCCTTTGGTTGACAGAAGTCTAAGGTGTTCCTGATTCTATTTGCGATTACCTTAGTAAATACTTTGTAGGCAACGGACAGTAAGCGGATCGGTCTATAATTTTTCATGTCTTTGGCGTCCGCTTTCTTATGGATTAGGATTATGTTAGCGTTCTTCCAAGATTCCGCTACGCTCGAGGTTATAAGGCATTGCGTATACAGGGTGGCCAGTTTCTCTAGAACAATCTGACCACCATCCTTCAACAAATCTGCTGTTACCTGATCCTCCCCAGCTGCCTTCTCCCTTTGCATAGCTCCTAAGGCTTTCTTTACTTCTTCTGGCGTTACCTGTGGAATTTCGAATTCCTCTAGGCTATTCTCTCTTCCACTATCGTCGTGGGTGCCACTGGTACTGTATAAATCTCTATAAAACTTCTCAGCCACTTGAACTATCTCATCCATATTAGTAACGATATTGCCGGCTTTGTCTCTTAACGCACACATCTGATTCTTGCCTATTACTAGTTTCTTCTTCACTGTTTTTAGGCTTCCTCCGTTCCTGAGAGCCTGTTCAATTCTATCCATATTATAGTTCCTGATGTCCGCTGTCTTACGCTTGTTGATTAACTTAGAAAGTTCTGCCAGTTCTATTCTAGCTGTAGGGTTAGAGGCTTTCATACATTGGCGTTTCTTGATCAGATCTTTCGTCTCCTGCGATAGCTTACTGGTTTCCTGTCTAACGGAGTTACCACCGACTTCTATTGCGCACTCCTTAATGGTGCCCATGAGATAGTCGTTCATTGCTTCAACACTAAGGTCCTCTTCCTGAGTTAAAGCCGAATACCTGTTCTGTAGCTTGATCCGGAATTCCTCTAGTTTCCCTCTTACCGCTAACTCATTGATTGGCTTCTTGTGTACCAGTTTCTTCCGTTCCCTCCTCAAGTCTAGGCTAATTCGAGTTCTTACCATCCTATGGTCACTGCAGCGTACCTTGCCGAGCACGTCTACATCTTGTATGATGCCAGGGTTCGCGCAGAGTATGAAGTCGATTTCATTTCTAGTCTCACCATTCGGGCTCCTCCACGTCCACTTTCGACTAACCCGCTTGCGGAAAAAGGTGTTCATTATCCGCATATTATTCTGTTCTGCAAACTCTACTAATAATTCTCCTCTGCTATTCCTAGAGCCTATGCCATATTCCCCCACTGACTTGTCTCCAGCCTGCTTCTTGCCTACCCTGGCATTGAAGTCGCCCATCAGTATAGTGTATTTTGTTTTGACTTTACCCATCGCCGATTCCACGTCTTCATAAAAGCTTTCGACTTCCTGGTCATCATGACTGCATGTAGGGGCATAGACTTGTACCACCTTCAATTTGTACCTCTTATTAAGTTTCACAACAAGACCTGCCACCCTCTCGTTAATGCTATAGAATTCCTGTATGTTACCAGCTATTTCCTTATTAATCAGGAATCCGACTCCTAGTTCTCGTCTCTCCGCTAAGCCCCGGTAACACAGTACATGCCCGCTTTTTAGCACTGTATATGCTTCTTTTGTCCTCCTAACCTCACTGAGCCCTATTATATCCCATTTACTACCCTCTAATTCTTCCAATAACACTGCTAGACTCGCCTCACTAGATAGCGTTCTAACGTTAAACGTTGCCAGGTTCAGATTCCAATGGCGGCCTGTCCGGAGCCAGGTATTCTTAGCACCCTCTGCAGCGTCACAGATCTGACCGCCGCCGTGGTCAGTTGCTTCGCGGCTGCTGGGGACTGAGGGCCGGGGTTTGATTGTTGTATTCATATAGGAGGTTGTGGCCAAGTACTGCACCAGGGTGGCCAATCCTGCTCTGGTGAGAGAGTGCGTTACCGGTTCTGGTCACCGGGATCAGGCCGCACTCCAGGCCTGTTTGTGCAATTTTCTCAACACACGGGTTTTTTTTTTGTATTTTCCGGTGGAGAATTGCGCGGCACCGGGATTTGAATCACGGTCCTCTTGCACTAGAGACGGATACTCTACCGTCCCCGCAGGGGTTAAATTAAAAATTGAATTATGGTGTTTTGCGTGACAAAAACCACTTTCTGATTATGCACGCCGTAGTGGAGGACTCCGAAAATTTCGACCACCTGGGGTTCTTTAACGTGCACCTAATTCTAAGTACACGGGTGTTTTCGCATTTCGCCCCCATCGAAATGCGGCCGCCGTGGCCGGGGTCCGATCCCGCGACCTCGTGCTCGTGCCACACCGTGCTCGTGCCACACCTCGTGCTCGTGCCACACCTCGTGTCACACCGGTGTTATAGAAGACTAAAAAGCTAGCGTGTGGAGGCGCTCAGAGCGCGCTAAATTACGCGTTGGATAATGACTATGTATTTACACTAAAATGAAGCGAGAGAGATGACGATGAACTGTAATGACAATACCAGGTTTAGAGAAAGAATAAACCGCAGTAAAAACAACATACGCACGCAGGATGGCAAAATACAGCTTGAACGCTCGAAATCCACCTAGCTCAAGACTGGAGGAACGACCGACTGGGAAGTCAGATATGACGTGTTTGGAGGTAGTTCTTTTAAATGTAGCTCCCATGAAAATTCCTCATCCTATGCTGTGTTTTGTGGCATGCAGTGTGCGAGATCTCCTTTTCTTTGGGCCATTGAATCAACATCATCTTAATTTATTCTGTACATGATTACCGACAAGTAATCCCCTAGCTATCTTAATTATTTGCTCAAGCACAATAATTGTTTTCGAGTTAAGACCGCATGTGGTGTATGTGAACCAGCGCGGACCTCCAGATTGGTGGCACGAATCCGTCTGATTGACAAACGTCCACGAATTTGTATTCTGAATGACACATCCTATCGGACATGTGATTCTCTAGGCTTGCGGAGCTGTCTGTCTATAATTTCTCCCATAGTGCAGCAAAAGCCACAGAAAAGCATGACTTATCGGAAGCTGGACAGCCCTTATTCCAATCTGATTATGCTGCAACGAAGGATATATCATTCGTTTTTGCCAATTAAGCTTGGGGAACTCGCATCTGTCCTGCCCGAAAGAGCCTCTCATCGCGGCGCCAGAAATTACGGCTGACTCGGCGCTTTTTCGATGACACGGGAAACACGAGAAACCTCCCCGATGACCCCGGGAGGGGAGCTTCCAGTTACGGGGATTCCCCCCTTGAAGTGGGTGGAAAGAAAGAAAAAAAAAATGGCACCCGCTGGGCTTCAGTGGTGGGTGCCGCCAATACTGCTCCACACTCTGTGGCGGGCGTCGTTGCAGGCCAGCGGGCTCCTTCTTGTGCCGAACGTTTCCGTATATAACCTACATTCTGTACACCTAAAAGAGACAGAGTAAGGCAGGGTGGTTGAACCAGAAGCAAATTTCCGGTTTGCTGCCCTGAACGTGGGATGGGAAGAAACTCTAGAGTGTAAGAATAAAAGAAAAAAGAGAAGAGAGAGAGAGAAAAAAAGAAAACAGAAATAAGTACTAAAGGCGTTCACTGAGTACACCGAAGTTCGGTACAGCTTAATGTTCATGAATTTTCGTAACTAGCAGCCTGAGAGTGTGCAGTGTCCTCAGTGTTTGTGTTCGCTCTCACTTTAATAGGCTAGCGATATAATTAAAATGAATGGAGTTTGTTTAATATTATTATACGAAGAAAACACGCCTTTGGTCAAATGGCATCGGCTAACTTACCGTGCAGAAACGACGAGGTATTCTTCGGGCTCTTATGTTAGCAACGATAATTTTGTGTGATGCGTATTCGTTCACTTGCCGGTGAAATAATATTCTTATGTCGCCAAATATGCAGGTAGCCTGTGCAGGTCGACGTAGAGAATTAAACAAAACCTGAGTTGGTTAAAATAACGCCCCCATACTTAACTCTATAAAATCTATCATACGAATCTGAAATGAACACTCGCTTTAGATTGCGATACCCTAATATGAAAGTAGCTTATCCCACCAGACCACAATTCTTTTTCTCTCTCTCTCTCTTTTTTTTTTTTTTGCTGACGCACTATAGGAAATATCCACGTGACGTCACGTAAGCAATTTTGTCGTCCTATTCACAGTGATGTGCTGTTGGAGATAAGCGGATCGAAATATAACACACCGGTTTTCACCATGCTGGCTGTACGACAATGGTGACGTCAGTGTATACTTTCTATGTTCCGCCAACAACATTTCGGCTCACCAAAAGCAACGGAGGAAATGCAGCATTCTCAGAGCAACGTCCTCGTCTTGCAACGGTGTTTCGCGGAACACCAGTGCGCCGGCGGGAAGACCTGAGACCGGCTGATGGGGTCTACCCCCGACCCCCATCCTCCCTGTTAACTCATTTAACGGAAATCGATATATTCGACGGGGAAGAGATCAGAAGCCACCCTCTTCGATGCCAGAAGCACCACGTGTCCTGAAGGCAAGCTTTCAGCCTCGTCGGTAGTAGATGAAACCGCTGACCACTCTTACTCGCCCAGTGCTCTCAATCTGCCATCCCCGTCCCTTAGCACTATGCCTGGATTGTCCAAACAAAGCAGGCCGCGACCCTCAGAGAGCAAGAAAGACAGAAAGTGAGAAGAAAAAAAGGAGGAGGAAGGCAGGGAGGCTAACTAGGACCGATAAGCTGTTTTGCTACCTTACACTGGGGCCGGACGAGGAGGGTGGTTCTACAATGTAGGAGAGAATAGAGTCTGGAAAGAGGGACAAAGCGAGCGCCTATCTGCGAATGAAAACTTCCGGCCTGCATCGCACAACTTTTTTATGGAACTTTCTTTTTTCAATATAACAGTGTGGTGATCTGGTGGTGGCTGAAGCATGCTGCGGGAATCTCTAGAATTTAGCACGGGACTCACATTCGTGCTAAAATGCGCTGTGCCATTCAACACTACATGTTCAGTTCTTACGATTGCGATGTGCGGCGCGGCGTTTTAATGAGACAGCGCCGTGACACGTGACTGACACGTGTGCCTCAGAAAAGCGTGCTCTTGAACATTTTCCCGTGAATGCCTTGGCTGCGCTGCACTGTTTGTCGATAACATTCCTCTACAACTACTCGAAGGAGAGATATCTGCGACCAAGACAATCTTCTGTCTTTTGTCTGTCACCTTTGCTGTTTTATCTCTAAATCTCTGGACTTTTCATACCGAGAGCCGATTGTCACTCTGTGTGCATGCCGTCATGCATTTTTTTTCTAACAGTGTCATTCCTGATAGGGGCCTCATCTGAATATTTTCACTAGCTCTATGCGTAAACTGTTTTATAAAGTAGGCGGATTTTCTTAGGCGGGACAGCTAATATATTCGCGAGCATAGCATGGTATAAAGAAATGTTCCACTCAATACAATGTACTCAACGCTGCGTCGAAAAGGATTTGCATACAATCTTTCTTCCTTTCGAAAAAATCAGAAAGAAATAGCTGTGTTGCCAATGCACCTCGTTATGCTCAGTAATCATGGTCCAAAATGTAACAAAATAAGAAACTTTGCTCATCCCTCAAAATGTGGGAATCTATTTTAATGTGAAGCAGTTGCCCACACACTGCCCCTGAATACATGTTTAATATGCTTATTATGTGCATACAAAGCCACATGGAAAAAGCGATTATTTTAGTCCCTCCCTTCCATGATGATTTGTAAAGGAGCCCTGAAGGTAAAATAAATGAAAATAAATAAATGAAAATAAATAAATGAAAATAAATAAATAAATAAATAAACTTAAGGTATGGGAGACGGGTAAGAGTTGATGCGTTTGCTTAAGTGACGCTGCGCAGAAATGTTCACTGATAACATGTTGACGTAGTTATGCTAGAATTCGAAAGTTTGCCTTGGGCATTTCCTGCCTACTCGTTCCCTTGGCCGACGAGGTCGCGCGCTGAACCGAGTGATTTTGTAGCTGGTCTCTTTTTCTTTCTATCCCTTTATCCTCTGCCCCCGCGCTGAGTAGCCAACCAGGACTACCCCTGGTTAACTACCTATGGTTAACTACCTCTAGTCAACTTACCTGCTTTACAATACAACATTTCTTTCCTATACCTCGTCTCTTGTGTGATATTGTGCGGTGATAGTGACTGGTCATGATCACGTGTCTGTGCTGTCTCTATCTGTCTACGTTCTTATTATGACCTTACCTCACTCTTTCCACTGTGTAGCAAACCGAATTTCCGTTTCGGTTAACTTCCCAGCCTTTCTTCTTTGTTTCCCATCTCCCTCTCTTTCTCTCTCCTCTCTTGTATAAATTTTGATCAACTGACGGTTACGCTGATCGTAATGTACTCGCCTATTAGTCACAGTTCTTCAGTCCTGCCTCATTAATTCTCGTGCGCCGACGCTCAACAAGCCAGCCATTGACAGCTGTAGTGGCGAAATAAGGACAGGCAATTAGCGAAGGTGTTTGGTGCGCCGCACTCTGTGGTGAGGTACTGTTTACCCGGCTGCCCGTCTCTCCGTCGTCTTTGCGACAAATGATAAATAAACTTCCAAAGAAGCAAATCCAGCAATGCAGTGAAACAGTTCCGCACTCTTGTCAGTGCCTTATTCACGGAAACTGCACTCTAAACATTTCTATCATTTCGGGAGGGTGGAGGGGGGGGGGGGGGGCATATGAGGACCTCTTGAACATAATGTTGGCTAAATGCGAGCGCAATAAGTTCATACTTGCGACGGAAGTGCGGTTTCTCTGGAGATAGCAATGTACTCGTTCGACTCTCGGAAGTAACATTTTATCGTAAGCGATTGCATCAGGAAAAGAAGTCCTGGAACAACAATATAATCAGTATATTTTTTTCCGAGTCTTTTGCATTTTCAAAAGGCTAGGAAAACGTTCCCTCACTATCACTTCTTTATGTAAGCAGCACGGCTCCACATTGCATTAATTCAGGACGGCCTCCGAAATTTCAGTCTTGATGAATGGCAGTGTTTTGGCACCAAACGGACCAAGAGATCTGGCGCGCTGCCACCGCAGGCTTTGTCGGCCTAACGTGTTGGATGGGTGCTCACGAGTCCAGCAGCTTAAACTTAACTCCAGATTCGAATAAGCTTCATCATTCTCAACATCCTCAAAGAACTCCCACGACAGACGAAGGTTGCTTCGCGCAGCATGCACAGCGACTGTATACGAGATAACCTAAGAGGAGAACGGAGGGAAAGATCCCTGGAGAGACACTACGAAGGCACATCAGTCACTGTCCCTAAATCCGGGAAATTGAGGATTGACGATAACACAGGCGCCAGGCCTGGCGCGTTACGTCTCTTAGAGAACCCCTGTTCTATTGAAAAATGTACGGCCATCTGTGCGGGGCCGTAGCATGTGCCACTAAAACGGACCATTTCATGGAAACTTGAGCGCTCCGTTCGGTAAGTGTGCAAAGGCGTACTTAAGAATTGGTGCGCCGCATCTCTTCTATAGTTCCATCATAAATGGGGCGCACAAATAAGATCACTACATCCACAATAGCTGAGATACATCAATATTGTTGCTGCTGTTGTTGTGTTTCATCCTTAGATGTCCGCGTCAGACACCGTCTAGTATACTTTCTTTTCCGCTGAAGCCAAAAGAAGTTTGCAGTTATTTGCGAAATTAACATCGCACTCCCAAAGAAGCCGGAAACATGACCGGGGGACTGCTCGTAACCGTATACTAGAAACCGGTGGGTGTCTGGCGGTGTAGATCGGACCACGCGCCTACCGCAGACAAGCCAGGCAGTGCTGCTCACTGAGCCAGGTTGGGTCCTATCAGTGAAATACACCTAAAACGCCAGATGCAATTATGCATTGATGAACGGAAGCTAATTTCATCCGCGTGTAGCAGCATTTGGAATTATTTGTGTTCTTTGACACCCGCTGTTCATGCTTTGAAAAATTACTACAGTGCAAAGCGGATTGACAATGCGCCACATGGTAGAACGCTTTCGCTTTCCGCAGCCTCAGAGCGATTGTGGAAGGTGGTCGCACTTTAAGAATAATTTTGCACCCTTGGGGCTTATCGTGACGCCAAGCAATAATTTTTACCTATTTTGCATGCCTTTCCTTTCCTTAACACTGCGCCGCCCGATACTTCAAGGCTACGAACGGCATACGCGTCACCGGCGTGACATTAGCATTCTCGACAGGAAAGTATAGTGACCGCCGAGTTTTCAAGAAAGGACATGCAAGCAAGGCAGATAAATATTATTACTCGGGGACAAGATACACACAAACAGGCGTACTCTTTTGCAATGCAATTACTTTCTGCGGACTACACCGACCGCTCTTGTACTGTCGATATGCCTAATATCTCTACGTTAAGTAAGTCAAAGCCGACATAGCAGGAAGCTCTTAAAGGTGGGTCAGCCCCTAGCATATCTTTTTTTCCATAGATCTGCCAGTGGACCTCAGTCACTATGTCTTTCTGCTTCTGAACACGCGGTCGACGGTTTGATTCTCTGCCGCAGCGGCCGCATCTTGAAAAGCGAGGAATGCAAAAATACTCGTGCACTTAGATATACACTCTTCAAAATGTTCGCACACTGTTGTGCTGGTCTCGTCTCAGAACAATAATCGTCATCTGCCTTGCTTGCGTTCCCTTTCTTGAAAGCTCTGCGCTCGCTACTTTCCTGTCGAGATAACGCACATTTCCTGTCGAGATAATGCTGATAACGCGCATGCCGTTCTTGACCTGGAAATAGCGGGCTCGCAGCGTTAAAGAAAGGAAATGCGGGCAAGATAGAAGATTATTTATACTGGGACAAGATAAGACCCGAAGGGTGCAAACTTTTTTAGGAGTGTATATATGCGCACGTTAAGAAACCCAGGTGGTCGAAATTAATCTGGAGTCCCCCACTGTAGCATGCCTCATTATCAGATCAAGGTTTTGGCCACGCAATGCCTAAGAATTTATATTTAATCTTAGAACTCTAGTGGTGCAAATTAATTTTGAACCCTGCACTACGGCGGCCCTCATTCACTCAATGTTGTTTTGTGACGTTGAACAGTCGAAATCAGCTCCTTCCCGCGACAACGGTCACCGGCTACAGGCAGGTCGCAGTCTTGGAGCATGATTCCTTGAGACACTGCGGAGACGATACGCTTGTCCGTGTGTGCTTGGTCCCCAGCGAACGTTTGACCCTGTTGCCAGGGGCCATAGTATTTTCTCGCTGCTATACGCTCCATTCCCTATTGTGAAAGACGTCAACATTATTTATCTTTGTGCCAATGAGTGCATGGTCATATTACTCAACTTCGGAAACTTCTTTCGTAAGTATACACAAACTCAAAAGAGACTCGAGGACACGTGACCCTTAGTCTCAACTGAAGGAAATTGCTTTTGGCTGCCAATTTGGTCGATCTCAAACAATTTCGGCAGCTCCCGGTGCAGCCAAGCAGCACCATCCGATGCATGCAGCACAATGGCCGATGCAGCGATGCATCGCAAGGACCTGCCATTGCTGTCATAGCTCAGAGACCTGGGAAACACAGGAGAAACTCTTCACCAAGTCGGTGTAAACATATGACGCAGTAGCTGGGAAAACGAAACAGCCCAGAACGTATAATGAAGGTTTTACAGTGACGGTGTTCAGTTCAAACGGTACTACTATCGGCCGCAAGACTGAGATAGGCGTTTCCTTGAACGTGAGTTGATTAGACCACTGAAACCTGTACGCTTACCGAGGCTTAGCAGTTCTTCGAGTGTGTTACGGATGTCCCCGTGGCAGTGAATTGCGGCTACGGGAAAAGAAAAATGTTATCAAAACACAGAAGATTTTATGCCTGTAGCGTACACGTCATCCTAGTGAGGCAAGTCTTTTCAAACTCTGTACTTGGCCACAACTCTAAGGGGGGTCTCCGTCTCCTTTTCTAAGCGAATGATTTTTTTTCCAATGGTGCCTTTTGAACGTGCATCCGCTATTACGAACAGTGGCATTTCTGGTGATGCGTAACGTAAAGAACATGTGCCCAGTCATGTGTATTTTTGTCCCTTTGAAACTAAAGCCATGCGTGCATCGAAATATGTGCGTAATTATGTTGCGTTTGTGTGATCTCGTTGCGTTTGAATAAACATTACATTATATTTGCGTCATTATAGTTACATTTGCACAAATTTACATTCTATTTGCGTCATTTTGTACAAAAATTTTATTAAGTAGTGTCATGTTTGCATAACATTTGCTTTAATATTTGCGAAGTGTTCAAACAGAGCTTCGCCTAGCGCCAATTCCAGCGTAAGCGTAGGATTCGCTTAGTTATGCATCTCACTCATATATCCACCCTTTTCATGATTCGTAAGCGCGCTTCGCTGCATTGCAGATTCGCCCAACTAATGGCGGAATGGGTCATCGTTCAGGATGAATTGCCCAAGCTGGGGCTTCTCTACTGCACATAGTTTCATTACAACAGCCACGTCAACATTTCCTACGTCGAAGCACAAGCAAACTGTCCTTGTATGCGCTGTTTGCAAAAGGACTACACCGCCATTAGTTAGACAAATAGCCTCGCAGGAAATCTAACTTTACAACTATGAAACGGGTCTTAAATGCTGGGCCTTAGATAGCTCAACATGTAATAAACAGCAGCAAAAGGTTTATTTTCAGTCGAAGGCGTGTTGCACGCGTTTCGTTGGCAGGCTGCCGGCATTGCTCAAGATGTGCGTAGTACTTTTTAGCATTGACGGCTAGCGAGTAACCCTGGACAAGCCAAGTGAGAGATTGGGGAGGTTGCGCAATAAGTAAATGCGTGTAAACTTAGAATGCAATTTTCTCACTGCACCCAAAATGCACTCAAAAGTTGCCAGCTTGCTGTGGGACGCGTACTGTGCAACATGCTATGCATAATATAAGCTTCCTGAGTTCCTGACGTCTCGCTTACAAGTTCACGCTTATTTCCCGTTTATTTCCCGTTATTCATCTTGTCGTCTTGTATTCGTCTGTTTAATAACTTGCTCTGGAATAAAACGCCCTATTTCAACTAAGCTACCAATCATTTTGCTCCATTACTGTAGTTTGTTTCCAGTATCACGGCACCTCAAGCTACGACAATTCAGCTAAAAAGAAAGAAAGAAAAACAGCGCCATCGTGGAGATAAGGGCTTCGCCCCCAGGCCGTAAAATTGGCCACCGCGTACACCAAGGAAAGCTCAATCCCGTTAAACCTCTCACTGACGCTTCAGCGATGGTTGATGGTGATGCTGAATCGATGCCGTAGACTCGACTTTACGCTCCTTATCCACTCGGGCATCATCACTCCGTGAAGCGGCGTCGGCACTGAAAGGCTCATGAACGCAGAGCCGCCGTTGAAGCGATAGCGCAGTGGATCGCGAAGAGCTTTAGCGACCGCCATTAGCGCCGCGCCTGGCGGGTATATGGAGGCATCGCTGCAATGGAAGCGAAGCAATCGCCCAAGTGCGCATACATGTGTGTGTGTGTGTGTGTGTGTGTGTGTGTGTGTGTGTGTGTGTGTGCGTTAGCGTTTGCATGGTGTTTGCATTTTTGTTTAGAGGAGAATGAGTAGGACAACCTGTAACACTGTAGAAGCGATGATATTCAGGAGATTTAAGATCGTGGCCGGTCAGAAAAAGAACACGAAGCGAATAACGTGCTCTGCTATCGCGGTCTTTATATTTCTGTAGAGCTCGGCGGCTCTCCCGGCGCTTTCCGCATCCGACGCCAATAAGGACAACGGTGGCGGGAACTGTCATACAAAGAGCTGCCGCCGTAGTTTTTAGCCTATGTGGTCCAACGGCTGAGAGCGCAGCGCGGAGTTATAATATTTCCACCATTGTATACAAGATCCGCAGCCCCCCGAGGACCACCCTAACTACCATTTCCTTCCCAACCCCGCCACTGCAAACGAAGTTTTCCTCGTGTTTGCGCAGCTTTTCTGCTTCCATCAGCTATAAAAGCCCGCGACGGGGGCGGGACCGGCATCGATATGCGTAAGCACCTCACGTGCGAAGCGCCTCGTCGCGTGTACGTTTGGCGGCTCCTGTTACTCGTTTGCCTGCGTATGCAGTCACAGCCCCTTGCGTGGGGCGCGAGCAGTTGTGAAAGCCGCGTGGCTCGCGTTTCCCGCTGCACTTTTCCTTTCACGGTGGTTTCTCTGTTACCCGCAGGGCGGTTCTCGTGGACACGTTCGATCTCGCATTCCGCAGTGCGGCCGATACTGTAGCGAACAATACCACCTCCCGTCTGATGGCCGAATGCTTGCCGCTGAAGAGAGGCTCCAAACACAGGTTTCAGATCGAAGAGCACTTCCAACAGGAGCTGAAGTGCCAGCGGGTGGTTCGCGTCACATGGGGACAATGGGAATTTTTCCTCAAATTACAGGCCTTCCCGCGTGAAATACGTCAGCGCGTTTCCGCTCTCGTCCGCGTTTCATGGCGCTTTTCACCCATATCCTCTTTCAGTGTCCTTTGTGTGTGTATGTGCGTACGTGCGTGCGTGCGTGCGTACGTGTGTGTGTGTGTGTGTGTGTGTGTGTGTGTGTGTGTGTGTGTGTATGTGTGTGCGTGTGTGTGTGTTCTGATTTATTTTATTCTAAATTTTATTCTGATAAACTAGATTTATTCAGAATAAAATTTATTTACGAGTTAGCGCTTGTCCTGTGCTTCTGTGTATATCTTCTGTCTCGTATTGGAATTGCGCTTACCAGCATTCAGTTAATAAAGCAGAGGTAGTTCAGGTCGGCTACCCTGCACGTGGGGAGGGGTAGTGAGATAAAACAGAGAAAGAGAGAGAGAGAAACAGGGACAAGCACAAACAAACCGCGTACACTATATAGCGGTAAAGGGCAGCGTTCTTAACGTCTATTGTGAAGGTCCGTAGACCGCAGAAATCTTAGCAACACGAATAAGGCCTTCTGCGCGGATGTTCTTTGGGAGCATTGGCCTCGAGCTTTTAGTTCTGATAGTCGACAGTTGTCCAACTGGTCCATCACTCTGCACATCACTTGCCTGTCGGCACTATATCGCGGGCACACACAGATAATGTGTGCTAGCCTCTTTTCACAAGGGCATGCGTCGCACGTGGGGCTGTTGGCCCTTCCAATAAGGAAAGCATAAGGCTTGGTAAACACAAAGCCTAGCGACAGACGATAGAGCATAGTCTGTTCACGTCGTTGCAGCCCAGCTGGTAGATGCATCTGTTTGTCCGGAGACAACGAACATAAACAACAGCTGGTGGAAATGTTCTAGTCGCCCAGGGGACTAGAACTAGGGGGGTACATTCACGGGACATCAATTGCAGCCAAGCCACAACGTCTGTACGCGGAAACGGGATCAACGCACATTGACCGCTTTCATGCGCACATCGGGCGGCTTCGTCGGAGTGTTCATTCCCGCTGATGTTGCAGTGTCCTGGAAGCCGTTGAAATATTATGTTGGGTCTCTTGTCCTGGTTGCGATGATATATCTCTCAAATTCCTGAGGCCAGTTGTTCACTGGGTCCGTGGCGCATTGACCTTTGTATGCAATGAAGGGCTGCCTTGGAATGACTAAAAGCTGTCCATTGTTGCAGAGGTTCCTGAATAATGCCATCAAGTGCAGCACGGAGTACCGCAAGTTCAGCGCCCGTCGAAGTGGTGACACGTGAAGTTTTTAACTTAACTTCTGCAGTTGTTGCCGGGATGACGACTGCAGCAGTAGAGCTGTGGAGTTTTACCGAACCAACTGTATAGAAATGTTAACGGAATCTGTGGATATTTTAAATGTATTCCAAAACTGCTTACTTCAAAGCTTGCAACGGCGCTATAGCTTTCTTTTAAGTGCCTGAAATTGTCAGTTGTACTTGCGGCCGGAATAGGGGTAGCGGGCGAGAATTGCGTCGGCAAGCATGAATGACATATTATAATACTTTTGGCAAAAGTTGAACATGCCATCATTGCTGTCAAGCACGCAAGATAGTTTGAGGGAATCCGAGTCACGTGTCGGATATGTGCTCTCAGGACATCTGTACCAATGTATACTGTCGAAGGAGAATCTCTGGCAATGTCTATTGTCGCAATCTGTGACGTAGATTTCGGGAGACCAAGACGAGTTCTGAGGGCTTGGGCTTGCACATTCTGAAATCTGCGGATATTTGTAGCGCAAGTATTTCTTAGTACAGGCAAGCTGCACCTCAGTGAGGCCAAAAATGGCGCTTGATATAATTGCAACATTCATGGTACTGTAGCGCCGCAGGACTTCCTGTCGAAAAATTCGAGAAGGTCCGCAATGGCCGCCAAACGTTTTGTCAAGTACGAGATGTAAGTGCTCCAAGACAAGTCTCTATCAATGATGACGCCAAGAAATCGATGCGTTAACCTGCAAGGTACGCGGCCATCGCTTCGCAAGTGAAAGCATCGAGTGCACACTTCTCAGGGGACCGCTCTAGACCTTGCCTTCGTAAATATGTTGAAACGACCGTTGAAGCCTATTGAAGTCCTGAGCGGACTTGTACACGTATCACTTCTCAAGCGCATGTGCAAATGTCGTCTCTATGTACGAAGAGTTGTACGGTTTTCGGTCAGGAATCGGCGAGACCAAAGAGCGCCAGGCTGAATAGGGTAGGGCCAAGTACTCCGCCTTGCAGTACACCACGACTGCTATAGCTAGATGTTGATCCATCCCCATTCAGAATATAAAAAGATCTTCCATTCAAATGGCTGCGTATCCAGTGAAAGACGTGTCCACCAAGCCCTACATCTTCTAAGGCATCCAGAATTGCATGATGATCTACATTGTCGTAGGCGCCTCTAACATGAAGGAATAAGGCCTCAGTGATTCGGTTCAGGCGTTTCTGGTGCTGTGCATGCGTTACAAGGCCAGCAACGCTATTTATTCACGAGCCTCCGCATCGAAAGCTAGCCATTGCAGTAAAATTCTAAGTACCATTCTAACCTTGTAAGAATCATTCTCCCTATTGCCTTGCCGACGCAGTTGGCCAGTGCTCTTGGGCGGTAAGATGACAATTCTAAGGGCGATTTGCCAGGCTTGTGGAGTGAAACAAAGCGACTGGATTTCCATGTAGGGATCAAGCTGTCACGCCATGATGCGTTGTATACGCCAAGAAGTGCATCTCTGGCCTCTTCACCAATGTTCGCAGGCGCAGGGTATGCGATACCATCGGGTCTTGGTGACGAAGTTACACAGTTCACAAGAAGCCTATGGCTAGTTAGCTGTTTACTGTGTTTAAACTGCTGTAAGGGCGTTCATGCACCTTCGTGCTGCCTTTGGGTGCCCCCAACTATCATATTACAAATAATTGATTGATTGATTGATTTCGCAAGAAAGAGCTTTTCGTATCATGCATTTCATCAAATGGCTTGTAACGAGCATCGCTGCACAGGACCCAAAGTTATAATAATAATTCTAAAACTTATTTGTTCTTCTACTAAAAGCAACCATGCTACATCAAGGCTTATTGTAAAGCACAACTTATTACAACCTCACTCAATTTCGCAAGCTACGCGAGGTCTAGCTCGTTGCCAACATTCTTCATCTTATCAATCTACACGATGAAATGTCTCGAAAGCAAGTGTATTTGTGGCACGCAGATCTACCAAGCTCTCGTGGGCACGTAGACGTTTGCAGGGTGATGCTCGCAAAGAAGATGCGATGCCAAAGCGGAAGGGAGGAAAATAGATGTGGCGGAGCAAACGAGTCCCGCGGAAGCGGGCGCGTGCGTTTTGGTAGCGCCAAGAAAGCGCTGGCATTGATTGCCCGCAATTACCCGAGACAGCTCAAGTAAGCAAACAAACACCGAGACACAATGCACGCACGCGCGTGCGCGAGCTTCGCGTGGGTGCGCTCGTGCCATTAACCTCCCACTGGGCGCAGTGTACGAGTGCTCAAATAAGCTCCGTTTCTCCACTTTCTGCACGAAAGCGGGCTAGTTCCGGAGAAGGGAATGGGAGGAAAGCACCGATCGAATCGACAGAGACGATGGCAATCATGGTGCAGGTCTGAAAAACACGAGCGAGCAAACGCGACATAAGCGCGACGATTCGCTTGAGCGACTCTGAGCGGTCTATACACGCTTATATATGCAAATATGACCGTTTTCGTCCTGTCGTGTACAACGCGCATTGACAACAATCGGCCAGCTCTGCTTGTCTGTAGAGGCAACGAATTTCGTGCATGTGTAAACACGAGCGCTAGACAGTCACAGCGAGTTAGTTTCTCGTTCATTGTAGCCAGCGTTATCACATGTTGTCATACCAACTGTATACTCGTGTAATTAACAGCAGTGCCTACACGCAGGTGCTATTCGACGACATTTTCATTCTGTAGGGAAGTCAGGCCAACTTCGCTGCTGGGCACAGCGTTCACATCATCGACGGTCACAATCTGCTCGTTTTATTGCGCTTTCGAAAACCATGCTGTCAGTCGTTCACTGGCACATGCTCCAGAGTCACTCACATGCTTCAGTGAAATCGCGTATTCTGTGCCGCTGTCCTTGCGCAGTAACGTTCTTGCAAATTATCTTGCTTCGTTTACCAGGGACGTGTAGGACAACGTCTTGAGCGTACTTCCGTAGTTATTAAAGGGTATTGAAGGTCATCCTTCTTTTATTTACATGTCAAATATAAGAACTGTTAGCCCGTGTGCGCATAGCGGCGGCACGATTTTCTTGCAGTTTTAGAGAGAGAGTATAAGAGTGGCGTTGGCAAATGAATATGCAGAAGACAAAGATAATGATTAACATCCTGGCAAGGAAACAAGAGTTCAGTATCGCCAGTCAGCCTCTAGTGTCTGTGAAGGAGTACGTTTACCTAGTTCAATTACTCGCAAGAGACCCTCATCATCAAAATGAAATTTACAGAAGAATAAAAAGGGGTTGGACTGCATACTGCAGACATTGTCAGATGCTGTCTCGAAGCTTGCCATTATCATTCAAAAGAAAGGTGTACAATAAATGCGTTCTACCGGTGCTAACATATGGGGCAAAATCTTGCAGATGGACAAAGAACCTCTAGAACAACTTAAGGATCCCGCAAAAAGGCGATGGGACGAAGAATGTTAAGCGTAATATTAAGGAACAGGAATAGAGTGGTGTAGATCAGAAAGCAGATGGGGATATCCTATATTCCAATTGACATTAAGAGAAAACAATGGATCTGGGCTGGTCACGTGATGCGTAGGTTAGATAACCGATGGAGCATTGGGGGCCAAAAGAAAGGAAGCGCCGTCGACAATGCCAGAAGACTAGGTGAGGTGATGAAATGAGGAAATTCGCATCCGCCAGTTGGAATCGGTTGGCGCAGGCCAGGGGTAATTGGAAATCGCAGAGATATGCCTTCGTCCTGCAGTGGACATAAATACAGGCTGATTATGATGATTCCTCACCCAATATCTAAAACGTTGAGCATGACGAGTAATCATTGTCACCGGGAGCATCGATAGCCTAACTCACTGGGGTGCTTATCAT
The DNA here is from genome assembly GCF_050947875.1 of Dermacentor variabilis. Lineage (NCBI taxonomy): Eukaryota > Metazoa > Arthropoda > Arachnida > Ixodida > Ixodidae > Dermacentor > Dermacentor variabilis. The sequence continues at coordinate 137,874,838 of NC_134572.1, forward strand.
CGAGACAGCGACATGCCAACGCAGCCTCCCCCAGCTCCCTACAGCACCTCTCTATGCATGATTTCCCTCTTCGTCATTGTAGGACATCTCCCACGTTTTCGTATGGTACTGATAACTTTCGTTGGAATGGTCACACAAATCTTTCTTGCTTTTCCCTCACGCCGCAGTAGTCGTTCGAATCTCTTGGAGGTTTCACATAGACACGTAGAGATTTCTTGAGAACTTCCTCAGCATGTTCATTAAACTGAATAATTCTTAGCGCTAGTTGTAGCGGTATGAGGCCTTAACCCTAAACGGCGGCCCCCGAATAGTGGTCACCCCCTTTGGGCTGCCGCCTGGGAGAAGGAGACGCGAGGGTGCATCTTCGAGCGACGCTTAGAGCGCGCGCTTTGTGGCAGGCCTGGCAGGGCGCACAGGAAGCAGCCGCTGCACCAGGAACCGTGTCGAGACAAATGACGGCGGCGCGAGCACGGCGTCGCAGAGTGAAGGGTAGAGGGAGAAGGGGGGAGGGGGGAGCGCTTTCTCGTCGCCGGCTTGACAGGCGAGGCACAAAACAAACAGCGTCTCCTCGCCGAGGGCTTCGCGAACCGCCTCAAAGAAAGCAGCGACGCGTGGCCGAACCGCAGTCGGCGCCCCGGTGTCAGCCATTGTCTCCGCCCAGTTTGGTAGACGCCGCACAACAACGAAGGAAGCCGAGAGAAAGGCGTGTAACAGGCGTGTAAGCTGGCGGGCAAAACGAATTGGCACTAGTGCGCTTTTGGTCGGGCCCGAGAAGCCTGGGAAAACCGCAAGGAGAGGGAGAAGTGCTTATTTCAGGAAAGAAAACAGTTGCTGGGGTAGGCTTCTTCTTCTTCTTTTTTTTTTTTTTCGAGGCCGATGCCGACAGTTTTGTGCGCTTAGAGCCAGAATTTTAACGTTCTAGAACGTAAATCGTTTTTCTGAAATTATCGTTTGCAGTCGCTGACATAGCCACGTAGCTTATGGTAAATTTTATGCCTGTGTCTCGAACCACATGCGGGTTCCTGAGCAAACAGTCCGCGACATTAATTGTTAACATCGCTTAATCCATCTAGGTCGCTCAGCTAGCCAGGTAAAGCTCTTGCTTGGGCTAGTTGGTTAATGCTTGAATGAGTAAAGGCAATGCGCAAAAGACCAGGACTGAAGGACACAACCGACAGGACGCCCCGGTCCTGTCGTTTGTGTCCTTCTTCAGCCCTGGTCTTCTGCGCCTTGCCTTCACTCATTCAAGCACCTAGCCAGAGAGTCAGCGAAGACGTAGGACAACGACGGCAAAGACGCGGTGCGGAGATGTAAAATGGGTCAGTCTGTGAGGGAGCGATTAAATGTTTGAATTTAAAACTAATGGAACAGACGAAGAGAGTGAAAACAATTAAGCTATATGAACGGACAGTTAAACAGGGCTTCCCTGGGGGTTAAATGAATTCATAAACTTACGGGCTCCATTGGACGGGCTTTCTCTTCGACATGCGTCATTATTTATTGTGCTTGTCATCTACCCTACGGCGAGACAGTTTCTGGACATTCTGCTGCATCCGGGCACCCTCCTCTCTATACAGAGCACCATTGTTTCCTTACAGCTACAGCAATTGGGTTGCAGGTTATTATTATGAAGTGCTACGGAGGGTCAGCACACTAACGTGAAGTATATGAGGTGCACACGCACGAAGCTTTGCTTGAACAAACCATTTTCATGAAGCATCAATAACCACTTGCCCTTAGGATATTGCCACGGCTGCGAAAATCCCTAGTGTTGAGTACGGGGTGAATTGGCATTTCATGTTCAAACTGGTACAGCGGTAAAAATCAAAGGCATTGTTCCCTGGGGCTCTTAGTTCGTATTTCTTTATCAGGATTGGCAGCGTGGTTATAAATTATTATTCAAGACATGGTGCCACCTCACAAGCACATTCGGAACCATACTTCTGAATACTTCATTCTGCATTCAGAGAGCGCACGTTTCCGAACCATACAAGACGTACCTTACACTCACTGAAATAAGGCTTTTATGCATCTGCGAATCTGATCCCTTGGTTTTAGGGCGTTTCCGAAATTAGTGTGACCAGTGTTTCTTTTTTAATTAGTCAACTAATCTTCAGGCTACTATAAGAAGTGACCTACCCTGCGCGAGCATCTAGTGCGAGGGTGGAAGTGAGACGGGAATGTTTGCATACATTATTCAAGCATTCAAGCTGACGTCAGTTGACAGACTTAACCGGTCGTTGGTAGGCATCATAGCCATTGCCAATGTGCTATCGTTATACCAGTTTATCTTCCTCTGCTGCATTCAAAAATTCAAGCTTCATTCGAAATAATCCAAAATTATTTGCAAACTTGCAAGAATTTCAAACCAAACTTCTCTTGCGCTAAATAATATAAAGCCCAGTCGCGATTTCGTGGGGTACGAGCACCGGTGTAAGTACGTATGGCCAGTATACGAAACTGTCTTAAAGACTATTACAAAACATAGGCAGACATGGAAAATTCAACACAATCAATAAAATGTGGACATAGGAAACTGAACGGAAAATAAAAGAGTTAACGACCAATTTAGCACCATGGTTGCACGAGAGAGCACCGACAGGGCCACGAATGCTCCCAAAGCCGCTGCTTTGTTTCCTTCTCCGGCAGCCATCGCATCAAGCTTCCGAGGTGTGTTTGTGCTACCACCGACTGCTTGTAAACTTGGGGTTCCTGTCATGACCGCCGTCCTGCGCAGCCGAGGGGCGGCTACACGACGGTGAGCGCAATAAAAATAGCCCTTTTGTTTTCATACCGGGAGCACAAAGGCACTCACAAGGAATGTCGCGCGCATTTTTTTTTTCCTGCCTTCGGCGACGCGTGACAGCAGGTCTTTTGGACTAGATCCCTGACGGGTCCTTTGAACATGGTTGGCGCGTGCAAGCACGTCTATATTTAGTAAAGTCTGCAAGACTTTGCCATATCGGGGCTTCTCTAAGCGACTTCGGAGGGCTCCAGGAATCTTTCTAATTTTACAGCGATCACTCGGGAGTTTTAGCTTGTCGGTAAACGTGCGTACTGCCCTGTGCACAATATCGTGTTAATGGAGACGAATACGTGTGCGGTCTGGCTTGAGGGGCCACCTGGTGGCACAGCGCTTAACCAGAGCGTACACAGAGCTAATATAGCAGTAACCAAACATGTTCTATTTAGCTGCGGCTCCAACATATCGGCAGTGCCATAAGCGCTAACATGGGGAGTTTTGTTTTTATCGGTAATTCGACAAGAACACCCGTGTAACATGAAAACGTGCCTAACGCGTTGTAGTAAGACAAAGCGTCATAAGATCTCGCTACTAGTGTTGTTGCTGCGTTTCACGTCTCCGGTAATCGGGTAATCAGTGAAGATTAATACGCCTGCGCACAGACTAAAACTCTCAACTGTTAAGAAGGGTTTCGCCCACTTTCACGGCGTGTGTCGCCGATAATTTCATAACAAAGGTCACAGTAACGGTTGAATCTGTGCTCTAATATCACCGTAAGTTCACCAGAGGTCGCCCGAAGTTGCTTCCTAAAGTGAACGAACGTTTTGACGTTGTCATTGCTATCAGCGTCCTGCCGTTCAGGGTCGCAGTCGACAGAGTACAGCAGTTCTGCAGTCGCAGTAGTTGTTGGTCATACCCCTCGTTTTTTCTTGTCGCTTATTCTCGTCATTCTATTAATCGGCGTAACCTCCATGATAATCGCATCATAGTCTTGGTTGTTCGGTGTTGTCACTTCGGTAAACCTACACATAGGGTTTTCATTTACGACGAGTTGTTCGTCAACCTATGTAAATGGTTATAAACATTAATATTTTGGTCATAATTGGCTTGTTTTGTTGTTGTTCTTTTCTCTCTCTCTTTTGATGAGTAGAACGAGGCGATTGCACCCTTCACTCAGTCATTCGCACTCAGTTATTTGATCGCAGAGTGTATTTTTATTTTTTGCCCTTGTGTCCTCTGGCTGTTCCTCATTATTGCAACTGATGAACTTATTTACGCAACTTAATACATTAACCTACTAGCTCTGCATTCTAATACTGGCAGGTGACAGCTGCTATATAATCTAGCTATAATGCTTAAAATAATTTACACCCTAAAAGTAGAAAAAAGTGTACATTGGTTTACGACTTACACTCTTATACCGTATTTGAGTGTAACGGCGTGAGTTATAAAGCTATTTTGCACCCTTGTTTAATTTTAGGGAATGATATTAGTTGACAGTGTGCATAAAGTAATACTTACAGCCTTCTTGTTCCTCTTCATTTGGGGACAGACCACTGTGTTATCATCAACATTGCATTCACAACTCGTTCCGTAACAATTCATCCATTAAATACGTATGTCGCGGCACGTTTTAGATGCACTAATTTAGCCTCCACCGATATTTTCAAGCGTATACTCTTTTGGGCTTCATTAGACGTCTGATGTGGCTCTCGTATACCGCTTCACCGGCGGCCACTGCAATCGTGATGTGCCATGACACATTATTGAAAAGGTATGCGCTCAAGCCACCACAGTGTGCCAGTTTTACCTCCACCAGGATTTGTATGTGCATTCCTTCGAGCTCCTTCCGATTTTTAGGATTGGAATGGCCTAAACGAAGTCGCCTTGACCCTCCAGGCTCTTTTTCGGACGTTACCTGCAGCCTCAATGTACCCCACCTGCCGACGAAACGCACCATTTCAACTGCCGAAGCAAAGTTTATTGTGCTGGACCGCTTGAGCACTGTGTTTCAAAGCCATCTTCAAGTGTACACAGACGGTTCGGTGTGCGCACAAACAGATAGCTGTGCAGCGGCATTCTGCATACCATCCCTTGATGTGTCATCGTCTGGCTGACTGAATCGCGTAGTTTCCTCTACAACAGTAGAAAGCGCCGCAATCACCGCGGCTTTGCGGAAACTACGGGCCTTTTCTGCACGAGATGTCGTGGTGCTGACGGATTCCAAGTCAGCATTACAGAGATTACATCGGGGCCTACCTCTAGAGAAACTTACAAGGCAGTCTCTAGCACTGATTGACGACCTAACGAGCAAAGGATGTAACATAAGGTTTCAGTGGATTCCATCACACGTAGGAATTGATGGAAACGAGGAAGCTGACGCCCTTGCACGCCTAGCGCTGACATGTGTCCCAAAAGTGAAAGCTCCAAAAGTTTTTCAAAACCCTAAAGGTGCAATCCGCCTTCACTTTAGAGAGATGCACAAGAATCCACACGAATCCTGTGTGACTCATGGATTTACACGCGAACAAGCGACGCTTTTATGCCGCATCAGGACCGACTCCGCGTACACCCCAGCTTGGTTATTCAAGACTGGGCTTCGCGCTTCTCCACTCTGTGTTTTCTGTGGTGACATTGGCGACATCGAACATTTCATTTGGCTATGCCCGCAGTTTGACACAGAAAGAAAAGCGATGGTCGACAACCTACAAAGGAGTGGTCTTACGCACAGTACCTTTGAAGACGTTGTTTTCCCCGGAGGGCCCGCGGCATTCATGAAGAGAGCGCAACGACTGCTGATAGCCTTCCTGCGAGACACGGGGCTCACCGACACCTGGTGACACACCCCTGATCTCAACTCGAAGGAGAATCAGGTGGAACAATTGCCGGCTATGTATGCCAGGTTAACCCCGCCTGCTTAAACATCACCACCACCACCTCTATTAGATGCTGGATGTGATTCTTCTACTGCGTGTCACCAGCGGCCACTGCGACCACCTTCTGCCGGAACATCTCTCGCTGTCTCTAACGCATTTATACATGAACCGCGCCCTGCTGTATAGCCCAGACCCACCGTCATCACTGGATGATCTCCACGTCGATGTTAATTGCGTATCACTAGCCTTCCTGCCTTCTTATGGAGATAGATACGTGCGTGTCGCTCAAGTATATGCTTGTGAGCGTAAAATGTTTTAACAGTTAAAGCGACTGTCATAGTTGAGAAAGAGTCCTATTGGCATCGACTACTTGTCTAACGTATCGCTGAGACAGAAAGATCACCTGGTAACAACGGCAGTGTATTGTAGGGAGCAGATGATGGCCTGCCAATTATCGTGAAATTGTAATCTGTTCGCAGTAAATACGAAAATCTAAATCCTGGGAAAGTCGATTTTCATGTTTGCTGTGAACACCCACCATAAAGTAGAATTTCTTTTTTTTTTTATGTTCCAGAAATCAAAAAAAAAAAAAAAGAAAAGGAAACAAAGTGAGACATCACTTAGCGTGCACTGACCCTATTATTAGGTCGCCGGGAAAGCAAAAAGTGTTCATTGTATCAGCGCCGTCACAGTATTGGTGCCCATTCCCGTTTATGGACACTGCCTAAACACAGGTAGTTGACGCTCGTACTAATTTCAAGTAAAATGCAAGTTAATGAGGTTATCAATGGTTGGGGCTTAATCTGAACTGATGAAATAAAGCGCGTTATGACGTAAAGATATTCAAAACCGTTTCTGTTCCATTTCTGCAATCAGCCCTCCACGGTTGGTCAAAATTTTAGCAAGCCAGCCCCACTTCGCCTGTCCGTCGCGTAACTTCATGAAAACCTCTAATATGACACTTAACTACTGATTACGCATGATCATAAAGAGCAAAATAAAACACTTATCTTTCCGATTCTACGCCTTTCTCACCATTAGCCTTCCGTGATTGGTCAAAATATTTTTGGATTGCGCCCACTTGGCTTGTCTGGCAAGCGGCGTCACAAATACAAAGGGGTAAGGCGTGTAAACACGGACACAAGATGAGCGGACAACACGAACCCACTTGGCGTTCGTGTTGTCCACTTCTCTTGTGTCCGTGTCTGCACACCTTACCCCTTCCTTGCATTATGAATCCTTACCAACTAGCTCAGCCTTCTGTCGTTCTAAGGCGTCACAAAACCGCGAAAACTCACACGTCAAAGTGTCGTATACACATTAACGATACGTTACATGCCGACCAAAAGTGACTTTTCTTTTTCTCGGAATAGCCGGAGACTGCGCCATTCCGAAAGGAATAGAGATTGTCTACCCACGATCACTTTGGCACTGGGTACTTCGAGCTGCTGTTTGCGTATAATATATTTGCGTATAATAAATCTTTTTGTGCGGCAATGTGACGTTGTCGAGCCCTTTCGGCACGCACGTGACATCGCTCTGCCAACTCTTAATTGGCGAGGACCCATTTTAGGCGGCATTTTTAACCTTCCGTTTCACTCCGCCGCGTTTTTCGACCAGCCACCACAAGCTAAGCAAGGGGAAGCGGGCCAATTGCAGATGCCGGCACAAGCCTCCTCATCAGGTTATCTACGTTCACCGCGCTAGCTCTACCCCGCTGAAACCCTCTCCCCTTTTGCAGGCTTCTCGCCTCTGGTAAGCCAGTTTGATTAGAAAAACCTGCCAGGGTAGACGATGTCGTTCGTTTTGAAAGCAAACAAAAGTGGCCTCCTGTATATGGAGAGAGTATTTGGTTGGGCGGTTAAAACAACGCTGTGGTTCGTCGCTCGATCCTTGCGTCGGAAGTTGCGTAAATTCAGGGGTTTGGAATAAAAACCGATTGGAATAGTTTTGCGTTATATATGGTTCCAGCACACAGATACACTGTGTTGTTCCAGTTTTGTCAAAAACATCGGAAGCCGTTCGAATCAGTCTCGTGCTCTTTATTCCCTGCGCATTTAGTACGAGCCCAATTGCACAAAGAGGTGACGTTGTCTTCGCTTTCTGGGAGGAATTTGTTCACGTTGCCCGCATCATCAACGTACCGCCGCCCGCGTATGACACAACGAATGTTTCATTCCGTGTGCCATCACAAAGAAAATACAGCACCGGACAAACGCCCACTCCGAACTTTTCGCTGGTGAACATCAGTAGTGTTCGCTGTTCAGGATGAACACGACGACAAAAAATGAGCGACAAGCAAGGAAACGTGCCTAGTGCCGTGTTTCGTCCTTGTTTAGGCGTTGCGTTCGTCCTGCGCTACAGTTATCTATATATTCAGGTCTTAACGCGCTCAAAATATCCACCAATCTGGTCAAAAATTTTTCCTAACGCTCGCAATGGACTATCCGGGCATTGTTGCTTGTTTGCCCGCTAAGTCGATATGGTTGGAACACTAGCTGAGATTTGAAATATTGCGAATGAGTGAAATAATCAAAATTAAGGGCTCTTTTGGCAGCCATTGCCAGTTTCGTGGAGGTGTCTGCCACTGCTGTAAAAATTTGCCCGGATACCATATTTCTTTATAACCTATATTTCGTTGTAGGCAACTTTCCTTATTGTTTTACTTTTCCTCTTCCTCGTGAGGTAGTGTATGCCAGTGTCATTAGAAATGAAAGGATCAGCGCTTTCATGCACCCGTTGACATCGGCACTGGAGCAGCGCTGGAAACAGAGCAAATAACTAAGCTCATAGGAATAGCTCGAAACCAGCCGTCAACATGTGCGGCACTCCGTAGAAGCATATGAAGTCGCTCAGAGATGCGTGGAGCAATTTTCTACAGCGATGTTTCGCCCTCAGAGCGGTGTCACTGAAATCAAGATGGGCGCTTAACACAAAGTGGTACTGTTGTTTTTGCTGCTGCAAGTGGCAGAGTGGTTGGTTTCATCCCCGTGCCTTTTATTCGTGTGCATTCTGTGCATCGGGGAAGGCTCATTGCTTTGGTCTTCAGGCTGCGATATCATCGTCGCCGAACAGAAAGATCCCCCTTACGCATGTACGTAGCGAATGGGTGGTTCGTTTTTTTTTTCGCTGTTACAAGGCACGAAGGAACTCGTGTCTTTATCTCTCTTCTGGCTGAGTTCTCTCGTGCAAAAAAAAAAAGAAGAGCGTCCCCCCCCCCCCCAAAAAAAAAACGTTAGACAAACTTAACTTGTTATTGGCACCATACGGAAGGAGATACGCCACCAAGGAAGGGAACATGATCGTCGCCGCTCTGGAAAGACCATGTGGCGAACATGCGTGGTGCTTTGAAACAACAGCGCCCACACACCAGCGAGGGACGGAGAAAAATATATATATGTATGGCGAAGAATGGCGTCACGCATCGGTTACTGGTCCTTTGCAACGGCTCTTTGAGACACTACACGCCCCCCTCGTTCTTACAGCCGACGCAAAACACATAATAAAAAATACAATACGAAATAAATGCAAGGAAGGGAACATTTTCCCTTTTTTTTTCACCTCACACACTTCCAACTCCCGATGTACTGGTAGTTACACATGTAGAGGCTCAGCATGTCGCCTTGTTTGTGAAACAAGCGTGACTCTGCAAACGGGCCGCGTTCCAGAGGTCCAACTGTCACCCTCGGCGGGTTCACTTCCGCGGGGTGGGCTCGCAGCATGAGTCGAAAGCACTGGGCGCTTGGCTGCATGTACTGTCTAGCAGGTCATGTGTGGTTCCTACTCCGATGATTGAAGGCGGCGCGCGCCTTCTCTTCGCGGCAATATTCGTTGGAAGAACTCGCCGCCGCCGTAGATTATTAGTGTTTGAGCCGTTGCGCTGCTGAGCACGAGTTCGCGGTTTTAAGCTCACCGGCGGCGACCGTGTTCAGGTTCAGGTAGAATGTGAAAACGCCCGTGCACCGTTAAGGAACCCTAGGTGGTCAAAACTAACACCTCATAATCCACTGAACAGTTTCGGGACGTTGAACTGCACAATTTAGTTTAATTCGTTGTCGAAGTGGCTTCCACTCTCACTCACGGCTTGACTGTGGAAATGAGGCATTCTGACTTAGTCTTCTTTTGTTTTTTCGACGTTGCCTCCTCGGAAAGTTGGGTAGATGCGAGATTTATTAAGCGCCTTGCTCCGCGCACCTTGCACTTATCCGTGTCCTCTGTCTCTGCAGCGAATGTATTCGACAATAGTTATGCAGAACGCAGTGCATGGTGAATTTATTTTGAATGAAACATTACCTCGCGCGTGTGTCCTTGTGAACTGCGATATAACCCGCTACGGTAGCTTAGTGGCTGTGGGGTTGCGCTGCTAGGGTCGAGTTCTCGGGTCTTATTATTGGGCATGGAGGCCGCATTTAGATGGTGGTGAAATGGCCAACGCTCATGGGCTTAGTTTAAGGTGCTTGTTGAGGAACCCCATCTGGTGAGAATTATTCTGCAGTCCGCCGTTAGGGAGCGCCTCATAATCCGATCGTGGTTCTTTGGCCCGTAAAATCCCGTAAATTTTTTTAACTGCGATATAATTTCGGTTGCACTCTGGCTTCACGACTGCACTACAGCCGCACATGTAAAAGGAAAAAAAATAACTTGTCGTCCCCCTTTCGGTATATAGCACGTAACCTCCTCCGTCTTACGACTTTCCACGTAACGAATTCATCATAGCAGCACTCACTGTCAATTCTTTCTCGTCGCCCTTTCTTTCGCCCTTCCCCGTTATTTATGTGCGCAGTCGACTGACATAAAGCTTTCAGTTTGAGTCACCCTGCATTTCCGCTCCAGTGAAAGAACGGCTCTTTGCGCGTTGTCACGATGCAACAGTGGCGCCCCGCCTTAGACCAGAGAGCTAGTGACGCCACCCCCGCACATGGAGTGTCAATGAAGGCGTACCACCGGGTACCGTCAACTTTCAAGACTCTAATAACGGAAGGTAGAACGCATTCTCCCTGAGAAGCAGGATGAAGCACAATTTTGCATTATGACAAGCTGTTTGAACGAGTCTGAGCAAAATATGGCGCGGTTGTGACGAGAGGCGTTAAAATACGGACCGTGCAAGCGCTGCTGGGGAGAGTACCATCATGAAACATGAAATAATGTACTGCTAGTGGTCTGCACAGAAGTGCAGTCTTCTATTGCACCATCATTCACGAATATGGTGACTGAGTTTCAAGGCGTCTTCAGAATATTTACACTCTTCTGAAGACGCCTCGAAGCTCAGCCACCCAGTGACCAAATGACCCAGTTGGTCACTGAGACAAAGATTATTGGCAGAAGCAGAGATACAAAGGCACGTGGAGGTTTTTGATGCATTCCATATAAAGAAGAGAGAAAAAAAAATGTGTTAGGGATACTTCTGTGACCCCCTTTAAAAGCGAAATGTCCTAACTTGAACGGTTTCGCAGATGATGCATTGTGGTCCTTGGGCGCATGTCTGATTTTCCTTACATTTGCTAATTTTTCACTGAATAAAGGTAGATGAAGTTGGCTTTTGTCCTGTGTCGTTCTCCCGCTCGTGATCGTCTTAGTTGGCGCTGTTCTTTCCTAGTTCACGAAACCGAGTGGCCCGATTTTTATTAGTCATATTATAAAAAGCGAACTATAACAATGACTCCAAGGACTGCACAGGGGAAATTATCTGTTCGTATTGGAATTAAACAAATGGTACTTAAATGGGCATGAAAGCGTATGAAATAACAACTGGCCACAGGTGGGATGCGAACCCCCGTCTTGGCATTATGCGTACGATGCTCTTCCCCATTGTGCTGCCACGGCGCCGTTTTCCCATCCCCTTCTTTCTATATATATATATATATATTCATTCGGCTATCTATAACTTACGAACATAAGACAAAAAAATGGGCCATTCTTCAAAACTAACATTTCTGAAACCAACGATCCAGGTCACCTGCGATCTTAGCGAACTTTCTACATTCGCGTTTTTACCACAGCTATCAGCATTCCATATCGCCGAGGAGGCTGCGCTATCTGCTGCCGCTGTAGTTACATTTCAGCGACGTTTTTCTAGGCCACTGGGCGCCGAAAGAAAGAACAAGAGCAGCCCTTCGTTTAAGAATAGATTCACAGATGTGCCTTACAGAGGACGACGCTGGGCAAATCTATATTTTCTGTCTGTATGTACAGCACGGAATGATCAAAACAACGGCCAACAAATTTGCCTCCTGCTGAATATCAGCGGCCACCGGCCGCCCGGCTCCACCCACTGTGCTCGGCAGACGCCAGGGCAACTACAGCCGTGCTATTCTGACTCCAGGCGGGCGATTCTTCAAAGCAGTCGCCGTTATCGGGCGTCGGAACCCAGCGGATGATCTCCATTGCACAGGCGTCGTGGCGCCTCGCCCTTCGAGGGGAGAAGTGCGGTTTTGTTTCCCGCGGGCTTTCCCGTTCCACGAAAGCTGCGACCGTTGCTTTTTATTACCTCTGTATCGCACGCTCTGTGTGCTCGCTCCGGCGCGTCCCCTCTTTGGGTATACACACGGCACTCTGGCTTGGTTTCACTGTTTCTGGCGAGCTTTCCGGTCCTTCGCTTTTCTTTGCTATACGTATGTATATGTGTATCTGTATATTGTTTTGTGGGCGGCTTGGACCCCGAGAGGAACAAACACATGAGACAGGAAGGCCCAATTCGCGTCGCGGACGCAAAAACACGCGTGCGCCCTCTTTGCCAGATTATCCGTGCTGCCAACCGATAAAGAAATTTATAGCGCCCCAATGGAATTTCAGATTAACACAACGCAGGCCCGAACCAGCCGCTCCCTTGCCTTATCTAGTCTTGTAGGCCCTCTGGCGGAAGATGCTGCCCCTCCGCGATGAGCCCCTCCTGCAATGTACGTCAAAAACTCTGCCTTATGCGGACATAAAAAGAACACAAGAATCTAAACAAACGAGCGAGAAAGATGAGGAGAAATAGACGGAAAGACAGGGAGGTTAGCCAGTTCTCGGACGTTTACGACAATTATACCTCTTGTGCGTTCGTTTAGTCCTCGCCTGCTCGTTACTGGCACTAAGTGTGGCACAATTTGTCAGTAGTGGCACTCTCTTCGACATCTTTGATTATGGAACGACTATGCACCCTGGTGCGTTTGCTGATAAGGGCAGATATAATAAAGAAAACGCTGACATCGAAAGTGAAGTGGTCGGAACAAAACCGGGGGAGAACGACCGTGTGTGTGTGTGTGTGTGTGTGTGTGTGTGTGTGTGTGTGTGTGTGTGTGTGTGTGTGTGTGTGTGTGTGTGTGTGTGTGTGTGTGTGTGTGTGTGTGTGTGTGTGTGTGTGTGTGTGTGTGTGTGTGTGTGTGTGTGTGTGTGCGTGTGCGTGCGTGCGCGTCTGTCTGTCTGTCTGTCTCTGTGCGTGCGTGCGTGCGCGATGCGCTCGTAGAAGGATTTCGCAGTACGCATGAAGCATTTCCCAGGACCCCGTATGTTGACATAGCGGAATAAGGGCTAGAAATCTCGAATAGTCGTCATAAAGTATGGTTGTGCTCTTTGACCTTATTACGATCTGTTACGGGTCAAGCGACCTGCTTGAACGACTGTGATACTCCTACCCGCCGTGGTTGCTCAATGGCTATGGTGTGGGGCTGCTGAACACGAGGTCCCGGGATCGAATCCCGGCCGCGGCGGCCGCATTTCGATGGGGGCGAAAACACCCCTGCGAAAACACCCGTGTACTTAGATTTAGGTGCACGTTACAGAACCCCAGGTGGTCGAATTTTCAGGAGTCCTCCACTACGGCGTGCCTCATAATCAGAAAGTGGTTTTGGCACGTAAAACCCCATAATTTAATTTTTTTTGGTGATAATCTTGCCTTCTTTCTTGTGTGTTTCATTTTTCTTTTCCCTTTCCCACTCTTTTCTTGTGTGGGCACTTTTTCTTCTTTATTTAAAATATGCTTCTGTGTCCCCTTACCCTTTTCCCAGTGCAGGGTAGCAAACTGTATATTTATCTTTCAGATAAGCTTCCCACCATTCTCATCCCTTTTATCGCTCTCTCTAGTGCGTAGCTCGGGGCATGACCGCCTCTTGACAGGAAACTCAAGCGGAAACACTGGTCTACAAAACAGCGCAGTATACGATTATTTCAGCAGGAGCCGCAATTATTAATACAGATACGTACGCATCATACCACAGTTGTCGTCGTCAATAATGCATACTGCCACCTAAATATTAGTAGACGCGGAAAGCGCGTGAGTTTGGGAGTATCGAATTCCTAGCGGCTGCGAACCTGGTGCTTTCTATAACAAAACGTGAGAAGTAAATTCGATAATTATATTTAAGGCAATAGACCCCTAGTGGGGCTCGGTGGCTATGACGTCCTATACTGTCGCGTGCGATGTCACGACTTTTCCAACCACGACGACTACATTTTTATAGAAAGGGAACGCGAGAAATGTTGTGTGCTTAGATCTGGATGCTAGCAGATGGTATTTAAGATACTCCAGTCGATATTCCACAGCTTCAGCGCTGCTTTCTCGCGGAAAGAAAGAAAGAAAGAGAAAGAAAGAAAGGAAGAAAGAAAGAAAGAAAGAAGGAAAGAAAGAAAGAAAGAAAGAAAGAAAGAAAGAAAGAAAGAAAGAAATGTTCAACTAAACACAGACAGCAAGTGAATAAACGAAATAAGTTCACGTGTTGTGTTGTTTTCTGATTTGTTATACATTAATGGTCTGAGTGCTTTCTATGACCCAGATTACCCTCCTTTATTGTGTGCTTGGGATTCGTATTTTTTTTTGTACACTTCTGATTATTATTAGTACTACGATAATCTTATTGGCCTTGTATAATTATTTTTTGTGATCATTGTTTATCAGTTCCCGTTTTATTTTTGACTTATTACTCACTTATTACATCTGTATGCGTTACTGCACCCCCCCCTCCTATGTAATACCCTCCTGCGAGAGGACCTTTAGGGGTATTCTGAATAAAAAAATAAATAATGAATTCCACCCGGTCAAAACAGGCTTCTTAAATGCTGAGCTTGCTCAGCAAAGTGAAGGCTCCAGTTAGCTCGATACGAACTACCAGCAACCCTATAACTGACTATCCCGATTTCTCATATTGCAAAGTGATCGATGCAGGAAATATTTCCTCCCCTCTCTAGGACTACGATTGCGAGCACCTAGCTGCCCACTATTTAGGTAGGAATAAATGTCCAGAAAATGCGATAGCTACACACTTCACTGCTAACTGCCATTTGTATTCAGAACGTTTTCATTAACGGTTCTGTAAAAGCTGCCAGGTTCTGAAAATGATACCAGCATTCCAGTCTGTTGACTAGGGAAGGCCATTGTGGGCTGCTTTTTTGGTTCACTCCACGTTGCTTTTTTATACCGTGAAACCGAGAGGGGGGAGGGTACGTAGGCTTTGTTTTCTTTACGCACCTACTTCTCAATATCGATGTCCGACAGAATAATTAAGAAAGAAGATTACAAATACAAAATGCTGATAAAAAGATAAGAATTAGTTCCCACGATGTTCGACATGACAGTGAAGAAGGGGACAGATACATACATATGGTTGAGGACGTAAGGAAGTGAATAAAATAGGTATTCTACAAAGGGCAGCAAAAGGGAAAAACAAAAAGCATAGATTGCTATGGTACTATAATAATGCCAGAACGGGGTCCCCTGGCCTCTCACACGGCCTGTGTTTCCTCCGTTTAGATCCAGTTCCCCGTTCAGGCAGAACATTCAGCGCAGACCTTTCATGCTCGTATGTTCTTTTATTTCGTAATAGTTCTTCACCTTGCCTTGTAGACTTGCCTATAGACAGATAAGTGAACCGTCGGTTTGTTTACTGCGCACGGTGCACCGTCCATTGTACGTACACACATTTTCGGTACTTGTTCAACAGCCATGCCATCACTTCGAGGTTAAAGGCTTTTTTCTTTCTTGGGGGGGGGGGGGGGGGGACAAGAGAACCGACCGATAGATCGATCTGCAGTCGCTCTGTCAAAGCAGTCAGGAAGACGCAGCCGCTGTCAGAACCATCGTCGCACGACGGTTGCACTGGATCCATAAAACATCGAACGCACTGGGACGGCAGAAAGAAAAGGACGTCGGAAAGCTTCTACCAAGTTGCTCCTAAGGTTTGTTGCACTTCACTGTGTGAGGTGGCAGGGAAACCGAAGGAAAGAGTGATAACATATGATGCATGCACATACACAAAGCATTCTTTGCGAGGACGCCATGCAGCGTGGAACCGCTGTAGCGAGCTTCAAATTTGGTGCTATCCTATGTGCATGAGTAGACACGGCAATTACAGGTCGTAAGGACACAAGCCCTAATCTCGACTAAATTTGTTAAACGAGTAATATTCAGTCAAAATTAACGCTCCCGTTTCGTTCTTCCTGACAGCGTTCGTGGTTTTGCGCTAGAAACTAAGAAGTTGTTAAAATAGCAAATCATAAGCTCTAATCCTATCAAGTCAATTGTTCAACTCCAATTTCGGCGCTCCTGCAGGTGGCTCACCAAGGCCCTTCTTCGTGGTGCGCCTTGGTGCGCTTCTATAAATTCACGTATAGTGACGCCCGTAACAACGCGCTCTTCCTGATCTACACATGTTAGGGAACCAAAAGTAAAGTGAGAAGGAGGTTTGGAGGTTGCGGGGAGCGTGGGGTTCCCCAATTCTATTTGAACACCTGCCACTCGGCGGGGGTGTCACACAGCGCGCCGTTCGGCCCCGTGTGTATGCTGACGAAGACTGACTGACAGCGACGAGGGGAGAATCTTTCTTGCCGCGGACAGCAGCAGCCTGAAAGGCTATACAATGACCCGCGCCCCGGCAGGGTGTACGAGGTGTCAGATTGCATGGAAGTTGCAGTTTCGATTGTGTTTGTATTCCCTAGGCTTGACGTGCACGCATTGGTTAGCGGGAAAACAAAAAAAAAACCTCGTTCGAACCCGGCTGCGACTCTCTGACAGACGCATACATGTACGCACAAAGCAGATGCGCCCAAGCGTGCACACCTGCGCGTATTTAAAAAAGAAAATGACCTAACATCGGGTTTAGCTATTACTTTTTATATCTGTGCCGTTACACTGAAATACTTTGAGTCCTTAAGGGTTGGGTATTGTGAAGAAAAAAAAGTATCTTGCGGGTTTTACCTGTCAAAATCATGATCTGGCTACGAGGAACGCCGTAGTGAGGAACTACGGATTAATTTTTACCTCCCGAGGTGTCTTAACGTGCACCCAAATCTACGTACACCAGCTTTCTTGCATGCCACTTCAGCATACTTGCGGCCGGTGTGGCAATGCTGCGCTTCATTTGACTCAAAGTATGCTGTCGAATGGATGCGAGCCCTCACCTGAAATAAAAGAGAGCATACTGTTCATACGACGTGCGTTGCAATGCAGTTTTTTTTTTTCACAAACGCCTACTCATTTCTAATTGGAATGACGGACAGTCGCAATTGCAGCACATGTGGTGTCGAAGAAACGACCAAACACACCCTGTGTGACTGCCCTACATACGAAGACGAGGAGAGTACCCTTCATACAGCAATGGAGCACTTACACGACCGTCCTTTCACCGAGAACATCTTTATCACGAAGATGCTAGTGCTTTTCTTGAAATGCACCAGCCTGTGTGACCATCTGTGACTGATTCAGTGGTGCACGCTTGTGTGCGCAACAGTGGAGAATGTGACCTTCTTTCTTCCTTCTCCTCTTTCAATCCCCTTTCCTGCTTCCCCAATGCAGGGTAGCTTACCAGGCTCAGCCTGGTTAACCTCCCTACATTTCCATTATGACTTATATATCTCTCTCTATCTTTATATGCTGCAATTGAAAGTCATGTTCATTGAACACCTAAAATAGCTTTATGTGTTTCTATGGGCTGCGAGCTTTAAAATAACATGTAAAGCTCACAGAATGTACTATTTTGTGTTATAAAGGCACTTTACTAATCAGTTTGCCTCGAAAGTAGTTAGCCTCGAAGTAAGGGAAGCGGAGAAATTATAACTAATTTTTTCGTAATGTATGCATGTTTTAGACAACACTGTCCGAGCAACCCTTGCTGACATTGATATATGATTGTTAATTTGGATCTCTGAATGCTCCTAGCCATGGAATCATATGTCATCTTTTGATTCTTTTCACCAGAACTACTCAGCTGAGCGTCCGTTTCCGGAATATTCACCTCTCTCATTAGAATCCCTCTAAGAGTCCCTGAAAGACCGCACAGAAAAGAAGACGGAAGCCCGATATCAGCGTCAGTGAATAAATTTTATCGGGCAGAGCACCTAAGCATGCCCATAAAATCTACCGGTAATGCGACAACTTTACTTATATATCTGCATTTGATCCCGGGTGTCAGCAAGTGTCACATCTCTTCCTCAACATCGAATGTATAAGCAGCGATTATGTCGTCAGAAGAGTATGCTCGGAGTTGTTAAGACTAAGTAAGAATCCATCGTAACGTCCCGCTTTATATATATCTTGGCACTGTGCATATCACTCCATAGACGACAAAAGCGAATGGCCCCCAATTCCTGCAATCGTTTCCACGCATCTACCAAGACCGTCCGGGCTGTCTTCCCGGTGCACCATATTTCAAGGTAAATGGCGGCCAGATTGTTATCAGGCCCTTAAATTGCCTTAGAGCAATGAGAATAACCTTTACGCCAAGAAGGGCTCCCCCCCCCCCCCCCCCCGTCAGACACCGTCGGAGCATCTTCACCGCCGCCTACAAGACTCGTAACGCGCGCAGCGCCGTCCAGACGTTTCCGCACCCCCGACCCCCTCCACCCCGCCCCATGCTGTACGCGATCTTCCTCGCCGATAACCTACCGGCTCCTTGCTAGAGCACAAAAGATACCTGGGAAATAGCGACGTGCCAGCAGCTCGTTTCTCTTGTCGCAGCGCTCGTTTCCTGGCGCACTTCATCTGGTGATCTCGCAAGCCAAGCACCGCGAGAAACGGGAGCAAGGCCCCAGTAGAGGCAGCTCCGGCAGTCTAGCTGCATTGCCTAACAGAGAAGCGCGTTCTGTACCATGCGGTGGTTTGGGGCGTTGTACAAACTATCTGTCATTACGTTTACTATACTCCGGTTTCCGTACGAAAAACAACACCGACAAGGAAAAGAAAGGATAACTACCCTTTACAGCGGTGCCTCTCGTGAAGAAATTGGTGTAGTAAACGGGAAATAAGCATAGCGCACTGAACGACGTCTTACCAATTTTAGTCCCAGTTGAAAGTTTAGTAAACTGTGCGCGGGTTTTCCTTTGCATAACCCCGAAGTAAAAGTGAGGCTAAACCATGTATTGTGCAATTCTAAATGCAGTTTAGAATACCCTTGGTTTATGGATTTTTTCATTGGCATTGTTTCGGGAGATGTTGGTGACAGGAAGCTTAGCTGACTAATCTTTTTTTTCTGGCCGGTAAATGCGCACAAAGATTGCGAATGTCACGAGCAGAAACCGACCATACTATAATTACCAGTTGCCTTCACCCAAAAAGTTCATGAAGACGTGACCCCTGCTGCAGAAATGATGTTCCTCATCCGCCGCCAAGGCTGTGAGTGGTGACGCTCGCTAACACTCCAAGGGTTAGCTCTAGCAGACAAACATACATAGCCCCAAACTGAATGGAAAACGGCGCCGCGTTAGCTGAAATGGCAAGAGCATCGCACGCATAATGGGAAAGGCGTGGGTTCATATCCCATCTGCGGCCTGTTGCTTTTTTCATCCACTTTGACATCCAGTTACTTATTCTTTCTTTAATTCAATTAATAGCTGCAGATAATTTCCCCTATGTAGTCCTTGGTGTCATTGCTTGTTGATTTCGTGTGACGTGACTAATAAGAAAAATCGGGCCCCTCAGTTCCCTTTCTTCTCGTCCATATATATATATATATATATATATATATATATATATAGAAGGAGAGCAAGAAATGTTTTTGGGCGCCGGAGGCAAGCTCCAGCAAGCCGGTTTATATTAGCACTAAACGGTAACCGACAATTGAGTGGAAGTGAGCACACTTTTCTTCTTCGTAAGGAACAGTGAATCAGCAATACGACTTCTGCATACATAATGTCGGCTCATAAGTCTCTCTAAAGTACGTAGACCTCGTAATGGTATACAGTGCGTGATATCAAATCAAAATAAATGCTTATTTCACCTCCGAAGATATAAAGGTAACAGCTACTTAGGAACACCTTGACAAATCCTAATCCCCCTTCAATGGTTTCAGTTATTTATTTATTTTTTTATACATTTGGCCTACGCCATCCTTGAGCTACTAGAGAAGTGCGCGTTAGTGTCACATAAATGACACAGAAGCCTCAAATGTGTCGTAGTTTTCACTGTTGTTCCCTCGACAAACAGGAAACATCGGCTTCATCCTAGTAGCGTCACTATACGCCATCTCACAGCATGCATTCACATGAACTTGAACTGCGGCACATTCTCGGCTTATCGCAAAGCACCACCTGAAATAGTTCAGCGGAAAGCCACAAGGTGGAGAGAAGTAATTATTAAAGGGAGGGAAAATGAGAAATCCACCCAAACGTAGCTAATTGCTACAAAGGAAACCCATACGCGTTCATCGAAAGAAAAGCTTCGCAGTTGAAGAAAAATTCCTCCTGGTCCGGGTCTCGAACCCGGGACCATCGCCTGTCCGGGGCAGCCGCTCTGCCATCTGAGCTAACCAGGCGGCTAGCAGATGGCAAGGTGAAGTCGAACTTAACAACTCGAAGCAAATGCAAGAGTTTGATGAAATAGTTCTGCGGAAACCCGCAAGGTGGAGAAAAGTAATTAATAAAGTGAAAATGAGACATCCACCCAAGCGTAGCTAATTGCTACAAAGGTTTCGAGTTGTTGATAAATTCGACTTCACCCTGCCATCTCCTAGCCGCTTGGTTAGCTCAGATGGTAGAGCGGCTGCCCCAGGAAGGCGGTGGTCCCGGGCTCGAGTCCCGGACCAGGACGAATTTTTCTTCAACTGTATGTCTTTTCTGTTGACGAACCCTTATGGGTTTCCTTTGTAGCAATTGCGACGATTCGGTGGATGTCTCATTTGCCCTTTACTAAAGCACTACTTGCGCGCTACTCGCCACTAAAGCGCTGCTGACGTTCTTGCGGGCCACGAACCTTAATGAAACTTTGTAAATATCTCTACAGTGTGTGTGTGTGTGTGTGTGTGTGTGTGTGTGTGTGTGTGTGTGTGTGTGTGTGTGTGTGTGTGTGTGTGTGTGTGTGTTAAGTGTTTATCGCTGTACATATTATAATCTTCAACTCGCATTTGGAGTAGCATGTCAGGAGAAACGCCAGCCTAACGTCTCCTGCATCTCATTAATGCTTGCTGCTGTCTCTGTCTCTCTCTCCCACATGAACTGGTATTTGCATTCCACTTTAACGTCTGTTGTGCGAACAATAATGTCGCCTGGTAATAAACTTGAAACATCCGCGCAGCTTACAAATAAATGTTACGTTGCAATAAAGTGTAGACCTGTGCGGCATATAAACATATACATTGCATGAGATTACACGTTGCATAGGTTGGAAATAAGGACTATTATACGTAGCGTGCTTGGTTGTTTAGCATTTATTCAATCGCTTCACGAAATTCACAAGTATCGCTGAGTGGGCGAGTTGGTACATCATGTATTTGTGTCTTACTTTAGCGCAACTCACTTAGAGTATAAAAGAAAAAAGACAGACAGGTGACAGGAGGAGCGTTCACTTCCAACTGGATTTATTCCATGACCCTATTGCGCATAATATGGTCCGCTCATAGCACATGTGACAAAAACAACTGAACCAACAACCTTACAAGAAGCACATAACTGCAGTTCACTCAACACGTGCTGACCGGTTAAGAAAGCCAAGTTCCTCGCCTGTTAAAGCTGAGGAGGGTCATTATGATATGGCATCAGCCACAGTGATATCGGGCATCACTTCATTATGGCTGCGTCCTATAATACCGCCCTTGTCGAATACTGGTTTTTGCATCTACGAGTGTTGCAATGCATGCCAAGGAACTCGTTCGATTAAATTTGGTTCTCAACATTGCAACCATGCTCCCTCCTAACCTGACCATATTACCAACAAAATAGTATTGGATCAGCGTGTTTATCTTTTTTTTTCCGTCCTTATCATGCAGTCACACTCCCGTGTGCACATCGTCAACGCCCCCCCCCCCCCTCCCCTTATACTTTGATGACGTCTTCTTCTCCAAATTCACATTGACAGAGCGTCTGCTCCGCGCGAGCGTCGCATCGCCCACTCGACGACCTTACGAGCTGTTGTCCCCCTGGCGGGGTGTTGGAAGGGGGCGGTGCGGATGGTGTCGGAGGGCACAGAAAGCGAGACACCCAATCAGGTGCGTGTGGTTCACGATAAGCATCTGCCCGCAGCTCCGACTTCAGAGTGACTGACTGAGCTGTGGGCTCCGTGCAGCAGAGTAGCAGTGTGGAAGGGGAGGGGGGAAGGGGGGGCATAGATTCGGCGTCGGGGGCCCACCGAGCGAAGCGAGCGTGCCTTATCCACGTTTCCGATCGGCGACCGGCGACAGGCGTGCATCTGTCGCCAGCCGCCGATCCGTCACGCCACGGGGACCGCCAGTCACGGGGCTAGGACAAACCAAGCCACGCGCCCTGGATGCGGGCTATGGGTCGCACGTGCGTCGTTACTATAGCTTCGTGAATGGACACACCGAATAAAAAAGTAAAAAGAATGAAACAATTTGAAAAACAAAACGTGAAGTGCGTGAATTTTGAGTGGAGCTGGAATGAGTGAGTCACCATTCGGCAGCACGTCGGTTTCCCAGACGTGAAGCTGCTTGTATTGTAGCTTCAAAGCAACGATGGCAGAAATAATCATGGAAACGGCGCTTGCTTTTTGTTGTGGGCCGCTGACGGGCATCCGCGAAACAGAAAAGTGAAGATTAAAAATTTTGGTGGCCTTCCCACCGGCCCACCAAATGCATCCGCCGGCCACGATCGCGTCGT
Source organism: Dermacentor variabilis (assembly GCF_050947875.1). Classification (NCBI taxonomy): domain Eukaryota; kingdom Metazoa; phylum Arthropoda; class Arachnida; order Ixodida; family Ixodidae; genus Dermacentor; species Dermacentor variabilis. The sequence goes on from NC_134572.1 coordinate 137,897,473, forward strand.
TTTGTCCGTAATACGTTACATCTATGAAAAGGTGCCTCGCAACGAGAGGCCTTCGGAGCTCCGTCGAGCAATGTTTTCAATAAAATTTGCTTACTTTCCATAATACTGTGTAACTTTTCTTTCCTCGAGCACAGGTTCAACGTGAAGGTCGCAAGTTCTCAAATCTCTGGTTGAATATAAACAATATCAGCAGTGATGATGCAGGGAAGCTACATGGTCACCATAAGTATGAAGAGTCGGCACAATTTTTAATAGCAAAATTAAAGGTTTAAGATGACTGCGCAAGACCCTTGAATTGTATTATACAGTTTTGCTGCGTGTAACGTACGGTGATTTACGCAACCAAAACAGACTTGTGCCAACCAAATGTGAAAGTACAGCTAATCAGACATGAGTCGGGCTTTGACGAATGGAGACGTAGAAGACGTGTTCAATTCTTGAGCACGTATAAGTTACCTGTTGGCGCGAGCGAATATTCCCATGTGTAGTTCTGACTTCGTTTTTGAAATCTGGAGTTCGTACTGTGCAGTCGACATCACCACAGTATTTCGTCGTATATATACCGCGTGCGTCCCAGCGAACGTTAGCCAAGCTTTTCAACGAAAAAAAAGTTAATAACAAAACAATGTGCAAAATGCAATTATAAAACCATCGGTGTACAGTTGTCAGAGGTCTCGCGACTGAACACATGGGGCCATAAGATCGTGTATTGCACCGTGCACCGCGCTTTTTTAATAACAGAATAACGTGGGTGCGTGTTTGTGGGGGGCGTGTGTGTGTGTGTGTGTGTGTGTGTGTGTGTGTGTGTGTGTGTGTGTGTGTGTGTGTGTGTGTGTGTGTGTGTGTGTGTGTGTGTGTGTGTGTGTGTGTGTGTGTGTGTGTGTGTGTGTGTGTGTGTGTGTGTGTGTGTGTGTGTGTGTGTGTGTGTGTGTGTGTGTGTGCATGGAGAGAGAGATGAGAAAACGTGTTAGTTGTCGAGCCAAGCGAGAAAAAGCGTGAAAGCCAGGTTGACACGGCTCACTGCTTCGCAGTTTACATTCTAACGTCCTCAGAGTATCGATGTCTTCTCATGGCGCTGTCAGCGCCAGTGGTGCGTGAGCAGATAAATTTGCTAGTTCATGTAGCGTGAACTGACAGCCTGTCATCGTAGCTCACGATAAACAGGCTGTCAGCGTCCTGAACTGATAACCAGAGAGAGAGAGAGAGAGAGAGAGAAAGCGAGATGAGCGCCTTATTGTTCTCGTACAGCAGGTAACATCATAGCCCGGCGTGGCGCACATGGGTATCCGTACCGGAAGGTGGGCTCTTTTACTTTTTTCTTTATATCTTAAGTGAAGACAAGAGCACTTGGCACTGAGGCAATACTGAGATAAAGAATCATGCAGATCCAACGCACATGCTGGAATCTATGTGAATCGAACCTTTCGTGAAGCGGTTACCTAAATGCTATAAAGCTGAATTCGATGCGTACAATTATCTTTACTGGACAACTTGAGTTTGCTTGGAGAGGCCCTCGTGCTGTAATGAACATGGAGATTATTATTATTATTATTATTATTATTATTATTATTATTATTATTATTATTATTATTATTATTATTATTATTATTATTCGGCAAGCCAGCAACTGCGGTCAGGGAAGCCCAAAACGGTTCCGTTATAGAGCCCCTCTATGACGGTTAGAGCCCTCCAAAGTGCTTTAGGTTCGTGAGAAAGCGTCGCTTTAAAGAAGCAAGCATGATTCATCGCTCGAAGGCATGTTATGCATTGGGCTCGCACTCAAATGCGGCTTAAACTGCACACGAGAGACGGCAAGAATGTGGTTTGCAGTCGGCTGCTCGCAAACGCGGGTACATCTCATAACTGCGCTCTGGTTCCGTTTCGCGCATTCTTCGCGTTATCTATTCGGCGTTCACGAAAATCCACGTAGGAATGAAAATTCGGAAAAACGCAGAAACCCACTTTGGAAGGCGGAATGTCTGTACTGTATCTAATGCCAAAAAAAAAAATGAACCGCGCAATTAAATAACGCTGCCTGAAACGAAGGGACCAAGCTGCAGGGGGGAAAGTGACACGCCGCTGACAACTACACCTCTTGCCTGGGTGGGACCAGTAAAGAGATCTTCCGCTTCTCGGATGCATAAAAAGCTTCCAAAGACCAAAGTAAAAGCGCTGGTCCGGAAAGAAGAGACGCAAGGAGGGTCTTGCTTGCCATTTCGGCAGTTGGTGGCACGTCCAGAGCCGACTGTAAACGATTCGTTTTGTTACTCCAGGTGCGTCAATACGTCACGACGTTTTCAAGCGGTGCTACGGACGATGAATATACTATGGCACGAGACGGTCGGTGAGCGTTACTGCTCTGCTGGAAATACGGGGAACTTTTCCGGTTCTTCGTGACTTTGTTTCGTAGCGGAAGGTGATGCTCTGATCAACGTGCACCGTCATCCTCCCTTTAAAAGGGCGTCCATTTGATGCAGCAAGTGGCAGTTGGTGGCGCGTCGAGAGCCGGCACTAAACGATTCACCTTGTTACTGCATCGATATTACACATCGATTAGCGACAGCGACTTGCCAATTTTAATCAAACCTGCCACAGATGCCTTACTACAAGCTCGGCGCCTTGGCCAGTCGACCTGGGTCAGGCTCGTGTTTAAGGGTGACTGCCTACCATCACATGTAAAGTTCGACCACTTTCAACATGTGGTACGACCTTTCGTACCCAAGCCACTTCAGTGCAGAAGGTGTCAAAGAATTGGACATGTGAGTGCTGTCTGCCGAAATACAGCGACATGCCCATGATGTTCCGAACAACACGACACTGACTCTTGCCGTGCAACAGAGTTCAAGTGCCCAAATTGTCAAGGCTCGCACGCCGCATCCTCAATAGACTGTCCACGCCTAAAGAAAGAGAAGAAAATCTTGCGAAAAATGGCCAGACACGAATCATCGCACAGAGATGCTTCTGCAACGATAAGGCGGCAACGCTCCCGGAAACCAATGTCTACGAAATCCTCTTCCGGGTTAAGGGAAAAATCTCGTCCGGCAACGCCGCCTCCTGTTCCATCTGTCCCCAGTAAGAGCACGAATGTCAACGATAAAGGCGGCCCTGCTACTCCTGCTTCATCAAGGGAGGAGTGGCCAGCACTGCCGAAGACATGCCACGCACGCGCCAGAGCCACAGCACATGACTCGCCACTTAACGTCAAATGTCACTTCAGTTGACCAAATGCGAGACAAGGATTGACAAGTGATTGTTATGCTCAAATCCCTCACGAATGTCATGCGTCAACATGGACACTCCGGCTGCTTGTAGCGCACTGTAAGTGCTGGACGCGCTGACTCCAGCACTTGAAAACATCGCATAGCACCATGGCCCGTCCCTCGCTGCCCTTCCGAAAGGAAGTCTAGAAAGCATGTCTATTGCAGTGGAATGCCCGTGGTCTCAAATCGAGAATTTCAGATTTCAGACACTATGTCTTCGAAAACCGATTTCCCATCCTCTTAATTTGCAAACCGAACATGCAGAATGTTATACGGATTTCTGGCTATGAAGCATTGATGTCTTGTACCTGTGGTGATGTAAGCAAAGTAATTGTATATAGTAGATGTGATCTGACATACGTGCTTCACCCAGTCCCGCCTCACGACGACAACCAGTACGTTTGTTCAATTGTGAAAATAAATAAGCTTATGTTCACAGTTGAGTTGAGTTGAGTGGTTGTAGGCTACTGGTGGGACTACCCTTGCAGTAGCTGCCGGCAACTGCTCCACCGTAGCGACACTTAATATACATAAATCATATAAATCAGACACAGACCTCACAACTACAGATAGTCACTCCTAAGTTCACCATGTGGAGGCCAAATCCGTGTCCTGCAGGTAATTTAAAAGAAAGCGAGAAACCTCCTTCCTATCTAACTGGTTCCCGCGCGGGAAAACAATGTCCTGAAGAGAACTGTGGGGAATTCCTGTCTTCTTGAGGGACCCGAATAACACACTCCTTTCCGCGTTATACAGAGTACAGCACATAAGGTAATGTTCTATGTCACCGCACACACCACACGTTGAACGTAATGGAGACAACGCCAGGCCAGTCTTATACATCCGCGCAGGAGTACTAGCAGAGTCCGTGCGAATGCGGAGCAGTAAAGTGGCTTGGTTTCTTTTGAGACCCTTGGTCACACATGACTTGTGAGGTGAGCTCCACAAAGCACTGAAGTGGCACGACACCGCTTCTCTGAAGAGTCTCTTGTCCTCTTCAGGTACTTTTCTAAAAGGATTCCCAGACAGCGCTCTATGGGCGAGGCTGTCCGCCATCTCGTTGCCTATGCTACCTATGTGCGAGGGCACCCATTTGAATCGTATGGAGAAGCCTTTGATATGGAGATTGTGCACCGAGCGTAGGTAGTTTAGACATAAAGTATCAGTAGGGACACCGTGCTCTAACCTTTGAAGGGCGGATTTCGAATCTGTAAGAATGACAACAGGTTGAGGCGTACAAAACTGTAGCTTTTTGAGAGCTGCCTCAATGGCGACGCTTTCGGCCGTTGTGGAGGACTTGACTGCTGTGAAGCGAACCGACCAATCATACTTCAAAGAGCGAATGTGAAAAACAGCTGCAATAGATCCTCCGACCTTGTCCACAGAGCCATCAGTAAAAATTTGAAGATGACGTGCATATTCAGTTTCAAGATGTTCCAGTACGACCGACCGCGTTGCCGCCAAAGGAGGACTCCGCTTAGCACGAACGTGAGGAATCGTCAACGAACAATCGAAGCTCGCGAAAGACCAAGGTGGCTTCAACCTCTTAGTTCGACCTCTAGCGTCAAGACCCATTTAACCAAGAGTATTAAGGGCCAAGTACGCTCGGGACTAAGATCTCTTTCAAAGGCACTGTAGAAGGGCTCGCCCGGCTATCGTCTGTTTGAGGCGGCCAATTTGCATCAATAACCTTTGTGAAGCGACTGGGCTAACAGGTCTCGATAGAGACTCATAAACTACTGTATTGTTAGGAGCAGTCTGCAGAACGCCAAGAGCCTTCCTTAGGCTTTTTCTGTGCAAAGCCTCAAGTCGTTCCAGCTATGATAGTGAGGGGAAATTAAAGGGAGCTGGTACATTATTCGACTCGTCACTAGTGCATCGCGTAGCCTGATCATTGAAGAATGATGATTTCCCCATTGCTTCCTTGCAACTCTACGGATCACATTGAGACGCGGAGACACTGATGTCACAATAGAGTCCACAGCTCGTCGCCACTGTAGACGGTAGTCAATAATGACGCCCAAAAAGCGCTTGTGCTTCAATTGACGAAGGCAAGATTGATCAAGGTCTACCTTCAGCCGCGCATACCGTCTTCCTCTACCTGGAAACATGATGAAGCCAGATTTTTCCACCGAGAGAGTCAACCCAACTCCTTGAAGGTAATTTTGAACTGAAAGTAATGCCTGTCGAGATATCAGAGCTAAACGCTTGTGTTGATATCCGCTTAACCAAATACAGATGTCGCCCACATATATCGACCTATGGATATGCCTGCAATGTTTTTGCACTTCAGCGGGAAGGCCAGCCACTACAACATCAAACAGCGTCGGGGAAAGAACACTTCCCTGAGGTACACCTCGCGATACCGCCCTTTCGGTGCTTATGGTACCTCCTAACCGCACTTGAATTTTACGATGACTGATAAGTGAGTGAATGAATCGCAGAAGATAGCCCTGTACGCCTATGCCTGCAAGCTATTTAGTATTCAGCTCTGAAGGACGCTATCATAAGCATTTGATGCGTCTAGGAAAATAGCTAGTGTCGAGAGGCCGAAAGCTCTTTGATGTTAAATGTGGCTTATCAAGTCCAAGACGCTATCTTGCGTGCTTAAACCTGTGCGGAATCCAGTCATGCATGTTGGCAGAGCCCTTCTATCTTCGAGCCACCATGATAAACGCTCACTTGCCAGCTTCTCCATGAGCTTAGCCACACACGACGTCAGTGATACAGGACGACACGAGGCCAAGTCTGTCATTTCTTTGCCGGGCTTCAGCACTGGGACAACACAAGTCACCTTCCATGAAGCAGGAAAGTCGCCAGTCTCCCATACTCGATTGAGATAGCTTAGGAGCATCTTCCGGTGTTCTAGAGGTAGGTTCTGCATCATCTGGTTGGTAATGCCGTCAGGACCTGGTGCACATCGACGCCGCAAGCTGCTGAGTGCTGTCTGTAGCTCTCGAAGTGTGAACGGGGCGTCCATAACAGACGTAGATGTTGCAGGCCGAGCACATGGATGAATTCCTGAGCTAGCACGTACAAATGCATCTGCAACTTCCTCTACCAAGCGCGCGAGAGGTTTCTGCTTGAACAGTTCAAGCGCTTTGAAAAGCTTACTAGGACGAGAATCACCAGCAAGGCTAGCGATGACTCGCCGAATTCTCGTCAATGGTGAAAAAACAGACAAGCTAGCGCAGAAGGACGCCCACATCGACCTACAGAGCTTGTTCGTATGGCGTCGAATCGCAGAGTTAAGCCTGTTGAAGGTCGTTTTCAAGGATCTGTCGTCCTTCTTCCGCATCAGTTGTCGCTCCGCCCTTCTGCGCGCTGCGCAAAGGTTCCTGAGTTTTAAATCCGGTATCGGAAAATGATTAGGCAACTTGACCGCCATGGTAGCAGCCATCTTACCATAAATCATTCTGTCTATCGCATCTCCAGAAACACTTGCAAGTGGCTCCCTGTGTTTGTCCCAATTAACAACATGGCTCAGTTTAGCACCGCGCATATGGAAGTCGGCAGTAAACGCTAAAATTGGGTAGTGATCACTTCCCATGCGGTCAGGTGTTGTTGACCACTTCACACGGACGTCAGGTGAATGCAAGCTTAGGTCTATAGATGTGGCTGAGGCTGGAGGCCGGAAGAAAGTGGGACTTCCGTCATTGGCCACGTACAGGTTCACACTGTCGATAACTTCTACAAGTTTGCGCCCGCGGAAGTCTGTGTTCCTGTCACCCCAGACAGAGTGATGGGCGTTGAAGTCACCGCAGATAATTCGGGGCGCTGGGCAATGGTCACAAAGCTGCTGGAGAAACAAATCCATTGCTAGGTTCTTCCGCGGAGACATGTATACGGATGCAACAGAAAGAGTTCGGAAGCCGAGCCGTACCTTCACAGCCGCTACCTCAATACTATCGGTGCAAAGATCGGTGACGTTCACAGCCACATGAGGAATCTTTCTTCGTATGTAAAGGGCGGCACTTCCTGCGGGAAATGACTTTATGCTGCAATTCTTATGGGCGACATATCCAGTCAAATATCTCCCCCTTGGTAGGCCAGCCTCCGAGGGGGCCAATACTGGAATACAAGTTTCTTTCAGAAGTAATTTCAGTTCTGCTAATCGACTTATAATCCCAGCGCAGGTGCATTGCATAATAAACGGCACTTTTCAGTGATCTTTAGTTGCACGAGGTTGAAGAAAACTAGCCATATTATAAGGTAAAGTTCGCTGTGAAGGCGGTAATCATGGACTCAAAGGAAAGAACGAGCTGTAGAAAGTTCTTCAGAGTGCCAGTCTGCATCGCTTGAACATATGAGCGGAGGACTTCAAACAAAACTCGCAGAAGGTCTGACAGATCCCGATTTTGAGCTCCTTATTTTGCTGGACGCACTCCCTCACAACTTCAACCAAAGATTCGGGCTGGGACTCACTCATGGCCGCTGCAACTGGTTTCTTCCTCTCTTTTGAGGCAAGGGAATGTCCTCCTTGTTTTCGAGTCTGGCTGTGATCTGGTCACTGTGGAACTTGGACACTTTTCGCTGAAGCAGATCGAACAACCGACTCACCCACAGATGACTTTGCCATCTTGCTAGGGTCAGATCGCTCTCTGACGTTGCCTGTTACCACGTCACGAACTTCCAACTCTAACGCAGGGAACTTCTCACTTCCAGGTATCGGCTTCTCACTAGGTCGTGGTTTGGGACCACTAACGAAGGACACTCGACGGTGTAAGGCGCTTACACGGAAGGGGCAGCCACCGAAACTCGCTGGATGGTCACCCCCACAATTAGCGCAAGCAAAATCTGCCTTGCAGGCTTTGTAATCCTGGGCGCCACCACATCATTTGCAACGTTGATCTTCGATGCAAACTTTGGCTACATGCCCAAAGCGTTGGTACTTAAAGCATCGGGGAGGAGTTTCAGCGGATTCTTTGACTGCATGTTTGGTAAAACCGAGGTCAATTTTTTCTGGGCGCTCGGTGTTGGGAACAAACGTTAGCACGACAGAGTTAGTAGGCTTCGCAGCCCATTCTTTTTCTTGAGTCTCCACCCGGCGCATCACACGTTTCACCTGCAAAACACCTTGCGGTTTCAAGTAGTCAAGAAGTTCGCTTTCCGCATACCACACTGGTACTACCCTAATAACACATGTCTTAGTCATGTAGGAGTGGGGCAACCGGGGATTAACTCTTATGTCACCAATCTGAGAGCACCGGAGAAGAACGTCCACTTGCTCTTCCGGAGCAATATCTAGATGAAGAGCACGTGGCGTTGTGAAGCGACTGCGAATCGGAGCAGATCCGAGCAGTACTTTAATGGCTTCGAATAGCCTGATAGTGTTCCGCTTTCTCAAATCAACACCGTTCTCTGTTGGTAAAACTACCACTGGGATTCCGACCGTTCTTTGCTTCCGATGACTCACCACCTCTGAACCGTCGCTGTCCACTTCCGCCATATCAGCCACTTTCTCGTCAGGGTCGACGATAGTTGAGTCGTCCCCACTGAGCGATGATGACGCACTGGACTGCTGATCGTCCCTGATGACTGGCATCTCCACGCCTTGCGAGGCCATGGCCGCCTCCGCCAGGCTGGCTTCCTTCGGATGGCGCTGTCCCTTCAAAGATGCCGGCGCCGGAGCAGCTGTACCCTTTTCATAGGGACAGTACCGCATTAAAGATGCGGCCGTCTTCCAAGGATATAAATAACTCACTCAATGAATAGCAAAACTTATGGAAAAATTACAGAGCTGAGGTGACAACAGATAGAACAGCGTCGTCTTCTTCCACTCCCCACGCTCCCACTCCCCCTTTCCCCACGTTCACACTCGTCGCTGTTTACATTGCTCCTTCACGTGGCTTCGACTCTAAACGACTGCACTACGTGCTATCAGCGACACCCGGCCCTACGATTCTCACCGGAGATTTTAATGCTCACCTCCACTTTGGGGGAGCTTGAAGATGGACTACAGGGGAGGAGACTAGCATCCTTTGCCACGCAGCACGACCTTTACTGCCTCAACGATGGTAGTCCAACATATTTACGCGGGCTTACTTACAGCAGCTGCCTAGACTTGACCCTGGTTTCTCGGCTTCTTGAAAGAAACATGCAATGGTTTCCAGACATCGAATCACAAGGAAGCGACCACATTCCGACGTACCTGAATATCAAGGGATTGTCTAAATGCCCCTCCACGACCCTCCGGAAAATTGAGTGGTCGGCGTTTTGGTCGCACATGGAGGAAGTATGTCAGCAAGGGAACCATTCAAGCCTGGAACACGAAATTCAAAAAGCCATGCAAGATTCTACGCGTTCTTTTCAGCCTTTCCCGAAATACGAAGAATTGGATCCACATCAGCGATTATCTCAGATATGGAGAACTATGCGTGGACTTCGCGTGTCACCGCAACAGCGTGTTCCTTTCAAATCCCTCGCTTTGCACCAAGGTCGCAGCGAAATAGACATTGCTGAAGAATATTGCTCAAGACTTGCCAGCTCGCAGCTCCAACGCCCACTAACACCATGTGCCACTCCTGTGCCACGAGATTCCCGCATAGATGTAATGTTTTCAGTGGAGGAGCTTGAAGCGGCACTGGCGAATTGCAGGCGCTCTTCGTCACCTGGGCCGAACGGCGTTACCTATGCGGTGCTCGCCAATCTTGGCCAGAAAGCACGACTCATGCTGCTAAACCTTTACAATGAGTCTTGGCGCAACGGTTTGGTTCCACGTCAATGGAAATGCAGCCGCTTGGTTCCGCTTCTCAAGCCTGGAAATCACCGTTAGATTCGTCATCGTGCCGGCCCATCCCTCTGGCCAGTTGTATAGAGAAAATAATGGAAAGAATGATTTTGACTCGCCTGCAATGGTACCTGAAAAATTACAACGTGTACCCAGGTGCTATGGCTGGCTTCTGGCGTTGGAGCTCATCCATAGATAACGTCATCAATTTGGTCACGTTTGTTCAACATCAAAAACGTCTGAAACGACTCACTGCGGCATTATTCCTTGACATGAAAGGCGCTTATGATAATATAGCACATTATGTCATTATATAGGCTCTGATTGAAGCTGGAATCGGTGGCCGCACTTTTCAGTGGCTGTGCAGTTATTTGACCGACAGGCATTCCTTCGTGATGGCCGTGTTTGGTGCCACGACGCACCAACAATTATTCCCTGGAGAACCGCAAGGCGGGTTGTTGAGCCCGACGCTATTGGCCTAGTCGGATGCTTGCCCAACACAGTTCAAGTATAAATCAATGCTGACGACATCTGCATCTGGGCGTCTGCTGTAACGCGACTGCAAGTACGAGCAAGGCTACAAAAGGCAGCTACATTAACATCACTGTACTTGCGATAACAGAACTTAGAGCTGTCTTCAGAGAAATGCTGCCTTGTTACTTTCACTCGGAAGGCAATGAAACGTTACTCTGTAAGTGTCAACGGACAAACAGTTGCAAATGCACGGAAAGACCGCTTTTTATGGGTAATTATTGACCGTGACCTACCAGGGAGCCCGCACGTTTCATACCTAAAGAAGAGGTTGATGACAATAATACACCTCCTCAAATTTCTCGGCGGAAAGTCATGGGGCACATCGGTGCGGTCAATGCTGCAGCTTTATAAAGCTGCAGCATTGTCAGTCTTCTGTGATTCCAAGGCAGCCCTACAGAGTGTACTCTCAGCACTGCGCCATGGATCACATGAACAGCTCGTCGCAGAGCTCAGAGAAGTACACTATCGCATAGTTGACGAAGGACACGATATCATATATCAGTGGTTGAATAGTCGCTGTGGCATACATGGCAATGATCGAGCAGACGCAGCTGCCCGATCTGCCCATGACGGCGTCAACTGCGTTGTCCTTCCTCTTTCGAGAGCCAACGCAGCGAAAAACTAGCCGTACTTGCACACGACCTGACATTAGCTCAGTGGAATTCATCCGATTTCACAAGGGCACACCTACATACCCTGGACCCTAATTTACAACTCCGTATTCCGCCCGAGCTTACACGATGCGACTGCACCCTTCTAGTTCGTCTATGGCTTGGAGTAGAATTTTCATGTGCGTACTCCTTTCTTATCGGAATGTCCAACAGCCCACTTTGTGACTTCTGCGGGTGCAATGAAACAATCACGCACATTCTTTGTCAGTGCTCTCGTTTCAACCCGCAAAGAGCAGTCCTTTTAGCCACCCTAGACAAACTGGACAAGCGGCCAATGACAGAAAACAAGATACTTCGAAACTGGCCCACGCGAACATCAGCGCGATCGGCTATGAAGGCGCTGCTGCGGTATTTAAAAGACACTGGACTTTCTGACAGAATGTGACTTCACTGTGTGAGGCAGGATTGTACGGTGACACTGCATAACACTAGGTACGCCTTTGCGGGCTGCGTGACAGTGCCCACAGAAACAGTTTGTATGTACGTGCGTGCGTGTGTAGTTTTTTTATAATTATTATTTTAAATCCTCTCTCTCTCACCTATCGCATCCCCTTGCCCCTCCCCCAGTACAGGGTAGCCAACCGGAGATAATCTCTGGTTAACATCCTTGTCTTTCCTTTGCCTTTCTCTCTCTCTCTCTCTTGTTACTGCAGGTGAGCTGGTTTTGATATCGCTGCTGTTCTGTGCCTATCTTGTGCCGTTGACTGCAAAACTGCCCCTTCATTGAGCGACAGTGTGTGTGAGTTTTTGTACGCTTGAGTGATGGAGGCGAAGAAGTGCGCTCAGTGTGGGGATGGTCTTTCTGATGAGGACCGATGTAAGGAGTACCGCATTTGTGCGTCGTTATATCGTTTCGGACAGGAGAGCCCGGGTGTGGCTGAAGGCACTTTTTCAGCGATGGGCATGAAAAGGAGAGAAAAGTGGCGATGTAAAACAAGCAGATCAGTGGATGCGTCCCAAGGTAGCTCTAGACAGTTAACGGTCGTTGCGGAAAAGTTATCGCTGCTGGATTCCGTTCGTTAGCAAGTCGAGTCTCTTTCCTTGATTCCCTCCACGATAGACGAGTTGCTGTGCCTGAAGCCTGAGATCGTAGCAGTGAATACAAAAATGCAAGAAATATACGACTAGGTTGAATTCTTGTCAAATAAATATGATTACTTGCTGCAAAAATTAACAACTCGTGACAAAAACGTATCTGCATTGTCGTCGAGAGTGGCGACACTTGAGGATCAGGTCCCTTCACAAGCAGCTATCATCCAAAGCCTTCGAAATGAAATAAATGTCTCTGAGCAATATAGTAGATCCACGAAATTCTAAACTCATGAATTATCAAAAAGTCCCAGCGGGAACTTCACTGCTACTGTCTCCAGATTGGCCGCTCAGCTGGGCATTGACTCATTCCTTCTAGGCCCGGTCGTAGCCGTACACCGGTTGCCTGGCCAGGGCAAGAAACCAGCGCCAGTTTTGGTGCACTTTCTTTCGGCAGACTTAAGGGGCATCTGGCTGGCAAAGCGGGAAGAAATGCATGCTTTGGCACAGGAAAATGATCCCTCGATTTTCTTTGTCAAAAACTTGACAAAATACAACAGAGAGTTACTCTGGGCGACGAAGTGAATTTCAAGTTTGTGTGGATGAAACATGGCAAAATTTTTGCTCGGAAGAGGGAGGGTGACCCGATTGTGCGTATAATGGGTCCCTCTGACTTGGCTCAGCTAGCCTTTCTGCCAGAGTGCGCTGGTCACCATATGCGTTATATCCTTTTCAACTTCAAAGAGTGCAAGTCGGTGGGATTAGATTGCGTATCTGCGGACGTTCTTCACAGAAACTTTGAGGCCCTGAGGAATGTTCTGTTAGCAATCATAAACGACATTATAGCAACACAGATCATGCCACGTGACCTCAAGGAAGCTCGTGTAGTTCCCCTTTTCAAAAGCGGTCAGGTTAATTCTGTCACAAACTACAAACCTGTTTCGATACTTTCGTGCATTGCTCATATAGTCGAAAAGCATATTTTTCATGTAAGGCAAAGCTTCACTGATGTACATAATGTCCTATCGCCCAACCCATATGGATTTACCTCCGGTCGCGGCACTAGATTAGCTTTAGATGAACTAAATGATTCCCTTAGTAACACTTTTGAAAACAGCGAATTTTTGCTTGCGCATTATTTTTAGACATATCAAAAGATTTTGATTCCGTAAACCACATGTTGTACTGTGTTAAACTTAACAATTACGGCCTCCGAGAACCTTTCTTATCTTTCCTTGAGAATTATTTGCATGGTCGATCTCAAGTTGTAGTAATCGGAAATATTAAAAGTTGTCCAGTGGAGTTCCTCAGGGATCGATTTTCGCACTGCTTTTATTTAAACGATTGCACTCCCTCCATTCTTCATTGCCGAGTTTTTCAGTACGCTGGTGACACGTTTCTAGTATCCCGTCATAATAATTATGGTAAAGCCATATCCGAATTAGAAATTGACGCTGTAAATGTCATAAGTTGGTACTGTAATAACTTAATTTCTATCAATGAAAACAAAACTAAACTCGTATGTTTCCACAATTTCCTGAAACGTATTTCTGTCATCGTTCCTTTGTCTGTTCATTCTCCTCAGTGTAATAATTGCTCCCGCTCGCCTATTCCATACCTTCTAAGTGTCAAATATCTGGGTGTTCATATTGATTCCAGCATTATCTTGGGACAATCACTTGGCTAGCGTTAGTGAACGGTTGCGCAATATAGCATGCCTGCGTTACTCTATCAAAGCATTATGCCCAATTTATATGCGGAAAATGGTAGCCCACGCATTAGGATACAGTGTGCTGCGCCATGTAATCTGTTCTTTTTGCTTTCCTTCCGTGTTTTGGCACAATAAGGTTGATTGCTTGTGAAAAGGTACAATTCGTGCTGTGATGTATGGTGTTCAAATTCCCAACAATACTAGTCTGTTTTCTTCTTTTGCTCACGTATGGTTTCGTTCAGGCTGTTATTTAAAGAAAGTGTTGTTCTCACATACCTGCGGAATAAAGAATTCTGCCTCCCAAATATCATTGTGTCCATGACACCATTTCATTTTGCCCAGAGTGCGGACTAGATATGGGGAACGTGTTCGTGCTTTCTATGTTCCAAGTGTTCTGAATGACCTCCCAGTTAGTGTGTTCTCTTTAGGCCGTCGGAAAGATGTATAGTCTGTTATATCTTATTTGTATGCTTGATTTTCTTTTCCTTTTCTTCCTGCTTAGTGCAGTTATTTTCGGGATGTAAACCGACAGTGGTGTATGATCTGACTTGTCCCTTTCTGCCGGGCACTGCCCCACAAGCCACATGTTGGCTTCGGCAGGCCTATATTTGAACCTTTAAATCCACAAATAAAGAATTTACTTAGTAATATCTTAGAAGAATGCGGCCAGTTTGGGGGCCCAGGGTAGACAGAGAGATAGAGAGCAAGGAGAGGAAAGGCAGGGAGGTCAACCACACGAGCGCCCGGTTTGCTACCCCATACTGGGGGCAAGGGAAAGTCACTGAGTAATCATGGAGTGCAGACATGTATTAGATCTCCTTGCGGGTACAGTTTGCTCATTTGCTCTGCAAATTCTGATTATGTGACTTTTTCTGGTTAGGGTAAACAATTAACCCTCTCTTTTACTACAAAAGTGCAAAGCTTTAAAGTCTACTACAATTATTTTAAGCAAATCTTCCCAGCCAGTGCGCGAGACGACAAGAACGTCTTTAGACGTTCGTGTCTACTCCCAGCGTGTGTCTATTAGTAACCGTATTATTAATCGTGCTGAGACAGCCAGCGCTGGTACAGCCTATTTTACTAAATTGCCGTCACGTGATTAAAAATAAACCAGCATGGTAAACCGCCATACCTCTACAGTGCCAGACGCTCTAATGTCGAAAGATTCAACGGCCACACGCATTGTTCTAGGCTGGAAAGCCCCGTGGCCTCTTTCCGACGAGGGAGTGTGGTGGTGGTCCAGCATTCGTCGAATACGTTGCGACTGAACGAATAAGTTCAGCTACAGGGGAAATCTACACTAGCCGAGACAAAAGAACCGGCGAAGCGTCCACCTTTTGAAGGCATGGCGGCGGCGGCGGTTGCCCAGTCATTCGCAACTCATTCTCGGATAGATAGATCCATTGTCTTGCGTGGGTTGTGGCCCGTGAAGTGGATAAACGCCTGCGGTCATTCGTCATTCCTAACGAGAAGCTGTCAAGATGTAGGTGCCCACGTGTGGCGGCGTCTAGCCGTTGAGTCGACCGTGGTATACGTTGTGGACTCACTCCCGCCGGACTCGGCAAACTACCACATCTGACGTCTCTCTCTTCGTGCGCGGTTTTGAAATCTCACATGTTTACGGCACAATACAGGCGAGAAGATGGTATCGGCGTAAGAGAAAAGAACTACTATTTGTCTGGCAAAAAGGCATGATATCGTCTTTCAGTAGTTTTCAGGTCATTGTAGCATTGTCGGTAGCGACATCGCTTGCTAGGCTTCTCAGGCTGGCCACAGACGCACCCAGACGCCTCACATCTGAGGCGTCTGGATGCTGAGGAAGGATGACGCAAAAGCAATTCGTTTGCTGCTCGCCAAACTAAACAATTGCTTTCTGGAGTTTTTCGAGCGTCTATAAGTGCTGATTGCGTATCATAGACCTTTTGCTACAGCTGCAAGTACAAACTATAGCAAGTCCGCACGGCGATTCAGCATTGCGCTACCACTTACTGCTTGGAGTTTCATTTACCAACAGTTACGTTTACCACATTGTAATAGACGATAGACCAACGTGCAACTGCAGCGTAATCAGAAGAAACCACTTAACAATCCTAGTGCAGTCCACAAAATGACGCGCATCGTATCTCTCTAAAGACAGCACTAAACCGGCTTGACTGAAGAACATAAATTTCAGGTACCATGGCCACATGTGTCGCTGGCCTAGAAAGTTAAATTCGTACGCTGCTGCAGTTCTCGAAGTGCTTTTGCCTGACAGGCTATATATAATACCCCTGTGCATCCTCCTGCGCACACGCAGCGTTCAGTCTTCCTCTTTTTCTCGTCCTGCTCCCTTTTTTTCATTCTACCCTCGTGTAGGGTAGCTAACCAGAAGCTTCTCTCGTTGACCGTCCTGTCTCTCCTATCCTTACTGCTTTCTCTATCTTTGAAACTACCCGGAGTAGCATGGTAGGCGAACAGCCAGGCTAACATCTCCATCATATCATTAAAATGGGTCTCTCTCTCTCTCTCTCTCTCTCTCTCTCTCTCTCTCTCTCTCTCTCTCTCTCTCTCTCAAAACCTAACGTGCAAGACTGCTAAGTGTGGGAAGGCTGGAGAGGGGGAGTGTTGTTGTGCTTTCTCAAGGACTGCCAAAGATAGTGCTGACCTTTCCCTTCTTTATTAAGAACCAATGCTGTGTACGAGTACAAACTCAACGTTACCACCATGAAGACATTAAAAGGAACAAATTGTTTCGCTAGGTATATCTAGACGGAAATAATTGTTTGCTTATGTCGCCTATTAATTAGTTTTTCTTGGTAAATCAGGCAACAGATAGGGAAAGTGCGGCATCTCATTCTAGAATATTTAGCTTCTAAATGTAGTAGCCTTGGAGACCAAAATGCATAGCGACACGATATAGGCATAGTACTTTAAAACCAGCGCTAGAACGTACAGCGAACGCAGAAGTTCGGGGTCCACGATATGTAATTAAAAAAAAGAAACGTTGAATTTTCGAGCAGTTTTATGACTGTAGCCAGTAAAACCATATACCGCTACGTGGTTTGCATATACTGGTCCAAGCTGACAGTTTGAATACTAGGCTGGCTTCCGAGGCTGCGGATACATTTAGCCTCTTCTCAGATCCCGTGGTCCGTAAACTTTTGCTGTTCGCTTTAGACAACTTGAATGCACTGATGTCAGCTATCCGTTCTAAAACTTTATAATTACGCAGAGCTCACTGACAAGCAGCCTCCGCTGGTCTAGACAATTTTCTTCTTTGGCATCCACAAATTCTTGCTCAGTTCTTACTCAACGTAATTACAACGTAAGCCTTACGTGTCAAGGCAAAGCCTGCTGAAGCCGGAAGCTCCTTTGCGGCGTTTAAAGCGCTTATTTCTGTGATGAAGACGTTCAGTCCTAGATGGCTGAATCGTGCAAAACTACCCACGTCATTTGTAACCCGTTAGGGCCTTAATCGGTACGCGCTACTGCTATCAACCAGTCACGTACACGGCATCCATTATTTATGCCGGCGCTCCTTAGTCCCTCCACCACTTATTCACCGTAGCCGTATACATACCGCGCCTTCGACGTCAATCGCCAGCTCGGCTCGCGAAGGCGAGGTAAAGAACAAAAGGAAAAAAAGACGCCACAATAAAAAAAGAAATGTACAAATGTACATTCGCGCCCCTGAACGTTATAGATGGTGTCCCATATCCAACAACGTCGATTAGCCGGAAATTTCCAAACGATCCATAGCACAAAACGCCGAGAAACAAATGGCTCCTTTATCTGTTCTCGGACAAGTGAGCTGGCTTCTTTCGTCTCACGGTAGGCGGGAGAATAAGAGCGACTCGCGATTAGAGCACATCGTCTCACTATTACCTACCTTCCTCTCACCCATCGCTTTGCTGTCTTACCTCTCCATGCAGTTCGAATGTGGGTCAGTCCGAGATGTCAGAGACAAGAAGAGCGCACAGACTCTGCGATTATCCGTAAAGCACAGATCTAGATCGCGCCGCGACCACTGGTCATTTGTGCGACTTACAGAGAAGAAGGCAGTTGGAGCCAAAGCCGCATCGAGTTAGCCGCTTCGAATGGTCTATAGGCACCTCTCTTTACATTATGTGGACCTGTTGAAACTCGACTGCGCAGTGGCGCCGTCCAGTGCGAAAGAAGACAACGTGTAATAGGGGCGCACGGGTGCGCGCGCGCCAAGCCTCTCCAATTACGCTGCGAAATGCCTGTGAGACAAGGCCTAGTATAACTTAGGGCTAACTTCACTTTGCGATCCCCACAAACAAAGAAGCAAACGTTGAGACGAGAAACTTTGGTTGTGCCGGAGGCTAACACGCTTGCATCGGTGATGTGCCGAGCGGTTTTCTGCGAGATGGTTGAACGCTTGCCCTTCGCCCCCTCAATGGTACGGAAATCTACGTATTCACAAGCATGCAGTAGTACTGCCGCACTGTAGTATAAACTTGCTCCCAAAGGAAGAGGGCGCACCTGTTAGCAAGTACCTTTATTCAGCACGCTTGTATGGCCGAGGTCGCTCGCAGAGTTTACAGGTTTTGATGCTATGCGCTAAACAACAAACGTGCCCACACTATAGACCGTCTTTTCGTAGGCGCCGCCATATTGTGAACGCAGTGGCGCCGCCTATGAGCAGCGCCATGCTGGCTTGGGTGAAAGCGGTCTCTTGCATGGCAGGTATAAGCTCGACGGTGGTTCTGGCGGTTTTTTTTTTTGTTTTTTTTTCGCGGTCGTGCGGTCTGTTTAGTATGGCGTGCGTTTTTACATGGTAAACGGTTCTGTGAGACGTGCTGAAGTGGTTTAATGCATCATCGGCAGAATTTCTGCTGGCGTTCAAGTGGACGGAACACGCAGCGCGATGTGCGCGCGCTTATTTGAGCCTACTATCAGCCTCGGAGATCAGTTGTGTATTTCTGAATGTTCCAATCACTAATGGGACCTTATTGTAGTATTATCCCCTATTTCTAAGCTGCGGTTTAGGAGCCATGAAACATACGCGACGATCGTAACAGCGTGGGTACCGTTCTGCTACAATAGTAGCTGTGATGTTATACTTTGACAAGTGTTCAAACTGTTAGCTGCAGAACACATTGCGTGACCACTTGGTTCGATGGATGAGGTTTCCGCCCTGAATAAAATAGTTCTGGCAAGCAATAGTAGCATACCTTACAGTCTGAATTAATCTTGTCCAGCAAAGGGACTCTCCGAACAGCGCGAGCGTCCTAAGCAGTGGTAGGTGCTGGATTACAGATATCTTTGTTCTATATACCACATAGTCCAAGCATATGGCATCAGCGGTTATATATTTATAAACGTTGTGCGGCGTGACTATTCTAGGTCGTATTGCGGCGCTGGCCAGTTTTCTCTTGCTTTTTCGAGAAAGAGGATGATAACCAAATTTTGTTTCGGTTGTGTTCGTTCCGTTCTCTACGACGCACTCACACGTATTACGAAAATTTTGTCCTCAAAATAGGCATCGCATTCTTTTTATGTGATCCCTCTCATATATTATGGTTGTATACAGGCCAAAAAGGCAGTGCCGAAGCGCACAGCTTACATATGTATCGTGCTGGTTCACCAACCGCAGTGATCGCTGTGTTGAGCAGCGCCATCGGCATCAGCACGAAGGCTAGCGTAGACATATAGTAATTTGAAGCCTACTAGACTTGAAATGCGCGAGAACGATGCCGGTGCATCACAAATATTTGATAGCGCCTGCCGCTTAGATGTTCCGTGGTTGCCTTAGGTTGGCCGTGCACGAGCATGCGCTCTTATGCTTTATGTTTTACTCCCTACGCCAAGCGATAATATGGTGACCAGAGTTACCATTTCATGCTGCTAATACAGAGACACCGGTTTTCTTTGTTCAATTAAAGCCGATATAAGCAAAATAGCTCACAACACATACACACACCGCGACTGATAATGTGCGTACACCGCGGCTGATAAAGCCCGTCACATTTTTGCGCCCCCAAGAGAAATTTCCGCCTGCTGTAGATACCGATGCACCGAAAAGCTTCCCTGACGACCTTATATGAACGTACATGGCGTAAATTTCACAAAGTACCATCTAAAACATCTCGAAATCGTTCCGAAGCACGCGACAGCAATACTTTCAAGCAGCGCCGCGCCGGATCGCCCAAGCCGGAGAGGAGGAAAGGTTCTCCGTGCGCCGTATCCTCCTCGCCCGATGAAAAGGTCTATAGAGGGGAGAAGAGGGTACAAGACCTGTAAATCGGGAACACCAAGGACAACACAACGCTGCAAGCATGCCAGTGGGCTTCACATACTCGCAGATTTCTACTCGACAGCGTGAGAAGCTAGGCTGTGGATCATAGACAATTCTCTGAACAACGAGTGCATTTGTCGCTCATGCCGTTATTTTGCAGCAAATATACGTCATATCACTGTAACCAGATAGAAAGAGAGAAGGGGAGGAAGGAAAGGATGGGAGGTTAACCAGACTGAGTCCGGTTTGCTGTACCCTACACGTGGTGAAGGGATGGGAGAGTAAAAGGAACGTAGACAGGAGGCATGAGTCTATATCGCACTTTCGCGTGTACTAAGTAACCAGATAAATATGTACAACCGCCTAATAGCTCAAAAGTGGCCGCAATAATCCCTTGAATCTTGTCAACGACCTCAAAGAGAGCGGCTAGCAGGTGAAATGTGGCCCCATTGTACGCGCATCAAGGCGTGAAAGTGCGCTTCGCAACAATGGAAGCATATAAGCACCAAGAAAGCATAGGCAGTCCGACGGGCGCCGGCAGGGCTGATTCAGAGTTCCAATACCAAGAATTTGGCTGCTTCTTTGGAGCCACGTGGGACAACAAAAATAACAAGCAAAGAAATTCAGCTTCAGCAGACGGGCGCCATGTGTGACCTGGAGGAGGTGCGCGGCGGTAAGAACAAAAGGCGCCCGACGTTTTTCTTCACGCCTAGCCTTGGAAACACGGCACACGTCGCTCAATTAGGGGAGATGATTACCTCGGCTAGCGCGAACACAAATCGCCGGCTTCTCCAGTTGCCTGCCGCCCGCCCGCCCGCCAACGTTGTTTCCCTCCCCTTCCCTTCACTTCATTGCTTTCTTTTTCCTTGTAGTTCGTTAGGTACATGGGCAATGGGGCCGAGAGTGGAGTGAAAGGTTGAAGAAAGCAACAGGCAGTGGAAGGAAGCCGTGAAAATTGCCAAGGGCCCACGGGCGCGTTTTCGCTTTTCTTTTCTATGTTTTCCCCATTTACCATTCTAAATATTTGCCGCGGCTCTCTAAACCTCTTCGTCGCAGCCGAAACCTTGACTGCGAAGAGTTGCACCTGTTTCCACGCTCGAGAGGGCGTAACCATATCCGTCAAAACAGTTCTGTACAGCACAGCAAGAACCAAATCTGCCGCCAGCTAAGCAGATACGAGGACCCTCTGTACGCCTTCGAGAAATGATAAGAACTTGCAAATTATGTGCCGCTAATCGATCAGTGATCGTTCTCTTCAGTCGCTATCGTACACGGCAGGATAAGTGGCGAACAAGTGCTGATTGCTCTTTTCGATGCTCGTTCTCAATTGGTCTGCGCAAACAGCAGGTTTTCATTCAGCAGTTCAGCAGTATACGTGTACTTAGCATATTACGCAACCCCTCAAAAAATATGCGTTTCCTTTTGAGGAGCCTAGTCTTCCCCACAGTCGGGTCAGCACGCAAGGTACGGCTGACATATTTTTATACGTTTGTAAGGAATATAGTGCCCTTTTCTGAAAGTCACCTCGGCGTTTCCGTCCGTTTTTGCCTGCGTTTTCTTGCGCCTTTTGTTTCAGCACGGCTCTTAATTAAAGATAGACGCAACCTATGCACTAGTACCGGAAAGCATGGGGAGCTTTAGCACGTAAAGGGCAAATTGAGTTTGTCAGTTTTCTGGCTGGCTTCATGCATGCTGATGATGTGAGACCACGATGTATTTTTCATCCACCTCCTCTGCACTATGGCACGTTACTCTTGAAGATCGCTGCAAGTGTCTCTGTTTTATGTTTCTCCCCCTCTGACGAGGGCCAGCGAGCTCAGCGGAAATGGCAAACATAAATATTGCACTCTGAATATTTTCATTTATGTTAAGTCTTTTCAAGAATTACTTCGAGATTATAGTCTTTGAAAGAGGCTGCACTCAATCAACTATGCGTCTTAAGTCTCAGAAGTAGCTTCGTCAGGGCCCCCTTAAATGGAAACAAGGTCGTACGTTTCTCCATGCACACAACTACGTTAGAAAGACGCAGCTCCATCTTCACTGCTTCTTTCGCGTTCTACCTTCGCAGAAACATCGTACCAGAGCAGTCATTAAGGGCGTCCAGGCTTCGCACCTGTTTCAAGTGCTTGACTGCGTTTCAAGGTGGCTGAAAAGTGAGTGGGATCATCTATCACAATGGCGGTTTCCGGTATGCAACTGAGTGGAAAAGCAAAAAAAGAAACAGAGAGAAAAACATTGTGTGACCCTCAGGTGAAAAGATACCGGCAACAAGTGGGTTGCCGCTAGGATCAGCTCGCTGTTCATGTTTTCGACTGGCTAGAGAATATTTGATGATGGTCTAGTTTAATATCCTGTCCAATTGTATGGGCCCTGCTGAAACTCTGTATATCCTTAAAGACGAGTTGTTTATTTATTTGAATGGAGCTCGTCTATGCCCACGTTGAATTTCAGGCACGTGGAAAAACCGCGTATCATTTCAAGCATTAGTACATGCATCGGCGTCAGTATTTTTACCGCATATATTTTAAAGGTGAACTGAAAGCTTTACCACATTTCAAGCAATCCACTTGAACAACTGCAGACGACCCGCGGCGCCTGTCATAAGTAATTGTAACTTCTTTATCAAAAGCAAATCAGAGGACAACTAAAAATTTCCACCTTTTAGATGCACGTCAAACACTTTCTCCGAGTTATGGGGAGAAAAATTATTGCATTTTCTTTGGCATGGTCAGTATGTGCACATTTTTCTTTCATTCCCATTAGCTCGGTCGTTCAACTCTTTGACATAGGGATTACGTGATCGGAAAATCAACACAGCCAAAAAGCATTTTATTTTGGGGAGGATGGCTCTTGACCTGACTCGGGAATGGGTGACGAGTTAGGCTATGTGAGCACAGGGGTGGATGGCACTGGGAAGGACCTCTTCATTTGTGATTGAGTGCCACAGCCTCGATAGCAGTAATTGGATATCGTTGAGCGGGACCTTCGTCGTACAGGGGACAAATAATAGGGTCATGGTGATGGGTGAGGAGGAGGTGGAGGAGGAGAAGAATGAAGGTGTCAGTGACGGATACCCCGTTATCCGGGGTGCGCTGTAAGAGTGCCAGTAGCCGAGTCGAGGCTTCTTTGCATCTAGAAGGGATACAGTCACCGCAGGAGTTTACGATCAGACCCTTCTGGGCCGACCTCACTGGTTCCACGAAATATGTTCAGTCCCATGGCGTTTTCTTCCCTTCCCCTCCGGCGCAGTCCGTAACCTCGAAGTTCAATGGCGGAGGCTCTAAGTTCGTTTGTGGTGGCAATGTCCGCCTGTCTGCACGTGTGTGTGGGTCGTCTAAGAAAACTACGAAAGAATGCTGCCAAAATTAGTTATCACGTGTTCGACGCAGTGCTGCCCCCGAAGACCCCGTGGTGCTGCCAAGTAAACCTACGCAGAACAACGTCATGGCTGGCACTCGATCACGCCTAACATCATTCTCTAGACCCGTATAAACATGTATATACGGGTCTAGAGAAAAATTGCAAGATACCCGAAGACTACTTCAGTGCAGTGCGAATAACTTGTATATCTGCACTCGTTTCATTGTCTTGAACAATTACGTGAATCAGTCAAATACCGTGATCATCAAATACGATAAGGTGCGGTGATTTGTAATAATGTCACACGAAGCAAATTCTACGCGGACGCATTAAAGTCGCATGCCGATGTTTCTTGTGCAACCAGCTGCCCTGCAGCCCGAAACAGGCATTTTTACTACTGAGGCCCATGTACTACTCCTGGCAGTAAAGTACATCAAGAATATACAGCTTCGGAAGGCAGTTATTCATTGTGACTCTAAGCGTTGTTAAAGCTGTATCGTCGCTACGCAAACACAAGATTCCCGTAATTACGAAGCTTTACTCGGCTCTATGCAACGCTTACGCTTCTCAACATATAACATAGTGGATTCCTTGACATAGAGGCATTGAAGTCAATATGCTTGCCGACAAACTGGCTCCGTCCATATCATCAAATGCTAATAACCCTTCCGTCGCTATCCCTGCCATAGATACGAAACCGCTCTTACGCAAACAACTGAGGTGCTATTGAATGGCAGCGCTTGTGCGGCGCAACATCCTCTAACACGCTCCGTTTAACAAAGCCACATTTAGGAAGCTGGACACCAACAACAAGAACACGACGAACTGAGGTCACTATCTGCCGACTTCGAATAGGCTACACACACACACACAGAGAGAGAGAGAGAGAGAGAGAGAGAGAGAGAGAGAGAAATAGAGGACCAGAAAGGCAGGGAGATTAACCAGACGCACGTACTGTTTGCTACTCTGTACTGGGGAAAGGGGTATAGGGATGAAGAGAGAGAGAGAGAGTATAGGCCGCTGGCTGGTATGGCATACTCTTATCGGGTAACCAACGGGGATCCGCCTGTCTCTGGGAAATGTGACAAAACTTTTACTGTTCGCCACGTCTTGCTTGAATGACGCGAAGTAGAAGATCAAAGAAAGAAAAAGCACTTTCCTCCAGCATACAGACAGCGTATAACGATACACTCGGCCTTGTTCCTCGTCAAAGACCCGCTCTATGACGTGAAATCAGTTTTTGATTTTTCAAATGACGTTCGCGGCTTAGATGTTATACCTATTAATAGGCCTATTAATTGGTATAACATAATAATAATTGGTATAATAAGCCGCAACGTAGGCCTATTAATAGAGGCCTACGTTGCGGCAGTAATATCTACAGCACGCGCCTACATGCCCTTACGCGCAAGGAGCCTTGTGAGGCAGCAGCACTGCCTGAAAATTATCATTAATTTATTATTTTAAGTTTATGTGTCATCTATGTACATAGCACACCTCACTGTAGTCATTGTCATAGTTTTATTGCAAGTGTATGTTTTACGCATTTATACAGCGATCAGTTTTAGGCCTCTATAGAGCCACGTTGCATCTACTACCGCGATTCATCGATCCATTGATCGCTCAATGCCACTTCTTGGCACTCTTTGGCCGTATCTGGCCCTTGCGCCATTAAACGCTATACATCATCATCATCGAAGCAAAGTTTCGAATGCGTTCCTTCGTTACTAGCACGATTCATGCCTTCCGCTTCTTTCAGCAACAACGACCAGTATTTGTAAGAGCTTCGTGTCTAACCTTTACTAGATAAAGCCGTTGTAGCTAGTATGGCGGAGGCTCGATCTCTTTCGATATGTGTGCAGGCGTTACAAACTTCAAGTAGCTCGCAAGAAAACAATGCAGGCCTTTTTTAGCTTCATCTCTTTGCTTCCTTCAGCGCGAAGCCGCACGCCCGTCCGTCACAGAGAGCGCTTGCGGGAGCGCTTCGCCAAAAAGCAGTAATTATTGACACCGGAGGCGATCCTTCAGGGATCAAAGGCGTGCCACGTCACAGGGCTCACCTTGCGCACAAAGCCTGTCATTAGGGGTCGTTCACGCTCACGTTCCCTGCAAAAGCGGCGCGTGTCGGCGTGCACCCTGCGGCTTTCCTTCTCCCTTCGCACGTAGCCTTTCCCTTCCCCGATTCACAGTTTTATTAAAGTGCCGCCGATAAAAGCCGTCTTCTGCGTGCTTTTTGGCTTCGCTCCTGGCTCTGGCTTCGCTCCTGCTTTTATATGGACATATAGCGGCATTCGATTGCAGGCTCCAATTACTCGTATTTAACGTAAAGTAAACCTCCAGATGAAAACTCTCAGGGATAAATACAAAGTTCACTGGGAGTTGCGTCGGCGTTTATAGCTATCCTAGTGGAACTTTTGGATTCTCGTAGCGTCCGGGCGGGTCTAATGTTAGGCCGAGCAGCACCACGACGTATTAACTGCAACTGTTCCCTTTGTGATTTCCTGTTCAGCAAAAATACAATAGATTATTATTATTATTATTATTATTATTATTATTATTATTATTATTATTATTATTATTATTGTTATTATTATTATTATTATTATTATTATTATTATTATTATTATTATTATTATTATTATTATTATTATTATTATTATTATTATTATTATTATTATTATTATTATTATTATTATTATTCAGCATTTTGTGTCGAGTATTGCGCTTTAAGTGCACCAATGCGAAGGCTCCATAGCTATTTCTGGGTGCTATAATAAACATTTGATTCATTGATTGATTGATTGATTGATTGATTGATTGATTGATTGATTTCAAAGTGCAGATGTTTAGATCTTTCCGTGCGTGTTGAAGAAATGGTCAGCAGCAGCTTTTGACGTGCGGTATGTTTCTGTAGCACTTGAAGAACAATCAAAGGCTCTCCAGCATCCTCGCTCAAGTCCCGTTTTGCCAGTCAGATCTCGCACTGAATAACTGCTTTGTGTGTAGTGCCTAGGAGAGTATATACGATATTGTGTAATCTGCAGCATGCAATGGTTAAGGAGGTCACCTGTGAAAATCAAAATCATATCAAACCAAAGGTATTAATTTACTTTTTATATCAGACTTAGTTTATGAACCGCTTACCTGAGCCTCATGGTTCTTGTGAACTAACGGAAAAGGTCACGCACTGCTCCTAAGCGAATGGCGTGTTCTCGGACTGCAGTGTACCGTCTTTGATGAACGTCTATATCCCTTTGTTCCAGCGCCTCGATTTGACCAGGCTTATCGCCGTCGTCCTCACGTACCTAAAATCAAATGACTTGGCTTTCCGTCTGTGACGTATTTCTTCTTTCTTTTCTATACGCTGTCTACGAACTCAGGACGTGTCCCCGGGGCATATCTTAATGTGAAGCATCTTATGCCTCATTCAAGGCAATTTGTGGTAGGTCGGTAGCTAGATATAGGTAGATATTTCCTGACTAGCCACACTTCGGACGTCTGTAATAAAAAAAAAAGTGCGTTACCCTCTGTAGAACCGAACCTCTGCCTTCGAGCGCACAAGCCCAATGTTCTAAATCCTGGGCCACTATCCCTCTCTCTCCCCTCTCTCTCTATCTCCCGCTCCTTCTCTCTCTCTTTGTTTCCACGAACTCACGTAGACTCCTTTCGTGCGAAAGCCGAATATAAAGAGAGCTCTTTGAGACGTTCTGCGCGTGAGTCACGCTCCAGCGTTTCGTTTTTTTTTTCCTGATGACAGCTCGCGCTCTGAGACGCTGTGTTAGTATGCGCCCCCCCCCCCCCGCCTTCTCACGTTCCCCTGTGCTTTCCTTGTGGCAGCCAACACTGCGTAGAAACCCTGTGACGCTGCACTGCCTTCATAATCGATCTTAATCGAACAATGCGTTTCCTCGCAGGAGTGCACATGCCATCGTCGTTTCAACATACACCACATGGCGTTGACGCGGTGCGTACGATTGTATAACACGTTGTATAACGGAGGAGTCCCACAACCATGCGTCTCTAGCTTGCGCCCATTAAAAATTTAGCGGACGCTTAAGCTTCGCCTTTAAGAATGGAACGCGATAGCATTAAAAAAGTTCTCACATCTTCTCATGCTTCCAGGCAACTGCAGCAGCTTATGTAACCGTAAAGTTTACCGGGTAACGCTGGCGGCGAACGCTATGCAGGAAGGCGAGCTTTCTTGTAGAAACGCGGCCTCTTGAAAGGTCAGCGATGCGGCGGAGGCGAGTGCCCTCTGTAAGTGTTGCAAGCAACCGGGCTCGCCGTTCCGTGGCCTCCGAGATTTGCGAGCAAATCTCGGACGCCGTGGCCGCGCTAGGAATGGTAGGAACGCTGAAAAGGGGGCTTGTGTTTGAATTTCCGCGTAACCGAATTATCTTTTTTCGTATATTCAAATTACAGTCTGACGCTATCATGTTTATGGGTTGTGTGTAAGGCGTACATTACGATTTTTGTGACGTATTCCAGTTTGAGAAATTCAGTTATTTCAGTAACTACCTTGCGTTACAGGAGTGCCTGCGTGGTTGTGTATGCGTGGTGCAGAATTATTGTTGCCGAAACGATGATCGACGCTGGACGCTGGACGCGGGACGCTGGACGCGGGACGCAGGACGCCGACGGCGCATTTGCCGCTACACGGGGCCCTTAACGCTGTCGCGCTAATATTTCTGCACAACACAACAATCGCCAAGTACAAATTCGCGTCAATGGCTGCAGTAGTAATAATGCCGTTGCCCTCATGCGATCGTCGCCGACGTTCTTGTCGTCTTGCGGCTGTCATCATGCACCCGTATGCTCGCCTCAGTCACACACACACACACGCGCACACACACACACACACACACACACACACACACACACACACACACACACACACACACACACACACACACACACACACACGCACACACACACACACACACACACACACGCACACGCACGCACATGCACACGCACACACACACACACACACACACACAAACACACGCACACGCGCGCACATGCACACGCGCACACACATACACATACACGCACACACACACTACTCAACTGATATAATTGCATTGGTCCACTTGGTAAAGCTAAGCGTAATCCCGAGCGATGCTAGGAACCCAGCTACCAGCAAACTGTGTTGCATGACATCGATTGCCACAGTGCGTAGGATCTGTGTCGCTCTTTCTTTCCTCTGCTCTTTAGTTTTAGTTTTCTCAATATATGTGACCATGGCGATTATTTATTTTTTTCCTGTGTTCCTATTGGCATTCCTCATACTTTCTTTAATGTTACTTTAATCTTTGTGTCGTGCCATAGTTTCCTATCCTTTCTTTCCTTCTCTCCATTTCTACGTATCATTGTGCATCTTCAAGGTCGCCAATGATAATAACTTATAAAAATCAAGACCAGTATATTTATTCAATAAATAATTCGAACATTATTTATCCTGAGCACTCCTAAAAATTATGGAGTACTACGCTGGGGTGGATCCAGGTGACTACTGGGGGAGGGGGGGGGATTGCGCAACTAACCACACGCCTGTAACCAAATTGTCATGATTTGCTCTCAGTTGCATGCCTTAGGGCATTTTTCATCAACATCATCTTGCAGACAACCACGAGACCAGTTTGAAAACAATTTATTGACACCGGAGGGCGTGGTCAAACTTTGTAATAGCACTAAAAACTAACAACAGCAAGGAGACAGAAAAGGGAGGTACAGGTCCTACTTAACCTCCCCACTAATGAAAAAGCGTGGGCAAGAAAAGCAGAAACATTTTCAACATTTCATTTGAAATTATTTCTCAATTGTAGAGAAAATAATCGTTAAAAAGCTTTCATTTTTCAAATGGTGCAAACAAGCGCCCACAAACGTGGACATTAGTTGGGAGGATGGCACAAATGAAAGAAACGATTTTACACTCGCAAGCACAAGAAAACATTGCGTTTCATGCACCAAACTCACAACTTTGTTTTGCAATCTTGGTTCCTGCATCGCATTGCATCTTCAATTTTACAAATTCTGGTATGTGGTGAGTCCATTTTCTCGGGTCGCTGTCAGGCAGCTAGACTCGTGTGCTCT